>NC_067485.1:18509545-18809545 GCF_947179515.1 Apodemus sylvaticus
CAACCCTAAATGCGACAGAGGGCTAATATCTAATATATACGAAGAACTCAAGAAGGTAGACCCCAGAGAACCAAATAGCCCTATTAAAAAGTGGGGTACAGAGCTAAACAAAGAATTTTCACATGAAGAACTTCGGATGGCCGAGAAGCACCTTAAGAAATGCTCAACATCATTAGTCATTAGGGAAATGCAAATCAAAACAACCCTGAGATTTCACCTCACACCAGTCAGAATGACTAAGATTAAAAATTCAGGAAACAGCAGGTGTTGGCAACGATGTGAAGAAAGATGAACACTCATCCACTGCTGGTGGGATTGCAAGATGGTACAACCACTTTGGAAATCAGTCTGACGGTTCCTCAGAAATCTGGGCATGACACTTCTGGAGGACCCTGCTATACCACTCCTGGGCATATACCTGGAGGATTCCCCGGCATGTAATAAGGACACATGATCCGCTATGTTCATAGCAGCCTTATTTATAATAGCCAGAAGCTGGAAAGAACCCAGATGTCCCTCAATGGAGGAATGGTTACAGAAAATGTGGTATATTTACACAATGGAATACTACTCAGCAATTAAAAACAATGAATTCATGAAATTCTTAGGCAAATGGTTGGAAATGGAAAATATCATCCTAAGTGAGGTAACCCAATCACAAAAGAATACACATGGAATGCAATCACTGATAAGTGGATATCAATTAGCTCAGAAGCTCTGAATTCTCAAGACACCGCATCTCAAATGATACCCAAGAAGAGGGAAAGAGAGGGCCCTGGTTCTGAAAAGAGTTGATCCACCATTATAGGGGAGTAAGAGGACAGGGAAATGGGCGCGGGGTTGGGGGGTGGGGGGAGGTGATTAGGAAATAGGTTAAGGGAAGAGGGCTTATGAGACCGGGGAGAACTGGGAAAGGGGAAAGCATTTGGAATGTAAACAAAGAATATAGAAAAAAAATAAAAAAATAAAATAAAAAACAAAAAACAAACAAAAAGAGTGATATAAAAATAAGATACCGAAAGATGTTGAAAATAGAAGTTCTCTGTTATGTCTAAATAAAGTTCCAGGAACGTGGAATGAGAAGTAGAAAATATTTAAAATTTAGAAAGTTAAGAATCTTCTAGAATTAAACACTGATAAAAATCTTCACATCGAGAAAGTACAAGGAGCCCAGAACAGTAGCAGTAAAAAGAAAACATAGTCAAAATATATTCATATTTTCTACTGTTGAACAGCAGAGCACTAGAGACAAAGAATTCTTAAAAGCAATTAGGAGGGAAAGGAACGCTTCCTTAATTAGACCCCAATTAGACTCCCTGACAGTAAAAACGAAAGCCAGAAGACAGTAGGATAATTCCAAAGTGCTGTGGTAAAAAATGATTCTTTCAAATTATTATTCAAAAAATATTTTTCAAGGTTAGGGCCAATTTAATAATGATGTCGGACAAAGGACCAAGAGCCTGTCACTAGTAACCTCACTGAGGTCTTACTAACAGGTACCACAGTGGAAGGAATTCCTGAAGGATTCACCATGTAGGAGGAAATAATGAGCAAAAATTAGGTTCTCATTTGGAAGCCCGAATCAAACTTCAGTGCAGTTAAGAGTAATTATTATAATCTGTAAGTGTAAGGAAACAAGACAGTCAAAATGCTTGACAAAACACCTGTGAGACGAGGCGTGGGGAACGGAGTGAACGGGAATTGTTCAGGAGGAGCTGAGAGGTATTGATTAATTTTAAGTGATCTAAGTGCTCATGCTAAGTCATTAAAGGTTATGGTAGGAAGAGAAGCCTGTAACTTGAAAACTGGAACAGAACCACGTGCAGTGAAAGAGGCATGGGGCAGTTCTGGTTTTAGCTTTTAAAGGACGCTCCCTGCTGTGCTCCCGGTGGCTCTGCTAATGCACTCCCCTGCCGCTGTGCACAAGACTTTGCTTCACTCCACATCCTCCCTAGTATGGTAGCCTATATTTTTTAATCTGTTTGCTTATAGACATTGATAGAAATTTCTAGGAGGCATAACGGAAGAAATTTCTTGGAATAGATAGAATAGATTTGAGATTTACGGGGCTGCAAAGACAGCATCAAGAGACTTGTTCCTTGTGACAGTGAGGGGTGTGGAGCAGGTGACTATGGGTTGGAAACTATGTGAAGAAGATGGGAAGGTCTTCACGGGCAGGACAAGCTGCCTTCGAAGCAGCTCTAGCGCTGGGGTTGGGTTTACAGAGACCTGTGCTTTGGAGACATTGCTCTGAGGAGCTCCACATTATAGTCACCAACATTTTATTTTTAATCTTTCCTTTTCTCCTGTCCGTCTAAAATGTGCGAGTAGTGTGCATGCGCTGCCTTGTCTATCTGAAGGTCAGAGGTTAACTTCAGGGGCTGGTCCTTACCTACTTTCTACCTTGTTTGACTCAAGCCCTCTTGCTTCCTGCTACAGATGCCAGGCTAGCTGGTCTGGAAGAGTTCAGACTTCTCTCTCCATCTCTCATCTTGCTAAGGGAACACTGGGACCATCAATGCACACAGTCCTACAGCTGACTTTTACCTGGGATCCGAGGAATCAAACTCATTCTTACCCTTGTGAAGCAAACCCTTTACTCCCTGAGCCATCTTCTCAGCCTACCATCTTATTTTTAACACTAAAAATAACAATATCTTAAATGTCAAGCAATAAGGAATCGACTAAACACATGTGATACACATGTTAGGGAAATATAAATGCAAATGTGTAAATAAGCAGGTAACATTTATTTAATGACAAGAAAACTATGATGTAGTCTTACCTGATTGCCTTACCAACATGACAGCTGTCTTCCTTGTCTCTGACATAGTGTCCAACCCAAGGAGGAAGCCAGGATACTTTGTTAAGTTACATAATAACATCTGGTTAAGTTACATATTAACATTTCACTCTACTCCTGGGAAACAAGTCACTTAAGTTCACTGGAGGGATTTATAGTTACATTTTATGTTGATGTGTCAAAATATCTGACAGATACAACTTGAGGTAGGAAAGGTTTATTTTGACTCACAGTCTGGGGGTGCTCCATCGTGGTAGGGATGGCCCAGCTGCAAGAGATTCATGTAGCTGGTTACTTTCCCTCTGTAGTTATTCTGGGTGGGTCCTTCCTTGTAGACTTGCTACAGGCTTGTCATATAGGCGATTCTAGATCCTGTCAAAGGGCAATGTTAACCATCCAAAGGGCAAAGGGGTGCAACTTCTGTGGTTGGAAGTTGGGTGGGCAGTCAGGAAAGAAGGCGGAGGAGTTAGGAGTGGAGCCCAGATACTGTGTTACTGTCCCATCGTTCAGAGCCTCCTTCCTGGAGTTCAGAGCCACATGCCTGCCTTTGCAGGATGTGTAGTGGGTACTCCTCAATCATGCCCAATCCCCTCACCTCCCTTCTGAATCAACTACTTTCGCATAATCTATGGATACGTTACTGTAATCACAACTTCTCAAAGCTTAGGTTGAAATGGCAGTAGATCTCCGTGTATAGGAAATTCTGGAGGTGAGAAAAATACCCCAGAGTTTCTGCAAGTCAGCCCTGCACCTACTTACTCCACACACTCTTCCAAAGTATTTTTTTTTTCACTAATGATTTGGAATTTTCTGGGCTGGGACTTGAACCCCGGTCTTTGCACATGCTAAGCAAGTGCTCTATCACTGAGCAAGGTTCCCATTCCCCTTTTCCTTTTTCACTTTCAGATGGAGACTTGCTAAGCTGTCCACGCTTGTCTTGAACTCACTCTGTAGTTCAGGCTGGCCTCGAACTAACTCTTCTTGTTTCAGCCTCACAAAGAATTGAGGTGATAGACCTGTGTCCCCAGGCCTGGCTATCAATAGTATTGGCTATCACAATAACCTTCTACTAGAAAAGTAAGACATCAAAGCAAACTAATAAAACATCAATGTATTCTGGTGGCCCTTAGATGACTCCCAACTACCCTTTGTTCTTAGGATCAGGCGAGGTTTTTCTCTTGGTCTTTTGGGGACACTCATCTCTACTCCCCTCATTAGGACTTCTAGCTGGAAGTGATGACAAAATGCGACTTTCTTCTCTCACGGTCTTCAGACCTGGAACTGGGTTTCAGTAATGCTGCTCTGGGCTACTTCTCTCTTCAACAGAGAGAACAGGAAACGGTTTTCATTACTCCATGCTGCCCCAATTTTTTCTACACGGAGTAAATGAGTCAGTATTATTTACCTAGGAGGTTAATAATGAGTACTTCATGTTTTAAATTCCATCCTGATTTTCTGCAAATGCAGTATTCAGAGGGGAAGAAAGAACTCAGCTGTCAGAACAAACATATGGAAATCATTGATAAATGGACAGAGACTGCTCGGTGTATTTATTAACCAGGCTTGTAGAAAGCATAATTTTTCAACCATTTATTAGACTAATAGGATTGTTTTGGGAACATCAAAGGGTTCTTTATTAAGTCACTAATCATGTTTATCCACTCTGTTATGGGGAAGGCGAATCGTCCACACTGCGTTTACTCTGCCTCATCTGATTTCACTTCTTTTAAACGGCAGCCGTTGATAATTTTTACCAAATATGTCAGGGAAAAAGTCCAAATTTCTACCCAACCCCAGCCATCTCCTTAGTTCAGGAAAAAGATGGCTGCTTTCTCCTTTAATTACTTTTTTTTTCTCCTCCAACTTGGTAAATGTCCCATGTGACTTAAAATGGCCCTTCTCCACTGGACTCAAATGTAGGTAGATGACATTTGGTTAGCTCACTTTTCTTCCCTCCCTTCCCTCCCTCCCCACTCTCTGGCCCCTCCTTCCCTGTTTCTTTTTTCCTCTTTTCTTTCTTCCTTCCCTTCCTTCTGTGTTTTCAATTTCTTTTTTGTGCTTCTTTTCCTTCCTTTTTCCTCGCTTCCTCTCTACCTCTTATCATCCTTTCTTCCCTCCCTTTCTCTCTCTCTTTCTCTCTCTCTCCCTGCCTCCTCCTCTCCCCCCCCCTTATCTCCCCATGCTCCTCCTTGATTCATTCTACGTACTCTGTTCACATTCAACTAGCTAGGTACATCTCAGAACTCCTCTGTTGAGTATGTATGACCCAGTAAGTTTGGCACCCTCGGTTTTTACTCTTGAATGCTACTGGAGAGAGCAGGTGTGGCTCAGAGACACTGAAGGTTTTCACATGTTAATAGGAAACAACGCAGTTATGAAGTTAAGCAGAGAGGTTCTCAAGCCTCCCTATCTCCTATGACCATCCCTTCACATGGTGGTTATAGCCTTATGTGTTGCTCATATACCCTTTTACAACGTTCATACCCATGAACCCATGTCCTAGTCATGCCATGTTCTATATTCATACACACATACAGTGTTTATACTCATGTCCAATGTTTATACACATGTATGGTGATGATCCCCATGTATGGTGTTCATGCTCATGTTTGATGTTCATAGGGCATAGGGCATAGGGCATAGGGCATAGGGTCTTGACCCTTGTACAGTGTTAATCCCTGTTAATAATCTCATACAACAGTGTACAGTGTTCAGGCCTGGGTGCATCCCACGCTGGTGCTGTTCTCCAATGATGAACAGACTTCAGCAGCTGGGTAGGCCGATCCTGAGGAAGGAACAGGGACTTCTGAGAGAGGGGCCATGAGAGCTACTGTGACTTCTGCTAAGCTGGCTATCATGCCGTGATGATGCCCAAGCAGCTCCGTGGAGAGGTTCATCTGGCAAGAGCTTGAGGCCTTCTGCCAAGAACCAGCGTTAACTTGCCAAGTCAGCGAATGAGCTACCTAGAAACGAAGCCTTCCTCTGCCTCCCAGTCAAGATTTTGATGGCCATTCTTTAGAACTGTCAAAGCATTTTTAATATGGGATAAATGCCCATCTATCCATTCATCCTCCGGATCTCCTTCTCTTTCCTTCATAAGACAGTGATAAATATCATAGACGTCCCCCCCACCAGTGCTGGAGTCTGCTTACACCTTGGCGCCTGTCTGGTGGAGGTGCTACTTCTTGTTTCCTTTTCTCTGAGGTTATTTACATTGCTAATGCTTGCTGGAAAGAGAAGTAGCTAGCAGTTGCTTATGAGTTGTATGGTTTTCATCTTTGATCTAAGGACCCCGACTCTCATTCTTTTAAGCCTGCATCCTCTGTTAGGAGACCCGGGATAATCAGTATCCCTCTGCCTGGGCCTAGAGCCGCAGGCCTGACAAATGGCATAAGGGACAAGCCCTAGCCAGATGCTGCTTGGCCATAAGTCAATTAATCTGGTGTTATTTATTGTCTATAATGTGGCTGACTCTGCGTAGACATTCCAATTGGTGACTGGGAATCACATGTTCTCTGGTTGTTTTTAAAAAGACTCCACTTCGCTTCCCACCGCCATTGGCACCAGGGAGCCAGGCGACTTCACAGCCTTCTGTGCAAGACCCACCAGGAGACAGTGATCTCCCTGCAGCACTTTCACTTCTGAGTGCAGAGGTGACATCTCCACCTTCTCTTTGGAGGAGACCAGCTAGGAGCACATGGGGTATATGATCAGTGGAGCAGCTGGGACAGAGGTCTTCAGGCTGCCATTTGTACCAGGGAGCCAGGCAGCTCTACAGCCTTCTATGCACAGACACTGACAGAAGAGAGTTGGTCTCCTAGGAGTATGGACACAGGCTTACAGGCCCACAGGAGGGACAAACTCTAGCCAGACCACAATACCAACTAGCACCAGAGATAACCAGATGGCAAAAGGCAAGCACAAGAACCCTACCAACAGAAACTAAGGCTACTTGGCAACATCAGAACCCAGTTCTCCCACTACAGCAAGTCCCGGATACCCCAACACACCGGAAAAGTAAGAGTTGGATTTAAAATTGTATCTCATGATGCTGATAGAGGGCTTCAAGAAGGACTTAAATAACTCCCTTAAAGAAATACAGGAAAATATAGGTCAACAGGTAAAAACCCTTGAAGAGGAAACACAAAAATCCCTTAAAGAAGTACAGGAAAATACAAACATCAAGTGAAGAAACTGAACAAAACCATCCAGGATCTAAAAGTGGAAGTAGAAATAATAAAGAAATCACAAAGTGAGACATCTCCAGAGATAGAAAAACTTGGAAAGAATTCAGGAGTCATAGATGCAAGCATCAACAACAGAATACAAGAGATAGAAGAAAGAATCTCAGGTGCTGAAGATACCATAGAAAACATTGACTCAAAAGTCAAAGAAAATGCAAAATGCATAAAGCTTGTAATCCAAAACATCCAGAAAATCCAGGACACAATGAGAAGACCAAACCTAAAGATTATAGGTGTAGAAGAGTGAAGATTTCCAAATTAAAGGGCCAGTAGATATCTTCAACATAATTATAGAAGAAAATTTTCCTAACCTAAAGAAAGAGATGCCCATGAACATACAAGAAGCCTTCAGAACTCCAAACAGACTGGACCAGACCAGAAAGTTCTCTCAGCACATAATAATCAAAACACAAAATGCACTAAACAAAGAATATTAAAGGCTGTGAGGGAAAAAGATAACTTATGAAGGCAGACCTATCAGAATTCCACCAGACTTCTCACCAGAGACGATGACAGCTAGAAGATCCTGGGAAAATTTCATACAGACCCTAAGAGAACACAAATGCCAGCCCAGACTACTATATACAGCAAAACTCTCAATTGCCATAGATGGAGAAACCAAGATATTCCATGTTAAAACCAAACTTATACAATATCTATCCATAAATCCAGCACTACAAAGGATAATAGATGGAAAACACCAACACAAGGAGGGAAACTAAACCCAAGAAAAGGCAAGAAAGTAATCTTCTTCCAACAAACCCAAAAGAAGATACCCACACAAACATAAAAATAACATCAAAAATAACAGGAAGCTACAATCACTATTCCTTAATATCTCTCAACATCAATGGACTCAATTCCCCAATAAAAAGACATAGACTAGCAGAAATACTTTTCATGTAAATCTTCAATTTTATCAGAAAATGTTTGTAATTCCGCTTTCAATTAATTTAGCAATTTTTTATGTCTACCATTTTATCTGTATTATTTTTCATGACAATCTTCAATTTTAACATGTTTTTCTATATTATTTCTTCTATTTTATCAAAAATGTTTTCCATGTAAATCTCTGATTTTATCACAAAATGTTTTTAATTCCACCTTCAATTAATTTAGAATAGTTTTTATATCTACTATTTTATCTGCATAATTTTCTATGAAATAGTCAATTTTAGCATGTTTGTCTATATATTTCTTGAATTTTATCAGAAATATTTTCCATGTAAATCTTCAATTTTACCTGAAAATATTTGTAATTCCACTTTAAATCAACTTAGAATTATTTTTATGCCTACCATTTTATCTGTATAATTTCCATGATGATCTTCAATTTTAACCAGTTTTTCTACATATTTTATCAGAAATATTTTCCATATAAACCTTCAACTTTATCAGAAAATGTTTATAATTCCATGTTCAATCAACTTAGGGATACTTTTATGCCCACCTTTATTAATTATATCTATATAAAATTTTCCATGATGATCTTCCATTTTAACATGTTTTTCTACATTTTTCTACAATTTTATCAGAAATACTTTCCACATAAATACTCAATTCTATCATAAAATGTTTGTTTCATTTTTCAATTAATTTTTATGTCTACTACTTTATTCTTTAATCTTCCGTGAAAATTGTCAATTTTAATATGTTTTTCTATATATCTCTTCTATTTTATCAGAAATATTTTCCACATAAGTACTCAATTTTATCATAAAATGTTCTTGCTTCCTTTTTCAATAAAAGAACATGCTTTTCAAAAAAAAAAAAAAAGACTCCGCTTCTCAGTTCAAGCATCATGTCTTTGTAACCGATATTTTTCTTTTCTCCAGAACTAGAGTCAAGTGCAATGGTATTAAGTAGCTACTGGACTGTGAAAGAAGCATGAGATTCACTTCAGTCTTCTGGTGTTACCAGCAGTTAGGGTCAGGCCCAGGGGTTGCCAGGTTCTTAGCTTCTTATCAAGAATTAAATAAAGACACATAGCCTGTGAAACAGCAAAGTGGTAGTGCAGGCTGGAAAAGCTTCCAAGAGTGACCATGGGTCCCACCAATGGAAGACTTTTCCAAGGTCCTGACTGATTACTGTCTGAGGCTTCCTTTTATGGGATTCAAGAGAAGAGGGAGTTTGGATGCTAAGGGGCGTGGCGTGGATGATACTTTTGTGATTGATGGATTTGGGTTATGTCTACTTTTCCTTGCTGTGTCTTTTCATGATACATCTGGTTTTAATGATGTGTGCACCCAACACATAGACATGAGATGGTCCATATGGAATTCTCTTCGGAAGTTCAATCAGAGGACATATGTCCATTTTTAGTATGTACCCGACATTATTTGAGGTCAGATTGGTCCTCTTTCCCTTGTGCATAGATACATTGGGGACTTATCTGAATAGAAAATGCCTGAGTTTGATCATTGTTAGTCAGTGGAGAGACTTATTCCATGGGTTGGAGAAGTACATGGACAGTTTGGTGCAAGTGGAGGCCCTACAGGTGGCTAAGAGCACTGTTTAGAGAGGGCTGTGTGCATGTAGTCTGTGCAGGTGATGGTCTCAGGCTGCCAAGTGTATTATTAGAAGAAGTGTGGATATACAGTCCTAGCCAAGTGGAGTCCTGGGTTGCTAAACTATCTGGTGCTTGCCTGTCTCATCAGGACTCATTCATAGTCTCTGTAGGGTCTTGGAGACTGTTTGCTAAGCAAACAGATTTTCAAGTATTTACAAAATGCCGGGACCATAAATCTATTTTTAAGAGAAACTTTTTTTATTTTACCTAAGAAGGAACTGGTTTCCTCATTGGCATGAAAAAAAAGGTAAGCTCAAAGCTGGAAGAAGAAAAGTTTAAAAGTTTCTGTACACAATCCTTAATTACAACAGCCAGCCATTGTTTTACAAGTTAGAAAACATATACAATTAGGAATATATATATATATATATATATATACATACACACACACATATACACACATGTACTTATATATGTGTGTACATATACATATATGTATATACACACATGTACATATATACATGTATATACATATACATTTATACACATATACAGATACATATATACTATATCGTATGTATATACATGTATACATGTATATACATATATGTATACACACATATGTGTGTGTGTGTGTATATACATATATTTGATTTTCCCTAACCAAAGTATTTCCTGAATTATTACTAAGCCTCTTGCAAATGACATTCAAGATAACTGCTTGGTTTATCATACCCAGTTATCAAGTTTGCTAACCCATTTCCATAATGTTATTTTCATGGAAGGGATGTACTAACTTACTACATAAACCTTCAAATAAGCACAGATGCCATGATCACAAAGTGAAATGATTCACTCACTCGTGGAATCCTAAACCTGCAATGCTGCCTTGGCTGACAGGATGCAAGGCCTCTTGTGTAGTAGAAGATGAAGACAAAGCATTTTTCCGGTTTGTCTAGGATCACATAGCCAAAGAGCGGCAGAACTGGGTCTCTGACCTGTGCGATTTTATCAACTACAGGAACGTGGAGTGCAAGTGTGTTTTCCTTTGGCAGGCATTCAGCTTGATGCTGCAGCCTTTGACATTGTAGCTACCATGGGTACCCAACGGAAAAGCAAAAAATCTTGGAACTTTTAGCAGCATGAAAGTCCTGAGTGAGCATGCGCATACATACTGCACATGCGTAGCTGGGCATCCTGTCAGTAGGGTGGGATCTGCCTGCGCTTCCCCTACTGACTGTGCCAGTATACATGGCAGGAGCTAGTCTACCTGCTTAGTCTTAGATTCCTCAGTTTTCTTAAATTAAAAAAAAAAAATTCGTGTGGATGAGTGTTTTGTCTGCATGCATGTCTGTACCATGTGATGCTCATGGAGACCTGAAGAGGGTGTCATCCCCGGGGGACTGGAGTTACTGACTGCTGTGAGCCACACTGTGGGTCCGGAGAGTCCATTGTGGATCCTCTTAACTGCAGAGCGAGCAAACTCCAGCCCTGGCTTCTACATTTTTCATGCTCTAGTCTTTTGGCTTCCAATCCTGTTTGTTCTCTCTCCCCCACCTTCCTTCCCTCCCTCCCCCTCTCCTCCTCCTCCTCCTCCTCTTCTTCTTCTTCTTCTTTTTCTTCTTTTTACTCCTCCTCCTCCTTCTCCTTCTCCTCCTCCTTCTTCCTCTTCTTCCTCTTCTCCCTCCTCCCCCTCCCCTCCCCTCCCCCTCCTCCTCCTCCTCCTCCTCCTCCTCCTCTTCTTCTTCTTCTTCTTCTTCTTCTTCTCCTCTCTTCTTCCTCTCTCTTCTTTTCTCGTCTTCTTTACTTCTTCTCCTCCTCCTCCTTCCATCCCCTCCCCCTCTCTGTTAGTTTTAAACCCTGAGGCCATCTTGTGTGCTGTGGGTAGAAGTTCTAATGAAGCCCTCCCAGATGAGGATCATGTCCATCTGCTCAGCCATGGGAGTGAGAGGCTGTAAGAAATTCAAAGCTATTTGGTTTTAGGAAGTGAATCCCTACTACACACTGT
The DNA here is from genome assembly GCF_947179515.1 of Apodemus sylvaticus. Taxonomy (NCBI): domain Eukaryota; kingdom Metazoa; phylum Chordata; class Mammalia; order Rodentia; family Muridae; genus Apodemus; species Apodemus sylvaticus. The sequence goes on from NC_067485.1 coordinate 18,521,110, forward strand.
GCATATTCTCTTACTACCAGAGTAAGGGCCAATAGCATGGAGTTTAACCCTGTGTCCAGACCACACTAGCAAGGGCTTAGAGTGGGCTTGGCTGTACTGTGAGAAAGCGTTGTCCAGTGACCTCCGTTGTTCACTCTTGGCTTCAGTGGGAGCTCCCTCTGGGGTCGGACTCTTTTAGTTTATATCCCACTAGACTTCGCCCAACAAACCAGAACTGAATATGATTCTTTGAGGGTCTCCCAGATTCCCTTGAAATATTTCCCTTAGACTAAAGAAAACATTACTAAGACATGTTAATGTTATCAGCAAATAAAGTTATACAATGCTTTGATGATAAACAAACAAATATAACCTTCCTGGTCAGTCTTGTTTCTAGCTGATTATGTATGACCACAATTCCCAATTATATCTCAATTTTAAAAAAGTGAATATTGGGGAGAAGAGATGGCATTGAGGAGAGACAGTCCTGCAATAAAAACTGTACTGGTTCACTCTTAATTTAAGCCCTAAAAGGATGAAGATGATGGTATGGGGAGGAACAGTTGGGGTTTTCTGTGAAATGGGTAGTCTGACGCCGCGCCTCAGATTCTGTGGGTTATGAAAGTCCTTAGTTGGGTTCATGAGGTCAGTAGACCAAAGTGTGCTGAGCTCTAATGCATATCTGAATAAAAGTTCTTTCTCTGAGAGAGACCAAAGTCCCCATGTGAAGTTCTTAATATTGGAGGGCAGATCAGCATAGGAGTTGTTGATTGAGTTCTTTTCTCAAGTTTGCTCCATTTTCCACCTGTCCAGGCCAAAGCCAGAGTCAGATTTACAGCCCCCTCCTTTCCCTTATCTCTGTCTCCAAACCATCAGAAGATTTGGTTGACTCTGCCAGCCACATATTCAGAATCCCGGTGAGTATCAGCCATCATCTTTGATCAGTGATCAGCTTCCTGGCTGTACTTGCCAAGCAACTAGATGTCTTGTTGTAGTTAAACTTAGTTCTTAATCCCAGCCCCATGCTCCCAGAAATAAGACTCAGACTCAAAATATATTTATAAATACCTTGGCCATATAGCTAGGTTCTGTTCTGACTAGGTCATAACTAAAATAACTCAACTATTTTGACCTACATTCTGCCACATGATTGGCCACCTGTGCTCAGGTGCCAGGCATCTGTCAAATCATCTCTTTTAAGTAACCCTCCTGCCTTCTCTCACCCAAAATTCTTTCTCCTCCCAGATGTCCCACTTCTATCTCCTGTCTAAGCCTTAGGCCATACATAGGCATTCTAATTGACAGATGATGCATCCATACAATATACAAGATATTCTCTCTATGACACAATTTCTGACACTCCCAAAGCAGGAGGCAATATAAACTCTTCCTCAATATAGTGCTTCCCAGTAACTAATCCAGCAGATTTATTAGAAATACATAGAATAAAGCTATATACTGTGGCAGCAATATGTCTTATGGGTGATTTCTGGCTCAGGCACAGGAGTACATACACATCCTCTTTGTGAAGAACAGGGGAAAGAAAGTGGAGGGGAATTAAGAAAAGAAAGGAGAGGCAAAAAAAACCCAGAGGGTTTATAAATAGATAACTTCATTCTTAGTAATAGCAACAATAAAAAATATAAGAGAGCATGAGATGAATTGGTAACTAATATTATGTTAATATTAATGCTCACAACATCTGTGCACAGAACTTTTGGAGTTCTGTGGAGCCTGGCAGCCTGAGTTGCATCCCCACATGGTAGGAGGAGAGAACTGAGCCCCAAAAGTTGTCCGCGGACCTCCATACATGCATTATGGCACGTGTGTGCCTAAACGCACATACAGATGTACACACTGAATAACACATTAAAAACATATAGTGTTTTATAAATAATGAATTGGAGTAATATTTTCAGCACCACAGTGAGATCGGTTAAGTACTAATGTATCCATTTAGTGTCTCAAGACTGGAGAGCTGAGGACGGTAGATGGGGAGAGCAGCCATTGCAGCTGTGCTTGGGAATGCCCAGCCCTTAGATTCTACTATTCCTTCCGGTGCCTATGAGTGTGAGCCCTGTTCTTCGGGAACTGGCTCATGACTTGCAGGCTCTGAGGCTGATGACATCTGAGGTAATAAATATGATGTTCTATAGTGGACTCAGAGACTTTGAAGCCCAACAAGGGGCTCACTGTCTTGTTTTGTTTTGTCGTTGTTTAAAAGAGGGTCTTACAACAAGTCACATCCTCCTGCTGTTCTTGTCCTGTCTTTTGGCTTTGTTTGTCGGTTTGGCGTGGTGCTTGCTATTCTGTCCCCGGTAGATCTGTTCCCTTTCAACCGCACTCTGCAGATGAGTGTTCCAATGTCACTTGTCACTACTTCTGAACAACTGTATGACTCATGGCTTGGGAGCATCCCCTGCCCCCAACCTTGGTTTCCAGGTCCATCAAATGAGTACAGTGACTTAAGTCTCTGTTTCCTCTAAGCTAGCCAAGAAGGTGATTGGATCTGGCATTCAGTGAGATAGATCCTTGGGGAGGATTCCTTCAGGGAATCTTTAAGTTGGAGGCCAGCCATGTGAAGACTGTACTTCTAAAGTTTCTTGGTGTGGATTACAGGGTCTTTGCTTTGCTTTTGTTTGTTTTTTGATTTCTTTTAGAAACAGGCTCTCACACATCTGAGGTTGTCCTTGACCTTGATATATATCTGATGATGAAGCTTTTGATCCTTTTCACTTCTCCCAAGTGTGGGAGTTAGAGGTGCAGTGCGCATCACTACCTCTGATATCTGTAGGACCCGTTTGTTTCCAGGCAGCACCGTAGGAACGGAGTTACGTCCCCACCCATGAGCCTTGATTTGTTTGCCTTAAGATGAGAGGACACAAAGCTGTTCCCCAGTTGTCTCGCTAGAGATTTGTGAGAACAGTGTGCTTTTGTGCGGGCGGGCGGAGGCTCGCTCTCTGACACGTCACCCTTTGCTATCTCTCCTTCTTTAGGAGCCCCGTGTGTCTCTCCGGGGAGTGTCATTTCACATCTTAATCACTTTGTGTGTAATCTCATTAGAGATAATCCCATTCCAGAAGTGTCAGTGTCTTCCCCTGCCACAAAGGCCTGGATCCCAGTCACTGGCTTCGGAAATCCAATCCAGCCTGAGCTATGCATACGGCAGTCAGAGCGGAATTCTTCCCCAGTCTTGAAAGAGATGGAGAAGGGATTCTGTCAACCTGTCATCCTCGGTCTTCATCAGTCTTGACTTCAGAATGTAAAAACAAAACCTTTTATTTGATTGCATTTCTCGGTTTCCATGAAGTGAACATTTTGTTGTTGTTGTTGTTGTTGTTATGATAGTGGTTTTCCACATACAAAAAAACATTGAAAAATGACTTTAATGAGTTAGTCTGGCCGCTGTGTTCTCTGGAGTTGCCCATTTTGATTTGTTGGGGGGGGGTGAAGTCTTTATAATATGGGATCAAAAGATTTATAAACAAATCCAGGGCCTCACAGTGGCTGCTGTCACCCAGTCCCAGGATGCTAGGGCCTGAGTTCATCTCAAGCCACCACACTTAGTGGCTGAAGGTTGATTTGAGGAATTTTAGGGTTGGACTGCTTGCAAAACATGAATGTAAGCCTCCATAAGTTTCTGCAGAAGTAACAACCCGTGTGGTTCCCATTTCTCATACCGTGTGCCACATTAAATGTGAGAAACAAGTCCTATGGAAACCCCCATCTCGGTCGGTCTGCCATTCCCCTCCCCCACCTGCAACAAATTCAAACCTTCATATTTTTAAAGTGGTGGTTAGTGCTGTGTTGGGGGGGTGGTAGGAGGGAGGCTGACGGGGTGGAGAACAGCAGTCTTTCTCATTTGATGGCTTGAAAAAAGAAAAGATGTTGGTACCACTCACTGACTGGCTAATGAATAATCAGATTTCACAGCGTGAGCACTGGGGTGGTAATTTGGTTGCACGCCATGCTCCAAGCCCATGGAATAGTGCTTCATTAATGTGAAGACCTGTATAATCAAACAATTAGCAGTCTCTCTGCAACGAAAGCAGCTTTTCATCAGCATATATACTTCGTCGAAAGACGAGTCCCAAATCAGTGGATCTGACAGCAGCTAGACTCATACTAAGGCATGACGACCGCAGCATGAAGGGGAGCTCCACCCTTCCTTTCGTCCATTATTATCTTCAGCTAAGGATCCAGCAGCAATCCGCGCTTCGGCACCCTGAACGGTGTCGGATGTGAAAGAACCTTGAATAGGCTGCACATCTTTCGGTTTTATTTAGATAAACGTTCATTTTGTAGCATCCGCTGTTTGCATTTTACTCTCTCCAGGGTTAAGAAGCTGGAAAGACACTGAATCATCTCTGGGAAGATCTTTGACCCTCCTTTCATTTTGCTCATTTGCATCAGTGACTCCTGTCATCTTTGCTCTAATAGAGCTGATTAGCCTCTCCGGAGACTCCTTCTCAGTAGCTGTGGAGAGAGGGTGCTGTTTTATGGCGAGAGCTTCATTTGCCTTGTCTGATTCGCATCAAATGAATGCCCAACAGGACTGCTCCTAGGACCAGGAGGGAGAAGTGCTGGGTTCTTGGAGCCCCACGGTTCTGAGTCTCTTTCCACCCCTTCAACAAGCTCTAGATATATTGAGTTGCTTTCAACACAGTGCTCAGTGCTCAGGGGCAGTGTGTACCAGCTCCACGCATCTCTTTTTGTGAAGGTAAAATGCAAATGATTAGTGAAGATAAAACTGGTGATTGATTTGTACAATCCTAATCAGAGTCAGCAAACCTTCCACGCAAGGTCAGACAGCATCTGCGTAGGTCAAGAGGAGAATTAAACTCTTCATAGGTATTCATACAATGATATTTGAAGAACACTTTTTTGGCTTGTGGACTTTCCCGAAACCCTCCATAGACTGAGGCTGGCAAGAAAGCCATATTCTAAATCTCAGGCTTTAAAAACCTCTCCCATGACTGAATAAATGGCAACCTCGGTGTGCCATCGATTTATGAGTGGTTGCTGTTGGGTGGGGATAACAGAAGCTTTAGAAATATCACATACTTGTGCAATAGCGAAGCTCTCTAATGACAATGAAAAATGTGCTAGAATTGATTGTGACAAGAGCTAAAACAGTTGTGCTATCCTTAGTGCCTTTTTGTTGACTAAGGACTATGCTCAATCTATGTAGGTGGGTTATGGATGAAACCTGGTTCAGCTGGTGGAGCAGTCTCGAGAGGACAGCATTTGGGAGCCGCTCTTTGGATATATAGAATGGTCTACTACATTCTCATGGATCCAAGTTGGGTCTTAACTAAGTCAGCCCTCAAAAATGCTACATAGCCTGTCAAAAAGCACAGCAGAAGGAAAGACAATTCAAACCAGGGAAAACACACGCCTTTCAGAACTGGAACCTCAGGTCAGATTCTAGACTCTGGTATTGAAACCATCATTTATGGACAGAATTACCAGTGGGGCGGATGAAGTATCATAAGGACATACCATCTTCTACCACACTTTTTGACAGGTTACCCATTTGGTAAGTCAGGAGAGGATGGTGAAGGACTTGGTACTTCTGCACCCAGCAAGCTGTGTGCTGAGGACTCTTGTGAGTGTTTTGTTGACAAGGCCAGGAAACACAAGTTGGGAGTTCATGAAGATGAATCTGCAGTAGAAGGTCAACCTGTAATGCTCACTGCCTAGTGTTTTGATATGGCCCTGGATAGAGATTTCTAGGGACTACCTGCTCAGGTTCTGATGTGTCTTATCTTCCGGGGTTGGTGTCTTGGCTCAGAGCAGTGATGTTGACAAGTGGCATGTACCTTTAAGAGACAGGGCCTTGTGTGAGGCCTTTAGGTTACTAGGGCCATGGTCCTCAGGGAGGATTGAGGTTGTTCTCTTAGAGCACTTAGCTAGTTCTTTTGAAAAGATTGCTGCTTAAAGAGCATGCCTGGTCTCACTCAGCTGTCTGGCTTGCTGTTGAGGTTTGATCTTTTCTGTCCACTTGTGCTCCAGCTGTTGTCATGTCACTGTCCTGTGTCATAATGTCCCCATCAGAGCTGAGACGATGGCAGTCCATTCCCTCAAACCTGCAGAACTGTGCTCTAGAAAAAACCATGTTTACAGAGTTAGTCAGCTTGCCAGGGATGTCACAGCAAGGCAAGGTGGACTGACATACTGCCCAATTCCATTTTTCACTCACGCCTGTGTGTGTGCGTGTGTGTGTGTGTGTGTGTGTGTGTGTGTGTGGTACCTGTGCACATGTTTTAGTGGAGTGCACGTGCCTATAAAATTAAGTATTTTTAATATATGTGCAAACAGTGAGTTCATCCAGTGGCTGTATTTCTTTACTCTTGCTAGTTCCCAATAACCACACAGAAGAACCAAGATTTATTTCAAGCTGTGCATCACTAGCTGGCAATACTGAATTATATTAATCCCTATGCTAATTTGGCTACCGCCCAGCCATGATCCTAGTTGATGCTTGAGGTTTACTATTGTTCAAACTCTCTCGGCTTTAGATGTTCCTTCCCATGGTGTCTTCTCAGATCCTCTCTTTGCGGCTCATCTGAAACGCCTCATGGCAGATCAGAATCTCTCTCTCTCTCTCTCTCTCTCTCTCTCTCTCTCTCTCTCTCTCTCTCTCTCTCTCTCTCTCTCTCTCTCCGTTCCCTGGCTGGTGAATATCTCGCTGCATTCTCTATTCTGCCCCGCCATTGGTCGATCAGCATTTGTTGTCAACACAGAGAATAAATGGTAAGAATTGTTTACCCAAACTTAAGACAGGAGATTCTTGATATAAGCACCATAATGCTGTGTCCAGATTGAAACAAGATGCGAGGGCAGAGATATCAGCATTTGAATAACACAAGGATAACCTTTAAACAGTACACAAAAGCTCCCCGCGCTCCTCTTGGAGGACAGAAGAAGGCATCTTGAATCCTTCTCTGCCGCTCTCCACCTTACTCCATTGATACAGGGTCTCTTACTGAACCTGGAGCTAGGTTGGTAGCCAGGAAGCCCCAGTCATCCTCCTGCCTCCATTCTCCAGAGTGCTGGGGTTATAGGCATGTCCAGCCGTTTACATGGGTGCTATGATCAAAACTCTGGTCCTCATCTTTGTATAGCAAGTACTCTTACACACTCTTCAGCCTTGTTTTATATTGTTGTTAAAGATTGGTGTAAGAACACAGAAGATATTCTTGTCAAGTCTGCAGATGGTGGTAAACCTGGACTGCTCACAAATTCAGAGGGCAACAGAGTTTGGGGAATGAATAAAACTCGTAAAACTTACACTATGAATAAAATCCAATTTAACTGGGCCAAACACACAATTTGTTATTTGAATTAAGCAACAGCAACTCATTATACAAATCACGGATGAAGAAGCCCTTTCTATGGAAATGAAAATTTGATCTTGCTTTCAGTATCTTCAGCAAGTCCACAGGATAGTTAGACCATGGCTGTGTTCTTAGGATTTGGTGACCCAGATTGGTCTGTCCAGCATGCCGAACTTACTGCATTCCACCCCAGGCATGCTGAGATGCTGTGCTTTTAAGGAATAGATACAAGGATGTTTGATGCGAGATGGTTGCAGAGTCAGGGGTACATGGGCTAGTCACCTTCCAATGAGGAGCAAGGGCTATGGAGGAAATCAGCCCTCATTTCTCAGACCCGGACTCCCGGCCCCATTCAGAATATCCAAGTGATACCAGGGGAATCTTCATTGTCCAGCACTTCTTCAGGTGACTCTGATAAGGAGCCAGATTTGGAAGGTCACATAATCAATAAAAGGAAAACCCCCTCCTCTGGTGCTACGAAGACAATTAGCTAATGAACTAAACCTCAGTAACGACCTCTTCACCTGGCCACTGGCTTGCAATTTTGACACCAGACTCACTATGTGGTTTCATTGATTGGGGGCAGAGGAGCTTTGGTGGCTCCCGGCTTAGCCTGCACCCCTGGAGACCTAGACAGATGTGTATGGGACAGTTTAAAGTCACCACCTCCCATAGCCTGTAGAACAAGGCGTGCCACAAGGGATTGCCCATAGAGGGACACGGTCACTGACAGCCTTCTTAACCCCCATTTGTAGGTTGAGTGTATAAAAGCAGAGTCCGCATGTATCTAAACCAACATCTTTAGACATATGCTTCGTAATGCTCACCACACTCAAAATCTTAAGTCTCCCTCCTTTCACTCATTCCTCACATCTAGGTGTTTCCAGTTCCTGATGATTCTTACCCTATTGTTCACCCCGATATCATGACTTTAACTCTGATAAAAGTCTAGTGTCAGCCTCTACATTCCCAATTCTCCCATTCTCCCTTCCCAAGTGTATTAGCTATGTCTTGTTCCAATGAGAAAACACCAAAGGGAAGCAACACTGAGTGGAGAGAGGTCTGCTTCTGCTTAAGGTCTGGGAGGAGAGTCTGTCACAGTGGGAGAGGCTCGGGGGAGTTAATGGCAGAGACAGTCAGCCTCTGGAGCACCCCACTTCATGGATAACCAGGAAGATAACCAGGAAAGCAGAGAGATAGAACCAGAGTGGTTATCACTCTCAAGGCCTATGAGCAGGATTCAACCCTGCTAGGCAGGCTATAATCCCACAACCTTCCCCCCCAACACACACACACACACACACACACACACACACACACACACACACAGTGCCACCCACTGGGAACTAAGTGTTGAAGTACTTAAGCCTGTGGGGGACATTTAACATGCAAACTGTCAAACCAATTCATCAACTGGAAATGCAGCTCTAGCGTATTCTTCTGCAAGAGAATGCTAAGATGATGTCCAGCCCTCACTCAAACCTACATAAAAGATGTCCCAGTAACACATTCACTGCTGTCTATTCACTTACAAGGAATGATGAGTGACGTGTCTACATTTTGCAAGGCGCTGTCTACTTTTTGCAAGGCACCGGGACAATAAAGACGGGCAAGCAACCCAGCATGCCGATTCCGTGCCCCATCTGCAGTCGTTTCCCCCTGCTGCTAATGACTCTTTCTCCTACCCATCTTGGAAGATAAAATGCCACCCAGGCACAATGCCTTCAGTCCTGTCTGGATTCTTCCCTGATTCTAACAGTGAGGAATGGCCTACTCTCTTTGAATCCTAACAATGCATTATTAATAGAAACGATCACTAATTTTTTTCATAGTTGGGATATTGACACATTGATATTCTGTTCCGTCTATCATCATCATTAAAGGTAGGAGCTAGCTAGCTCCTACTCCTCTGCAGAAGATGTGTTTGAGAAGTGCAGCTTGATTCAGGTAGGTGCTAAAGGCATTTGTGATTTATGGCACACATGACGATAAAAATAAATAAAATAAAACACAGAAGCCCTTAACAATTAGAAGAAGTGTGTGCCAGAGTTTTCAACCACAAAGATCTGCACACTTGGTGGGGCCAAGTCATAACCAAGGGGTGGCAGGCCTTCTCAAACGAACACAGTAAACTCTCAAATGCTGCTGATAATCACGTTCTAGAAGGGCTGGCTTCTGCCTCCCGCGCCTGGAGGCTGCACCCCATGCAGGTCACACGTGCAGTGATTCTAGGTTTCTTTCATTCCAGTCACCATTTCTCCTCCTGTCATTTGTCCAGCACCCTCGGGGGAAGTAAGGCTGCTTCCCCTCTGTCCCTAGCAGGCCCAGTGACTTCACAATCCTGTGGCTTCCCCATGTACAGCAGGAAGAGAAGGACGAATGGCTTGTGGCCATTTTCTGTGGTAGCCTGGTTGGTCTGTTCTCTTCCCTACAGGCTTCTCTTCTCTCGCTAAGAAACAAGAATGGACGAATGGTGGCCTGCATTATAAACCATGTGACATCCATCTGTCATACACAGGTACCACGGTAAATCACCAGGGACTCTACTACTGGGCACGGCTCTTAGGTAGAAGACTATTTTATATTTAGAAAACGGATTTATAGAAGTACTACTATAGTGTTCATAGGCAATGATTGACTCTGAAAAAAGTTTCAAACAGGAAACAACTGAGTAAAGATAAACTGGCTAGATGTGTGTGTGCATGTGTGTATGTATGTGTGTGTGCAAATGTGTGGTGTGTGTGTGTGTGTGTGTGAGAGAGAGAGAGAGAGAGAGAGAGATGGCTAGACGTGTGTGTGCATGTGTGTACGTATGTGTGTGTGTGCATATGTGTGGTGTGTGTGTGTGTGTGTGTGAGAGAGAGAGGGAGAGAGAGAGAGAGAGAGAGAGAGAGAGAGAGAGAGAGAAAGAAACTTGTTTCACTAAATTAGCAATGGCTCAGAAATCCTCCTCAATAGTATTCTTATAGGGGAAGGACCTTGGACAAGGACAGACAGCTTGTAAGATGCCTTTGTGAGCATTATTAGTGCTATTCCACCCAGCCTTCCACGGTTAACATGGAGAGGGATACACTGTGTCAGGGGCTGGGGAAAATAATAAACACATTGAACATGGAGAGAAAAGAGTACAGCTACTCCTCCTCCCTCCCTCTCCTTCTCCCCTTTTGATTTTGTTGAGCAGTGGAGATTGAGTCTTATGCATACTATATAAGGTACCTACCACTGAGTCATACCTACAGTTCCCCAGCTGCTCTTTCTGTGTGTGTGAGTGCATGTGTGTGTGTGTGTGAGTGCATGTGTGTGTGTGTGTGTGTGTGTGAGTGTATGCGGGCTCTCACATGCACTCACACGTGTAAGTGTGAGGTCAAAGGTGAGTCCATCCTCACCTTCCACGTTGTGAGGCAGGGTGTCTTGTTTGTAACTTGCTGTGGCACCTGTGCATGCTGTGCTGGCTGAACCTTCAGCTCCTGGCATTCTCCCAGCTTGCATTGGTGCTCCAGAATTGTAGACATCACACCCAGCTTTTTGTGGCTTCTGGGAACTTGAAATCATATCCTTGAGTTTGCCTAGCAAGGGCTTTAGCCACCAAACCATCTCCCCAGCCCCTGCAACCCCAAGCTCACCTTCTGAGATTCAGACATGAAACACAGGTTTTAAGGGATTGCTAGAAACAGCTGTGAATATTTAAAGTCATTCTTTTAAATAACCCTCATCCAGAAACCATCATGAGAAAATTTAAAGATGAGGAAATCTAAGCTCTTATTTAATATCGCCTTGCCAAGATTAACCCAAACCAACCCTCCACAAACTACATGCTTTTCCACCAACATATTTAGGTACCTAAAGGTACATCACACAAATATAATAACTGGGTGTCTCACTGGAGAAGACATGATTATTCGCTTATGATTGATAAATATTAGAACCAAAAATAAAATTAAAGCGAAATCCCTTTCTCATAAAGCTCAGTAGCAACCCCCACACACCCTAAAAATGAGTAGCGGCCTATTCCTTTATTCTCCTAGGGTTTTATAGCTAAAAGATTGCTTTTTGGTCTTCTCTCTCTCTCTCTCTCTCTCTCTCTCTCTCTCTCTCTTCTTAAAAATAGCCCTAAAACTTAGATTTAACAAATCATTGCTGTGAGCTAACCCACATTCGAATTAAGAAAATGCATTTGGTATTCTCCTTCTCTGTTCACATATATTTGAAGTAAATTACATCAAATTGTATTTGAAATACCAAACTGGCATTAATGGGAGCTTTTTTTCTTTTGCTCCAGGCGCCATTTTAAAATAGATGAGCATAAAAATTCAGACGGCACCATTAAGTTTATATGAAACTAGCGAGAATAAAAATCACCACCTAAGTTCTAATAAGATGTGTTTTTCATTCCAGCTTAATAACCCAAGACTATATTCATCTTGGGGTATAATAAATACACAGAGAGGGATGGATTCTTTTGTTGGCCTAACGTATTGAAGTTGCCCCCCCCCCAACTCCATACCCCCAAGAAGATAGAGTTTTCTGGGAAGCTGGGTAAAGAAAATTCCTTAATATGCCAGTGCAGAGTATTATTATCATAAATAATTAATGTGCACAGCAGAAGAAAGCCGAGCTTCATTAATAATTCTTATTTTTAGTTGGCATAAGCTAGAGGTGCTGTGTCTTCTTTCATCCGATCCATGTCAATTTCCTTGATTTTAATTTAATAGATGTTAAAAAATTTAAAGGCGTGGTACATTATGCAGTGGGTTTTTGTTTTTGACTAAATAACATCCTACTGCTAAGCTTACCTGTGGAGATAGTTTTAGAAATGAAAAGAAGGAAGGAGGAAAGGGAAGGAGGGAGGGAGAAAAGACGGAAGGAAGGAAGGGAGAAAGGGAAGAAAGAAGGAAAAAGGAAAGAAGGGAGGAGGTAGGGAGGAAGGGAGAGAGGGAGGAAAGAAGGAAAAAGGAAAGAAGGGAGGAGGGAGGAAGAGAGGGAGGAAGGAAGAAAGGGAGGGAGGAAGAGAGGGAAAGAGGGAGGAAGAGAGGGAGGGAGGGAGAGAAGGAAGGGAGGTAGAGAGAGAGGAAGGGAGGAAGGGGAAGGAAGGAAAGAAGAAAGGAGAAAAGGAGGGAGGGAAGAAGGGAAGGAAGGAGGGAGAGAAGGAGGGAAAGAAGGAGGGAGGGATGGAGGGAAAGAAGGAGGGAGGGACGGAGGGAGGAAAAGCTGTGATGAGGCAGGAGAATGTGTCCCAGTGTCAGCATGCTCCCCTTTCCATCATCCCTGGGACCAGATATGATGTCCTTTGACTAAAACCTCTAAGCTATTAAGATGTTCTACAGTGGACTTGAGCTCATTAACATCACCTATTTTCAACTCAAGGGTAAACTACCTTCTAGATTGTGAGAACAGGTGTTCTTCCTGATACAAGCTTGCAATTTCATTGTTTGTCCAAACCCACACATTTTGGTAACAGGCGCTTGTATCCTGTTAGTTCAGCCTCTGAGTCTGAACCCAGCTAAGTGTCTCTAGCAGAATGAGGAAAGGAACCGAGTCTGCAGCTGAGGCCAGACGGCTGCCCTCTCCACACAAGCCAAGAGCAAGGAACAGACATGCTCCTTCCTCACAGAGGATTAGGCTGTGAGCAGAATGGCAGTGGGCCAGTCTTTCAACAGTTTCAGGGGCTGGGGTGGGTGGGGGTGGGGGTGGGGAAAACAAACAAACAAACAAAGCAATTGCAACCATCTAAGGAAAAAAGAATTTTGCCGCCAAGTTGGAAACCATTTGAATCTCTAGTCAGCAAATTATCGTATCTTTTCCCACTGCACACTGTCTCTGAGATCCTTGTTTACAGGAACCACTAATCTAGCTTGTGTTCGCCTGTAGGTATCGGGGTGCTTTTCATGCTGTTCAGCTAAGATGAGGATTGGGATCCAAGCAGCACTGACTGGACCATCTGAGACGCTGCTTGGTCTCAGTGGAATCCTGGGCCCTCATAGCAGTGGTCCTCGAACTCGCTACCATTCTGAGATGAGAGTGGCGGTCTTTGTGCCCCATCATTCAGATTTCTGTAGTCACATCTGGCACCTGGCAGCCTCTGAGCTTGTTGTTGTTGGGATGGGGAGGGGGGAGGTAGATTTTATACATCCTGAGTCATTTCTCCGATGTCATGACTACTGACTAATTAGTACAATGCCTTGTATTTATAGAGTAGCTACTATGGATTGCCTAACACATGTCTACCTTATCCCCATAACAGACTTAGGAGGAACACACTAGCTTACAAAAATTAGCATTTATTTCCTCATAAAATGTAAAAGAAATTAGTTTGTTTAAGATGTTTAGTAGCTTTCTGAAGTATCTGGTTTTATCCTGTTCTAGCTTTTCTTCCTATTACTCTGATAAATGTCACAGTTCTGGGGTGCTCATCACTGCAGGGTTGTCAAGGCAGCAGGGACCTGAAATAGCTGGTCACATCACATCCACAGCCAAGGGCAGACAGCAGTAGATCAATGTGTGCTTTGGGCTTCATTACCGTCTCTACTCATGAGCAATCCAGACCCCCTTGCTAGGGAATGGTGCAGCCAACATTTCCCACACCCACTAATATAATCAAAGAATTCTAACCTGGATGAGGGGGCTCCCTGCCCAGGCGATTCTAGATGATGTCACACTGGCAATTAAGTCAACTGTCATACCTAACTAAGACTTGTGAAAATGAGACTAGAAGTCAGATTTATTTGGAGATATGAACCTATGTCTCTGTAGCACGCACGCGCGCGCGCGCGCGCGCGCGCGCGCACACACACACACACACACACACATGCATAGACACACACCCAGACACACATACATAGACACACACAAACTAAATGCATGTAAAAAAAAATGGAGTTCAAAGAGAAGTTAATCTGGTGTCAGAAATTCATCTCATCCTAGATGTGACCATGCCCTCTGCACTGTCACCTCTCCTGCCTCAGGAGTTCACCGGAAGTGTGACACTGTCTCTAATCAGACCTGGAGGGCAGTGTGCTTCTATTGCCTTGCAAAAGCATAAGGAGCCCCGTGCAGAGAGCCAATGGCTGCTTTAGGATCAGCCTCCTCCGAGTTCCTCTTTAACCTTGCAGACTCAGAGTCTTGCCAGTGCTCCAGGCATCTTTGCAGATGTTCCTGGAGTGCGCACGCTCCATCTTCTTTCTACCCTCAGCTGTCTACCCTATCTTGTTTTTCCGACACACTCTGCCACTTCTTCTGGTGGCGGGTGTGGGGGCAGGGCTGTCTGAAACCTGGATTCCTGTGTGGGCTGCCCATCCCTGGACAGTAAGAGTAGTTCCTCCCATTCTCTTCAGTGCTTGGAACACAGTTGACCCCAGTAGTAAATGTTTCTGTGGATAGATCAATGTGCTGTGAAAGATATCCAGCCCCTTTGGGAGAGCCCGTACCATGCTTCTTTCTGCACCTTGCCAACCTGATGCCATTATTTCTTGGACCCATGAGTAGTACCAATTAGAAGCCAATTGGCATTTGCCCTGTTTGAGCTTGACCTGGCCAATGTGGTCCTCCCCCGTGAGGAAGGTGACCGATTGTGCAGTGCCCTGGCTGGGCACCTGTTTTACGCATTCCTTTCTGCAGGTGTCCCTCGCCAGGGCGTCCTGTCTCCCACCTCTCTTGCTCAGTACCACAGAGAATTCCATGACCTCGCTTGAGTAACAGCTTAGCATTTCCATGGCAAAGATGCCAGTGAGACAAACACACCTGTGTTTTAATTGTATGTTTGCAAGGATAAAAAGCTTTTGTTTAACACTCTAGGGTCAATAATTGGCAAAAAAAGGAAAAATGATATAGGACGTGAGAGTTGCCAGCCGTGTCGTGTAGTCTCAGTATCCACACCGAAAAACAAATAGTCGCAGCTGGGGCCCTGGGCTGCTCCCTCCTCGAGCCCAGCCATGGTCTTTACAGTATAAGGTATTTGATTACTCACTAGAAACTTTTGGCTGAATGTCAAGAGGTTGGTCTGAGAAGGTGTGTTTGTATCACAGGCGAAAACCCTGACCTCAGACGCACAGGAGTCACAAAGAAAGGTCTAATCCACAATATCGAAGCCAAAGTAGGGAGAAAAAGTGTGAGAGAGGCTTGGCGAGAGAAGTTTATTTAAATGCAATCTAGCATGGTTGGCGGATGGTATCTTCTACCGTGCATGAATATGATCAAAATATATAAAATCCTCAAAGAGTAATAAAAACATTATTTTTTTTTTTTAAAAAATCTTACCTTCAAGCATTTGTTTAAAGGTCTATGTGAGGGACTGCCGTCATCTACTTCTATCTATCTTGTTAGTATGGTCTCTTATGGCTCAGGCTGGCTTTGAACTTGCTATGTAGCTGAGGATGATTGTGAACCGATCTGCCTGCTTTGACTCCCTGGTCCTGGCGTTATTCATGTGCACCTCCAGCTCATTTCATGTAGGAGATCCATCGCAGGACTGCGAGCCTGCTAGGCGAGCACTCCCCTGACCGAGCCACATTCAGGCCCAGCCTTTAAACTTCGACTATCCCTTTTACCGACTGTATTATCCTACGCAATTAACCCAATCCCTCTGCTCTCTCCCTTCATCTACAACAGAAGGAATCTTTGGGGGATATAGTGGAAATTAAAAATAAACACACAAAAATTACTTCATGGTACTTGGCATATACTCAATAGCATCAGGTATTATCACTACTTTAATCACACTTTTAAAGTAATAAAACATAACCTAATTTTCATTTAACATCATTTAATCTTTCTTGAGTGATGGTTCAGGCCCATGATAATACTTTGGGCCCAGCACTGCCAATCTGATAAGCAGGGTATCATCATTTAAGCTGGACATCACTGGATAGGTGAATCAGGCCAGTATATTAATTTTTTCTCTGGTGGTCACCTGACTCCCCCCCCCCCCCCATGAAACCATATCTCGATGTCAGTGGGTTAATTTATAATGAGTCCTAATTTCTGCCACAATGTAAGCCAGGTTTGTATTTCCCAACCAATATATTCCCTTCTTTTATCAGGAAACCAAGTTAGGATTCTAGGGCTGGCTTTCTAACCCAGGGAATTTGGGTCATCTCTGGGGTATTTCTAGGGAGCGCTGGTTGGCTCTCGGAACTGTCTGCAGGCATCAGGTGAATGCCACAATTCCAGGACAGTTGTGAGCTTCCTTGCTCTAGATATGAGCGATGAGGATTGCCCTCCTCCTCTGTGGTTCCTGGTTTTCATTTACATTCGTGTTCTTAGGTCCCTTTGGCAGGACAATTATCCCCTCAGATGTTCAACCACAGGACTCTCCCTTGAAACAGGACGTTTGGAGTGGTGCTAAGTTTGCACTAATGGCGTCAGTGGGGGTGCCTCAATTGCCAGGATCAACACACCCCGGAATCAGGCAGCAAGGAGAATTCCCTTTTCTTCAAAAGGTGTCACTTTTGACATTTCCTGTCAGGGATAATTGTCTTGGTTGCCACCTGACCTTTTTCCAAGCACAGACTATGGCCACGCATCTGTCATCACCCCAGATATGGACTATCTTTCTTTTTTATTTTTTCCTGGTAAAATCAGAAATGCTGTGTACTAGATTATTTTGTCCAATAAAATTTCAGATAGTGCAAGTTGACTCTATTTTTTAAAGTAGTCGATAAAATAAAAATTTTTAAGCTGGACCAGAAAAGGTCTTATCGGAAAAGCAGACACAGGCAGACAGGAAAGGGACAACATGATAGTGGTTGGGTTTTTTGTTTGTTTGTTTTTTTGTTTTGTTTTTTCCTTCTTTGCTGGTGTTTTTGAGATGGGAACTCATGGATCCCAGGTTGCCTTTGTCCTTGCTGTGTAGCTGAGTGTGGCCTTGATTCCTGAACTTTCTGCCCCACCCCCACCTCCTCCAAGTGCGGGGATGTACGGATACCACAACCAGCACCGAGATTGTTCTTCAAATAACTTGGGGCCTGTTGGCCTTTTCATTTGCCTCTATTCTATCTAACAATGGAACATCATAAGCACTCTCCCCTACTTCCAAAAAAGAAAAAAGCCTTACTCCAGAAAATTTGCTCTGGAAAGGACGTAGCTAAAACAGGGTTTCCAACAGAAGCTATGTCCTAAAGTGTTTCGTTTTTGATTAAAACATATCACACTTGAGAAATGATTGAACAACTGGTTGGAAGTCACAGAAATATTAACTCTAATGAGCTCATTTAAATAGAAGCAGACGTGCCGCCCCGCTGGTTGTCAAAAGTTTTCAAAGATGGTTTCTCTCCAGTAAGCAGGGTCCTGCAGACGGTGTCCATCTGTCTTCTCGAGAGAGCATTTGACGTACTCAGGGAGGCAGCGCGACTGCGGGAGCACCATTTGGAGGTATTGATCTCTTGATTGCTTGGCTGTCTCGGTGGGAAACCAGAGTAGCAGTGGGCTTAGGCAGGACTCACCAGTGCCAAGAACATTTGGTTTTTTTTGTTGTTTTTGTTTTTGTTTTTGTTTTTTTTTAAATTGGATTCATAGGTGGCTGGGATGAAAATAAAACCATACTTAATAAAGAGGCCCTCTTTGCATGCAGAATACACTTCCACAGCTCCCCAAGGTCTATTTGGTCTTCTGGCTTCCCAAGATCTTGGCCTTGGTCTCCAAGGGGGGCTTTAAGATGTAGGGTCTATACATTTGGTTCAGCACTTATCATTGGTGAGTTAGAGCAAGCATGTGATACTTAGTAAGAGGACGGCTCAAACCATCCACACTGGCATACTACACTTCTCTTAGCTGTAGAATGCCGGGGGAAGAATGAAGCCTGGGTTTCTCATTTACACCTTCCCTTTTTAAAGTTCAGGAAGTTATAGCTTTTCATAAGATCTTTGAACTTCATGCTTGCTTTTTTGGGGGGCGGCAGGAGGGTGGGGAAAGAATCCCTTAACTATAAAAGTCAGACTTTGAAAATTAAAATATAAGGGGTTGGTTGGTTTTGAGACTGTTCAAAACACAAGCTTAGCGTGTTCTGATTTTGGGTCTTGGGTCCTCTTGGCTTCCATACAGAAGCTGGTAAGCTGAGGTACTTGTCAGTGTTAGCTGGATGACTAAATCCATGAAAGACCAACTTCCTTGTCACTGCTCTACATAGCAAGTTCATTGGTGGTGCATAGAGCTGAGTATATGTGAAACAGTATCTAATATCTCGTGGAAACAGCTGACAGGAAAGTCTAAATAATTTGTGTATGGATATACTCACGCACAAAAGAGATTGTGAGGTGATGCGCAATGTGAGATCTTTCAAAATGTTTCATTTATGAGCTTGGCCTCAGGGTAAAGCAGTTAGAGCCACTGTGGTGAGCCTTGCACGTCTTCATAGCTTCCATGTTTGCTGTGATTAGAGGTGCATATGAAAGGAAAACTAAGTAAGGCAATAAAACTTCGATCCACGGAGTTTTTTTGGTTATTGTTTATGGCATATGTTCTCACTGCATAGTCTGGCTAGCCTGGCACTTTCCATCTTCCTATCTCAGGCTTCTGAGTGCCGGGATTGTAGGTTTGCACCCTCACACCTGAGATTATAGTATGCATCCTCACACCTGGGGTTTCAGTGGGCACCCTCACACCTGGGATTACAGTTGTGCAACCTCACACCTAGGATTACAGGCATGCACCTTCATACCTGGGATTACAGGTGTGCACCCTCACACCTGGGATTACAAGTAGGTACCCTGGTGCTGGAGAGATGGCTCAGCGGTTAAGAGCACTGACTGCTCATCTGAAGGTCCTGAGTTCAAATCCTGAGTTCAAATCCCAGCAACCATATGGTGACTCACAACCATCTGTAATGAAATCTGATGCCCTCTTCTGGAGTGTCTGAAGATAGCTACAGTGTACTTACATATAATAAATAAACAAGTGTGTACCCTTACACCTGGGATTACAGGTGTGCATCCTCATACCCAGGGTGATAGGCTTGCACCCTTACACCTGGGATTACAATTGTGTACCTTTACACCTAGGATTATAGGCTTGCACCCTTACATCTGGGATTACAAGTGTGTACCCTCATACCTGGGATTATAGATGTGCACCTTTACCCCTGGGATTACAAGTGTGTACCTCATACTTGGGATTACAGGCATGCACCTTCACGCCTGGGATTATAGACATGTGCTCTTCTCACGCATGTGTGTATCCTTACTCTTGTAATTATAGACATATCTCCTCATGCATGAGATTACAGGCAAGCATCCTCACATGTAGGACTACTGCATCCACCCTTACGCCTGACTCCCATGGTGCTTTTGAGGAACATGCAGAAGATTCTTATTCAGAACATGGACACCCATGTTCACCAAGTAGCCATCTACATTGGTTGAGAAAGACTGGGGTGGCTTTTAGCTGCCTTTCTGCCTTTTGTGACCTCCCGTCCCGGGTCAGTTTAAAGGTTGTGGGAAGTCTATAGAACAAGAGTGTCATCCAAACACACCTTTCAGCCCTTTACAGACACCAGAGGCCCTAACAAGCTTTCTTCTTTTCTTGTCAGGACTCTGTAGATGTCCTTCACAGACTTTCCTACCTAGTCACTCTAATTCACATGCCAAATGAGTAGGGATGTCAGGGGGGTAGACCTTTATTTAAAAGGAGCCCTAGTTGAAAATTCCTTGTTAAACAAAGCAAGGCTACTTTTCCAAGTTTAACAATTGGTATGGAGGGAAAAAAATTAATAGATATGGATGAATAGAACCATTCTATACTGAGAGTGGGACTGTAAGGTACTCTGATCTCTATGGGGATCAGTGTGGAGGGTCTTCTAATGCCAGAATGGGGTCTACTATATGACCAGCTCAAAGTACTGAAGACTCCCGGGTGTTTATCTGAAGGACTCCAAATCAACATATTAGAGAGACATTTATACATCAGCAGACTTATGTGATCAACAACCGAGGCATGGATAAAGACAGTTCCATGCATATACAATAGAATCATGTTTCAATAAGGGAAGCGTAAGGTTGTGTCATTTGTAGGAAAATGGATGCACCTGGAATTAATTGCATTAAGCGAATGAAGCCAGATTCAGAATGGTATCTATTTTTCTCACAGGTGGTTCCTAGGTTCTATATCATCACATAAAATCCCAAATAAGTAGCAAATGAAAGTAGAAATGAAATTGTCTAGGGGGACAAAGAGAACTAATGGGGGTTAGGAGCATGCTCAATAGATGATATATACCTGCAGGGGACATCAGGTTAGTTAATGAAAGCATTAAGAAAAAGATATTTATATTGCCTCCGAAAATCACCCTCGCATTTTAAAGCATTATATAATTTTACTCTTTATATATAAATCTTTATTATAATTTCTCTTTTTAAAAATAGGAATGTTGAACATCTGAGTATTTTACATTTTAGTTCTGATGGATGCAGTTGTTTATATTTCCTCAGGATATGACTGTCTATGTAACAAGGGTGAGATGGATTTCGGTGCTGGGGAGGATGTTGGGGAGAGGGGCAGTCAGGCCCTGAGCAGAGCTGTGTGTGACAATCTTCTGGGTTTTTTTTTTTGTTGTTGTTGTTGTTTTGTTTTGTTTTTTTTTAATATTGAAGGATATGGAGAGATACAGGACAGAACACAGTGTTCTGGGAGAGCAGCAATCAAACGCCTAAAGCTAATGTTTACTTTTTGGAATGTTTTATGAAGGCATTGCCTGGAGATGAGAGAGAGGACCTAATAACAGCCTTTCAGCTGCAGAAATAGAAAAGCAGACCAGACATGATAATCAAATTTGGTTTGGATGGTCAAAATCTGTGTGATCTTCCAGCTGTATTTTCTAAACCACCCGCTTGACTTTCCTACACGGCCTACATTTTCGTGCGGGAATGCCTAATTATTCTGCAAGTCCACCCAGTTTTCCTTTGTTTCTAGGGTTTTCTTCTCTTCTTCCAGATAGAGGTGCTTTGCTTTCATTTCGTATATGGGGCTCTGTTCCTTTACCTAGCCTTCAAAACAGGTAGCGGGGATTTGGGTCAAAGGGAACCCAAAAATTATGCTCATGGAAAAAAATATAGGACTAAATAAGCATGGCTCAGCTCTTGGGAGCTCAGGCTGGTGGCTGCTTGTGCTTCTCGCTGTGTAATTCAGCCCGGTGTGAGCAGCAGGTGAGCCAGACTCTCTGTTGTACTCCAGGAGTAGAGTCATCCCCTTGGTTTCCATAGTAATGGTATAACCTGACCTGAATTCCAAGTCCTGATTGTGAGCTATATAAACTTCGGTGTCCCCAGTCCAAGTTATTCAAGTTATTGTATCCCAATAGACATTCATTTGACTTTGGATGACTGTATAGAACCACAACAGAAACCAGTGCCAGGACTTTGTTATAATTTAATATTGTTCTCTAGAATATCGTTCTCTAGTGTTTGTGTTAGGAGTTTTGGACATGTAGGAATTCCTAGGATGATTCTGGAATTGAAAACATAGTCTCATCTATGTAAACTTGCCTGGGCATATATATATATATGTGTGTGTGTGTGTGTGTGTGTGTGTGTGTGATCTATTTTGGTTGAACATATAAAAGATGTAAAAGTTGTTACACTATGTTAGACTGTCTTCTTTACTCTGTTTCCTGGCACCCAGAAGAAAATAGCTTCCGATATTTGTTTATTTATTTTATTTTTTATTCAATATATTCTTTATTTACATTTCAAATAATTTTCCCTTTCCTGGATCCCCCTCCCCAAAAGTCCCATAAGCTCTCTTCCCTTCCCCTGTTTCCCAATCCACCCGTTCCCACTTCCCTGTCCTGGTATTCCCCTACACTGCTGCACTGAGCCTTTCCAGGACCAGGGGCCACTCCTTCCTTCTTCTTGGGCATCATTTGATATGTGAATTGTGTCTTGGGTATTCCAAGCTTCTAGGCTAATATACTCTTATCAGTGAGTGCATACCATGAGTGTTCTTTTGAGACTGGGTTACTTCACTTAGAATGATATTCTCCAGTTCCATCCATTTGTCTAAGAATTTCATGAATTCATATTTTTAATGGCTGAATAGTACTCCATTGTGTATTTATACCACATTTTTTGTATCCATTCCTCCGTTGAGGGACATCTGGGTTCTTTCCAGCTTCTGGCTATTATAAATAGGGCTGCTATGAACATAGTGGAGCATGTATCCTTATTAAATGATGGGGAATCCTCTGGGTATATGCCTAGGAGTAGTATAGCAGGGTCCTCTGGAAATATCATTCCCAGTTTTCTGAGGAACTGCCAGACTCATTTCCAGAGTGTTTGTGCCAGCTTGCAACCCCACCAGCAGTGGAGGAGTGTTCCTTTTATTCCACATCCTCTCCAGTACTTGTTTTCTCCTGACTTTTTGATCTTGGCCATTCTGACTGGTGTGAGGTGAAATCTCAGGGTTATTTTGATTTGCATTTCCCTGATGACTAAGGATATTGAACATTTCTTTAGGTGCTTCTCCACCATTTGATATTCCTCAGGTGAAAATTCTTTGTTTAGCTTTGTACCCCATTTTTAATGGGGTTATTTGACTCTCTGAAGTCTACCTTCTTGAGTTCTTTGTATATCTTGGATATAAGCTCTCTGTCAAATATAGTATTGGTAAAGATCTTTTCCCAATTTTTTGGTTGCTGTTTTGTCCTTTTGACAATGTCCTTTCCTTTACAGAAACTTAGTAATTTTATGAGGTCCCATTTGTCAATTCTTGATCTTAGAGCATAAGCTATTGGTGTTCTGTTCAGGAAAATTTCCCCTGTGCCCATGTCCTCAAGGGTCTTCCCCAGTTTCTTTTCTATTAGTTTCAGTGTGTCTGGTTTTATGTGGATGTCCTTGACCCAATTGGACTTGAGCTTAGTACAAGGAGATAAGAATGGATCAATTTGCATTCTTCTGCATGCTGACCTCCAGTTGAACCAGCACCATTTGTTGAAAAGGCTATCTTTTTTCCACTGGATGGTTGTAGCTCCTTTGTCAAAGATCAAGTGATCATAGGTGTGTGGGTTCATTTCCAGGTCTTCAATTCTAATCCATTGATCTACTTGCCTGTCACTGTACCAATACCATGCAGTTTTTAACACAATTGCTCTGTAGTACTGCTTGAGGTCAGGGATACTGATTCCCCAGAAGTTCTTTTACTGTTGAGGATAGTTTTAGCTATCCTGGGTTTTTTGTTATTCCAGATGAATTTGAGAATTGCTCTTTCTAACTCTATGAAGAATTGAGTTGGGATTTTGATGGGGATTGCATTGAATCTGCATATTGCTTTTGGCAGGATGGCCACTTTTACTATATTAATCCTGCCAATCCAAGAGCATGGAAGATTTTTCCATCTTCTGAGGTCTTCTTGAATTTCTTTCTTCAAAGACTTGAAAGCTTCTGATATTTAAATAAAATGTTTATAAGGTGTTTCCAAATGTATTCTCTCATTTGATTTCTAAAATCAGTATGTGAATGAATGCACCATCTCTTTAGAACAACTAAAGAACTCAAGTTAAAAATGAGTTAAATATGAATAAAAGATAGAACTTGAACAAAGAGCCACTTGTGTGTTCATTCATTCATTCATTGATTCACCAGTGCTGGCCAGCATGACACATCAGGTATGATGCTAAGGGCTGAAAATATAACCCAAGCTGCATTTCCAATTTCACTCTCAAGAGAGGACAGCAGCCGCATATTAAAAATTAAATAATTCTTTAATTTTAGGTGTGAATTTTGCAAGGAAGGTAAAGTATAGTGGGCAAGAAGAGTGCACACAGGAGACTAGGCCAATCAGTTAGCTTCAGGGAAGGGTATCTG
Source organism: Apodemus sylvaticus (assembly GCF_947179515.1). Taxonomy (NCBI): domain Eukaryota; kingdom Metazoa; phylum Chordata; class Mammalia; order Rodentia; family Muridae; genus Apodemus; species Apodemus sylvaticus. The sequence continues at coordinate 18,545,213 of NC_067485.1, forward strand.
CTCCCACTAGTTTAAGAAGTCTTACAGAAAGGCTGGGGTCTAAGTGACAGGATGTTTGCTCACTATGTACAAAACTCTCGGTTTGCCACTGCAGAGGGATGAGGGGAAGGGAGAAAAACGAGCAGGCGTGAGGAGAAGATGAGCGCGTGGGGGGGAGAAGGGATGAGTTAAAAATGGCGGGAGCTTTAGAAGAGATGGGCTACCCAGCCAGGCTAAGGTTGTTGGGAGCCACAGCAGCCGACAAAAGCCCTCAAGCCATTAGAGAAAGACTGTGGTACCTCACTGCTGAGTCCTCTTGTCCATTGGGGACACCTATGGCTGCAGAGCTCTAGACCCTTCTCCAATCTCCCAAAACAGCACCACCCTTTGAGGATTGTTTGTTCAAGGGCCTGAGCCTGTAGGGACATATCACACTGAAAGCGTAATATTTCGCTTCCTTGAATTTATATTTAGTAAAGAATGGGGAAGAATTTGAGATGTTCAGTACAAGGAGGAAGATCTACAGGGAAGAACATTCCATGTCCTCCTGACAGCCTGCTGGGAGATTCAAGCGCAGAATGGAACTTTAGGCGTTGGGGATACAGGAAGAAGGCCAAAAAGTATCTGGGATTTACTGAGGGGAAAAACAGGGGCCCTAGAGGACTGGGAAGGGAAATGAAATATGGTTTTGTGAGGACTGTGGGAAATTGTTCTAGCCTTCTTAAGAGGGACCCATGCCTTCAATGTCTTAGTCTATTCTGTGATGGTAAGGTGGCCGATTCTCTAAGTTCACTTGTTTAAAAAGAGAAGGTGAGTGGAATGGACGATTATTTTCACTGGCCACTACGCTGGATTTAGAATCGCCCGGGGGACTGGCAAGGCACACCCCTGGGTGTGTCTCTGAGGGCGTTGCTCTGAGTGTGAATGACTTCTCTTTTTGGCTGAGGGTCCAGGCAAGGGGTTGGGGGTGGGGTGGGGCCTGCTGAGTACCAGCAATTGTCTGTCTCTCTTTGCTTCCCGACTGTGGACTCACTTATATGTCTGCCTCCATGTCTTTCTGTCTCCTCAAACCAAGAGACAAAGAAGATCCCTTCCCTCTTAAGCTACTTTTTCTTATGAATCTGGTAAAGGCCACGAGAAAAATAAACAACGAGAAAGTTCTTACTGTTCCTCTCAGCACAGAGGAGCATCTTAAAAACAACTAGCATCAAATGTCTTTAATTTTTTTCACTTCTTATTTCTGAACTCCCTCTTTTAAATCTTTTAATAATTTCTAATGGTCATTAACCTTGAAGATCTGCTAGGTTTTGGACAATCTGATGGTATTCTTACAGAGCTAGGGAGACCACTGTAAACAGCTTATACCTGCTTTGAGCTGTGTGCAGGCACATCAGTCCCCTGTATCTACGGGCCGTGTGAGGTCAGAGGTCATCATTTGCTCCATCCTGCAACCTTATTTAATGTTTGTTGCATGAGTAATGGAATTCGTTCTTTACTGAATACCAAGACAGTAAAGACCATTTTACTCCTTAAACAGGGTATTTTTTTTTTTTTTGGTGTTCTATGAATATTGTGCCTTCTCAGTGGAATTCCTCTTGTCCTGAGTGGTGGGAGAGATCACTGCAGATTGAGAACACAGCTCCTCCCCCAAAGGAAGATGTCTGTGTAGCTCCCTGTTTGCAGAGATTCTTTGAGACTCAGGACATTTCTTCTGTGGAGGAAGGGCATTGAGGGCTACATTCTGCAACCTTGAGGATAAGACACTTGTTTGCGGAGAGTCAAATTTCTTTGAGTGAAGGCAAAGGCTGCGATGGCTTAGACAAACCACCTTAAACTGAGCTGTCCAAAACGTTCCATCTCATCTTGCAGCGTGAGACGTTCCCAGTCTGTACACTTGATCCTGATGCCGACCCACAAAGATGGGGAAGATTAGATGGTGCTCAGGATGGAAATGAACTAAGCAGTAGGTGAGTGGGGGTTTGTGTTTTCTAATCTCTGTAATATTCTACTGAGCTCATGTTAAATAGTTCCAGCATAGCCTGTCGTCTCCTTCTTCCAAAGAAGCAATTTTGTCGGTATTATAAATGTCGTCATAGTCCATGACCACATAGCCAGTGGTCCTCAGAGGCATAGTGATGTTCTGTTGGCTACCATTTCCCCATCTGGCAGGGGTTGCTTCCTTGGGAGGCCTCTTGAGTTGTGTGGGAATTTCTGTGCTTAATTACATAGATGAGCCTAATCTCTTCTCATAGCCCTTTACTCTCAAGGCAAAGAAAAGATAACCATGCCCTAATTTATCAGATATTTTATTTTACTGAGATGTAATTTCATTGGATGTTATAGCACCCAAGGGCATGTGCCATTCATTAGCTAAGAACATATGCTTGTCTGATTTATTGCGTTTGACAAATAAAGCTGAATGGTTTCCTTCAATAAATGGATGGGTAAGCACAGAACTCAACAAGAAGAGCAGACAAACTATTGATTCACACAGCGTAGTGTAGATGAATGTCAGTTTCACTTTGTTAAGTGAGAGAAGCCAGACCTAAAGCTAACCAATGCGCAATTGCATGTACACAGTGTACTAGGAGTGCAAAAACATAGTGATGTAAACCATGTCCAGAGATCCTAGGGTCTCAGGTTAGGGAAGGGGATTAGCTGACTGTACAAAGGTAGCAGGAGATTGGGGGTTGGGGGGTGATGGGTATATTCTTTGCCTGAGCACAGTAGTGAGTACACAACTCACTACTTAGTTATAAACTTAGTTTAATATAAATTAGTAAATCTAACATGGAATTAAATAATATCAAGACAATCACTGTCACTGCAAGGCAGCCATTCTTCGTAGAGTGTGGGGTAGAGCTGAGGCCCGCCAAGGCCGATTAAGGCAGAATTTAGATTTAAGTTTCTGTAAGCTATGCTCTGTCAAACACAGGCACATCTCCCCCTTGTTAGATGGTTTTAAAAAGGGTTTCTCTTTGGTAAGGACAGTTCTTGGAGACAGTGAGTTTTCTTTAAGGGAGTGGCCTCTGGTAGATTGACCATGATCAAGTAGGTAGCTCCATCCCTGTGAGTGTGGGCAGCAAAACTAGAATAAGTAAGTTCTAAAAACAAAACAGACATAGAGTTGGGAAACAATGGGGCTAGGTGATAGATCTGGGAGCACTTAGGGAAAATTATGACCAAAATACTTTTCACACATTATGAAATTCTCAAGGAGTTAATAAAAGCATCATATGTTTAAAAATGACCTCACCTGTCGGCCCAGCAGGTAGGAAGCCAAAGGCTGGAAGTCCACTGTCATTTCAGTCCAGCAAACATTTTACTACCAAAGGGTATCTGGGTAAATAAATATTTTGCAGCCAATAATAAATGGAGTCGTAGGGTGTTCCTTAGTGGATAGATTTGAGTTAACTTATATTCATAATTTTATCCTGGATTTTTTTTCCAGTACTTGTGGGTGAGCCTGGGGCTTTGCTTGCTGTAGAATGCATCCTATTTCCTGTACTGTTGTGTTTTTATGTTTTGTTTTTCTTTTCGGTGATAGATTCCATGGTTAGCACTTTTCTCTCTGTTGGTGTTCTGCCTCAGAGTTAGCCTAACTTCTTATCACAGTGTGCTCCTGGTTCCCTCTCTCCCTGTGGAGTCAGGGCACAACACAGCACAGCAATACTACGCTGCCTCCACAATGTGGTGGTGGAAGACAGAGTTTTCTGGGGTTGACTCCTGGGGAAGCCTCTCATTCTGAAAACAGCTCCTAAAATAAAGGAGCTGAGGGTCTGGAGGGAGGACTCAGGGTAACAGCTTCACCCACAAGCATGAGGAACCTGTGTTTGTACCCCACCGACACTGTAAAAAGTGTGGCCATAGGCATGCCTGTATCCCGAGCATTGTGGGTAATGGAAACAGGAGATGGTTGGGGAGTGCTGGCCTCCAGCCTAGCTCTAGGTTCAGTGAGACACCCTGCCTCAAGGGAGAGAGATGGACACTTCCTCCGGCCCCTCTAAGGTATATAGCCACACACCTACACACACAAGTGTGCATACTCTGCAAACACTATAACACACACATGTATGTACACACACACACAGTGTACAGTAATTTGCATCCTATTATCATGTGTATGCAGTATTTTATCTCACAATTGACCCCTTGAAGATTTTTTTTTTATCCCAGCGACAAAAGAAAGAAAGGGAAAAAATAAAACCCTCAAAACTGGGAAATATAGATTAGTGGTACCTTAGGCACACGGTCCTAAAACATGTTCATGGCTTTCATCTTTTTGGAAATATTTATTATTATTATTATTATTATTATTTCAACTGTCTTTTACATTCTACAAGGCACCCAGGTATTTTTGAGTATTTTTCATTATAGTTAAAAGTCAACGTCTGTACTTTTGGGTTGAACAAAGTTTACTCCTCTGCTGAAGAATGTGTGATTGTAGCAAAATGGAGCAATTACTAGGTTGAGTCCCTGAACTTTTGGAAAAGTTGTACTCCTGTTCCAGTATCCAGGGGTCTCCTGATGGACAGATTCATATGCCTTCCAGCCTACTAGTCAGGTCTCTCTTGATTCAGAGGCCCTTTAAATCTACCTGAGAGGAGGTTTCTCCTGCACTCACTCCTCCTCTCAAATATTTTGTAAAGACATTTCCAACTTCTCTGAAATTCAGTTCCTTTACCCTGCACTAAATGCTTGAAGTAGTGACTTAGCCATGTAGTGATAGATGCTCAGGCAGCCTCTGGTTTGGAGTCCAAGGAAGGCTCTCATTTTATTTTGACATCTGGATAGGCACATTTAACTAAACTGTGCATTTTGGACTAGTTCCAAAGCACCTGAGGGTAGTTGCGATGCCTTCGAGGTTTGCAGTAATGCAAAGATTTATATGCAGCATTTACCCCACGCTGGCTTAGAGGGTTGCTCTTTCTCACCATTTGATTTATGTGGTTCTCAAGGATTTTTTTTTTTCTTCAGTTGTAGGTACAGTTTTTTGTGTCAGCCTCTGCACACATGTGCTCAGAGGACGCTCTTGTCTCCTGCAACACCACAGCCTCCTTTGCGAAGTCATGCATAGGAATCAGCTAGAGAAAGGAGCCCCAGAATGTCTATTGCATTTGCAAAGACCAAAGTCTTAGAGGCCAGGAGGTACCCAGGAGGTAGTGATGCATTGGAGTTTCACAGGCTTGGTGTTTCATAGTCTTGAAAAGAAAAATGCCCACCCACTTCTGTGTCTATAACTAGAGTAGATTCGGAAATAGCTTTTTTAAAAAAGGAAAAATTTAAAAACCAGCTCATTTTTGATACACATTTTCTTGGGTCCCTCTGTAAGGTTTAGATTTGCCCCCCCCCCCCACCGCCTCCACCCCATTGACCTTTTCCTTCCTCTGTCCCTTAGAGCCTGGCCAACATCATTTTTTTTTTGAGTGACCCTTTTATTACACACCATCCCCTGTGTGTCTGTCCACTATAACCCCCATAAGAATGCATAAGGAAAACCTTACCATCCCACCTTGATTCTATTTGTAAATGCTATTAGTCTTTCTTTTTCTTTCCTTCTTCTTTTCCTCCCTTCGAAAATAAGCATTAGCTTTTATTTTATGTTTGAAGCAGATGGGGATTGTTGATGTAGATTGAGGCAAATGGTCAAGGAAATCGTAGGGGAAACAATTGTCTCTGTGGTGCTCAGTTAAGGAACACCTTGGAAACTGTAGACATCTTGGCTGGTATCTTCAGCACCATTCACGCGCTGGCCACTCCAATTGTGTTGCCCAGGAAGTGGGAGTAAAGAGTTTGTACCTCTAGCCCCCTTTTGTCAAGGTTGAGAAGCACAGGGTTCTTCTAGAACCATGTTCTTTCCATCAGGCAAATATGCCAGAGGGTAGTGATGGCTGGAAGCACCAGACAGCCTGTGCTTTCCACACACCCCAGTCCATTCTCCAATACCTTTACTACTATTGTTCTTGCAACACTGAATGCTAAGTGCTCCAAATTGAACCTGTATATCGTTGGGCTTCCTGACATGACCCTCACCTCTTTGAAGGAAAAGCTGTAGATTTTGTAGCTGACATATGTCTATTCCATCAACTAGCTGATGTCAGCAGTTGATTATTGGTTGAATGTTGACTTTTTCAGGCAAGTTCAGTTGGCTCCATCTTTTAATTGTATTGATTGTTTGCTGTTGGATTGTTGCCTATGTCATCAAGTAAAGAGAAAAATATTTTTTCTTGTTCTCAAAGCCTTGGAGTATTTGCTAATTTGGGAGAGAGAGAGAGAGAGAGAGAGAGAGAGAGAGAGAGAGAGAGAGAGAGAGAGAGAGAGAGAGAGAGAGAATGAGAATGAATATCTCATAGATAGGTGTCCTCACTGGCAGCACAGATGTAAAAGCTATCCTTTCATGGTCCATTAGACCTTAGCCTTGCCCTGTCCATAGATCTTTCACACTAAACAAAATAGAAAGGAAGCTGCAGAAGTAATGCAGGAGAGAGAGAGGCTCTACTCTGCATTTCACCATTATGATAGCTATTCCATATCAAGTGCTCATTATACGGGGGAGGAGTTTATGATGTTATTATAATCATAATCTTATCCAACAGCAATAAGCCATTGAAATTATTATCATCCCTCTGTGGCAAACACAGACATTGAGGCTAAGGAAGAATAAGAACTTTGACAGGATGACCCTCTATTTTATCTCTACTCGAATCTAGAGCATAGACTCACAGTGAATTCCCATTCTTATGCCATATACCTTTCATGACAAAGATGGTTGCCTATAGGTTCTGATCACTGGCTAGGTAATTTAACTCCTTTGTTCCTTTGTTTACTGAACAGAAACTCAGAAACGATGCTACCACCTATGTCACATGTCTACCATGAGGTTTCAAAGAAATAGTAGAGAAAGCACTAGTGTGACCCTGAAACAGGGAAGGTTTTGTATGTGTGTATATGTATGTATAAATATGTATTCCCCTCTGTAGACTAAACATGCAGTAGGCATCTACAAAGCCAACTGACAGGGTACAAAGGTATCATGGTAGCCCCTGGCCACTGTGGACTTTGGGGCATGTGAGGGTCGTACGGGCCAGCCTTCTGCCATGGCTCAGGAAAGGTTCAAACCTGCCCCTCATGCATGAATGCCACCTCATGAACTTCCCTGCTCTGCCGTGGTAGGACGAGCTGTGTCTTCCACACTGGAGGCACTTTTACCTGTTTTTCTTCCAGGACTTGAGTCTGTTCTTAGGGATGCTGTAATAATCACGTGATGGTCAGAGCTGTCTTTAGTATCCCAGTCCTTAGGCCAATTCCTACAGACATTTTCAGAAGCCACATGTCAAATGATTAGATAAAAACAAAACAAAACAAAACAAACAACAAAAAAGAAAAGAAAACCCTAGGTACCAAAAGGCAGTGATTTAAACAGGCTAGAAAATATAATCAGAGGCTTACTTCTATGGCTACTATTTGATCACTAAATCTGAGGTGAAGAACATATATTCGAAATAAGATTTATCTTCCTCTGCACATATTACCCAAAACCTGTTTGGCCTTAGAGAGGTTAGCTGTAGGCCAAACACAAAGCAATCAGGGTTCTAAAATCCAGACAGAGAAAAAGGAAATCTGGCTTGAATATCTTCCTAGTTTTATTAGGGGAAAAAAAGGAAGCTGAGATGTGTGCCAGTACAGTTTCTGAAAGAGTGGTGAGCAGAATCTGTAAGAAGAACAACTTCTACTCCGAATTCTCTGAGTAACGTTAGCTGAGTAGCTACAGTGGTGAGGTTGTTTGAGCTATGTAGGACAGCTGTTTTTAGATTTTAAACTTAAAATGGTGCCAGTTTCTCCAGAGGCTGGTTCACATGGTGAATGAGATAGCAAGTTCTGGTCCATTTCAGTGGCTCAGAGATCCAGGTTGTGGGGTGAGTCTACAGGTAGATCAGATGTCTAAAAACTGGCAGCAACTGGAGCGAGAGGGGGAGAGGGAAGGGAGGGGGAGGGCAAGGGGCAAGGGGAGAGAGATCTTGGGTGTGTGAAAGAACTTGGGTTTGAGATTGATGAACCCCCCTCCCTACAGACTCACATCAGAGACAAATTCTGAGAGAGAGAGCTCAAGGCTGAGCAGATCCTCATTTGTCGACATTATCCCTGAGACGCTTCTGTCTGCCTCAGCTCTCCTGGCAGCGAGCCTGGTTCTCAAAGGGAAACTCAGTTGGCCAGAGTTCACCTGGGTTTATCAGTCCCTCAGGGGAATCTGTTTTCCCTGTGTGCTCGCTTTTGTTATTCTGCGGGAACTGGGTCAGCTTTTCAAGAGTGGAAATGTCAGAGGAATAAAGAGGCTCTCTTGAAAAGATCTCTGCCCGCCACAGAAAGGAAACATCTGAGTGTCTCCCTTAAATAACAACGTACACTGTGACAGCCTAGCATCTGACCCAAAGAAAGGAAAGAGGCAGGGACACTGGCAACACTGACACACTCCCTGTGCTCTGGAGACAGCTGCGCTGGGGCCGGGTCATCCTGAATTAAAGGGACGGAAACATCAACTTTGAGGATATTCTTTTAGAAGGCAAGCGAGGTTGGGAGGCAGACAAAGGAAAGCTTTCAGTAAAAGCCCTTCTACTTTCTCATATGGCAACACATTTCTCCCATAAGGCTGCAGCCTGGAGGAGCAGGGAGGGATCTGGGATGACTGGGAAGAAGCTCTGTCCAGCCAGCAGCAAACAGGAGGCCATTGTAGGAGGACCATGAGCTGCAGCTGCCCCAGCCCACCCAATTGTTCTAGAAAGACTCCACTGGCCATGGATTAGACTGCACCACAGTAACCAAATTGTTTCAGTTTAGTTTTTACAGAAGTCTTAGAACACACTTTATGATGAAGACGATGACAGTAATGTACAGTGGCATTCACATTGGGTATCTCTCTGTAGCTAAGCCTGGCTTCAAACACATTATGTAGCCAAGGATGACTAAAGGTCTTATCCTGCAACCCCTACCTGCCTGGGACAGAGATTACAGGCATGTGCCACCTCATTCAGCTGTAGGTAGTCCTGAAGGTCCAAGCCAGGGCTTTGAGCCCCACTACTGATCAAACTACATCAGCAACCTCAAAATCATTATCGATCATTCATCTACCGGCATCAAGGGAGTGAGCCTAGAATACCAGAGCTCAACTCTCAGGTGTGTGCCTTATCTCTTCCAGACTTACAGTCTCATCCACTGAGTCCCTAAGTTTAGCATGACGCCCATTCACATGCACATCATCCAAACAACCAATAACCTTTAATGGAGAGAACTTTATTATTAAGAAATGAAGACAATGCTTAGTGAGTCAGAATGGCAATCCCAGCACTCAAGAGGTACAGGCAAGGGGATGGAGAGGTTCAGGCCAGCCTGTGCTGTGTAGCAAGACCATGTTTCAATCAATCAATCAATCAATCAATCAATCAATCAATAATAAAAAATTAACAACAACAACAACAAGAAGAAGGGACCTGTTGGTAGCATTCATCTTTAGGTCCCAGCCGGTGTTCTTTCTCTGATGACCATGGATATGCTCTGGCACGTGATGCTGGCCAATTCCCTTTGTGAAATGTTCTTCACATGTTAGGAGTTTTCCAAGGCTTTGACACTGGGTGCTCTCCTGAAAAATCTCCAGATGGGGAGATGGTTCAGTGTGAACCTTTTCTCCAGACCTAACGACCCAAGTTCAAAGTCCCTAGAATCCAGGTAAAAACTGGATGATACTGTTTATTGTCTGTAATCCAAGGACTCCCAATGGGAGAATAGGAAGTCGCAGGCCAGCTACCCTGGATCTTGACTTAAACAAGGTGGTTTAGTCACCTTGCTACTTCAATAACTGATCAAGTCTTTAGGGGAAGAACAACACCTAATGTCCTCTGACCTCCATATATATATGTGTGCATTCACAGACACAAATTACACACACATCCAGTGTTAATATATCAAAGATAAAACAAATCCAAGATTACATAGACACCTAATAAGGGAAAATTGGAAGACAGCGTTTAAGGAAGACTTCATTCAAAATCTTTCCCGAGCCTGGAAGGGGAATATGATGTGCCCATGCCCTTCTTTCTCCTTGGGCACTGTGTGAGATCTACCCAAGCACTTCCTCTTGCCCTCCTCACTTTATTTATGTATATGGTTTACATATATATTTGTGTGGGTTTGCGCACCTATCTGTGCCTGTGTATGTGTAGGGGGTGCATGTGGGGTACCAGATATTTGTGTGTGTTTGTGTGGGTGTATGCACATATCTGTGCCTGTGGGGGAGATAGATACATGTGGTGAGCAGATATTAATGTTGATATCTTCCTTGATAGCTCTTCACCTTATTTCTTGAGACACTGCTCAGACCCCTCATTTGTTCAGTTACACTGGCTGGCCAGCAAGCACCAGGGATCTGCCTGTCTCTCTCTGCCTCTTCTGTGTTGGGATTCCAGATTACCTCTGTGGGTGAGTTTTACCTGGGGTCTAGGGATCCAAATTCAGGTCCTGATGCTTGTACTCAAGTTATCTCGAGTTTTGTTATTTAGGGACAGCATGCTGCTACTTCAATAACTGATCAACCATGGACTGCAGGGTGTGTCTCAGAGTCAAACTCAAGTCAGAATTAACTGAGGAATCTGGCACAGCAGATTCTAAGCTAAGTTGTCAGAATGGGATCTCCATGTACAAGATGGTTCAGATGTTTGGAAATTATTTCTGAGCTAGGATGCTGTGTTAGAATCATAGGTGGCACTGAGTCACCTTAAGGAGATAGACAAGGCTGGGGACTTTGAGGACATGTTTGTTTCTTTGATAAAGAATTCTGACAGCTGGCTACCTGTATAAGACCCACTCAAGACCAAGCCTTTCAGCAGTCCATTGTGGATGTGGTAGGGGCTCATGCTAGATTGGCAGTTCTTGGTTGCCATGAGGAAATTATGTCATTTTCTTCAGTGCCGTAGCCACCAGTAAGTTGCCCATTCTCCTGTAAATAGATCTAACACATGCTTATACAAGCAATCCCAATTAAATACACACACACACACACACACACACACACACACACACACACACAGCCCCCAAAAGATATTAAAGTAGGAAAGGCCTAACTGTGGAGAAGGGAGATTAGAGAGATGAATATGATCAGAATATACTTTATAAATATGTGAAATTGTAAAAATTTTGATTTTGGGATAAGGGAGAGAGGATAAAAAATAATTCTGCCTGGTCCCAATCATCTCTCTTTGAACCACGGCATTTTGATTGTGTTAAAATGCCTTTTTCTTTTAAACAAATCTTGGTTCTTCCACATCGCCTTGAGGAGATTTCTTAAATAGCTTCAGTGTTTCCATTTGCAAAGTAAAAGCATAGGTTTGGTCCACTAAGGTCCGATTTGCATCCATCAGAATTACTGGGGAAGGCTCCAGCCAGGCATTATACCCAGAGGCACTCTGACCTAACCTGCTTGATGTGGGTTCCCAGGTGTCAGGGCTGTGGGACAGCAATGAAGCGTGCACACTCCTTGTCCAGACTAAGTGTCAGCAGTCATCATCCCTGTGAGATGCCTGCGGGGCTTTTTCAAAGTTTTGTGAATGGAAAATCACCAGCAGAGCTGGCTTGGGCTTTGAGAAGCCATGGCGAATGGGGAGCGCTACTTTACCTGATGTGACATAAAGGCATGAAGCATTTGTGTCAATGATGTATGCGCCAGCATGACTGGCTTAGGGGTTGCCCAGAGAGCTGGAAAAAATATTATTTCCGGTGGTATTCATTATGATGTTTCTAGAAGAGATGCTTATCAAAGGTCCCAATAAAAATGAAAAGGAGGAGAAAATAAATTCTTAGCTGGAGTGGAGCTGTGCGTATTTTGCTGTCCTGGAGTCCTTGCAGGTCTTGCTTCCACATCGGGCTCAGGGAACGGATCATAACATCACCTTCACAACTCACGCTGGGTCACGGTGCTCACTTCCTGGGTTCTCCAGCTTGCAGATCATAGGGCGCCGTGTCTCCATAATCACAAGAACCATTCCTACAGCTCCTGTCCCTGCCTCATCTCCGTCTATTTATATCTCTGGCTATATCATCTGTGTGCATCCAATCTATCTCTCTGGGGAATCCTGACTAATACAGTGCAGTGTAGAATTTTAAAAAGCTATTTTAATATATTGAAGATTCATGAGCAGTGATTTTTCCTGAAGCCTTTCTCGTAAGGCTACCTAATTCATATTCTGGTTCTAAATGTATTTCATCGCCGCACATATCACACTAGAAGGATGTGTGTGTGAGAGAGAGAGGGGAGGCAGAGACAGAGTAACAGATAGGGAGACAAAGACAGAGAGGGAAGAAAGAGAGACAGAGACAGAGAAGACAGAGACAGAGGGACAGAGTAGATAGATAGATAGAGAGAGAGAGAGAGAGAGAGAGAGAGAGAGAGAATCAGAGAGGAGTGATTTCTCTGGGAGTTGGAGATGCATCTGTTAGTCCTTTGTGAAGATGTGGGTTTCTACCAACTTTCCCAAAAATGTAGCCTAGTGTTCATCATGAGCCAAGCCTGGTCTCGAACCCTTCAGTCTACCACCTCAGTTACCTCCATCCCATCTCCACAGGGTACACACTGCCAACATTCCTATTTTATACATTAGAGTAAGCGAGAAAGCTCTCTTTTCAGTAACTTTGCCAAAGTTACCTAGTAAATGTCAGGAGGGCGACTCTTAACTCAGGGCCCCAGGCTCTTTATTACCACAAAACACTGCTTCCACACAACCAGTGCGACATGGTCTTTATAGTAAGAACTGGCAATGAATCCGTGACTTATCCTTTCCAGTATCCAGGTTCCGATGAACTGTTCTATGTAGAAGAAGCTCACCAGGCTTCGCTTAATGGCTTTCTTTGCCCCCAGTGTTGAGAGGAGTTTAAGGGGGTTCACCAGCCTTGGTGAATTTACAGATTCTGGGTACTTACAGATTCCTGTTCCTCTTGAAGAGGGAACCAGACTGTGGTGCAGCTGGTGGGCCCTCCTCAGTCCATTTTCCGGCTCACACATGTGTTGCAAGTTGCTGGAAGTTTCTTTGGGGGATCCTGAAAAATACAATACAGGGCCACGTAGAGTTTTGAAAAGACATTTTAAAACTAATTTAAGACATTGCAAGGCCGCCCCTGGGGTGACTCAGCTTGAGTGAATCCTGTTCTTCAGGTTGCATTTCCTTGGACTTCTGCCTGCGGGGCAGGGCGGGGTGTGAGGGAGTCCAGGCAGGCGGGTACTTGGCCTTCCTCCCCTGTGCAGCAATGATGCTGATGTTTGATGGGGATTTTTATACAGAAAACTTAATTCTAAGGAACTAAATGACAGTATATACATGTTCTGTGTCTTCCGGGTTTCTGTCAGCCGCAGCACTTGTGTGTGATGAAGTATTCCCTGTTCTCCTTCCCCCGTACCCCTCCCTCTTTCTTAATGACACCTTTCCCTGTATGTCCCATTAACTTAAAAGCTCCACATTACAGCATATTATCATTTTATAAATTGCATATTTTTCTTGTTTCTTTATTGTACGAGTCATAAAACGTAAAGGTGTTTCTCACTCATACTGAAAATAATTTTACGATGTGTGCGGCTGAGCTGGGGGAAGCTGGTTGATGCATGATGGGAAATGAGAGGTCATTCTGTTCAAGGGGGCAGCCGACAGAACTTGGTGCCATAAAAGTTAATGAGGAAAAGTCAAGAGCTAGGCGTGTGCTTAGGTGTAAATCTTGATGAGCTGTGCATTAATTTCTCTCTTGGGTTTCCGGCATCTTTCGGTCCAGAGAGCTGCTGTAGAATGATTTGGCTTAGTATTATTTAGAAGTCTGACTCCCCCCCCCCATCAAATATGAGCACTTTGGATCTTTCTCTTACTCGATGCTTACAAACATAAATGGAGAATCTCTGAGGTTGGGTAACAATCTGCTAGGGAGAGTTCGTTACAGGAGAAAAACTTTGTGAACATGTGATAAACATATGGGTCTCCAAATAATGTTACATGTTTATTGTGTGTATTAGTAACATTGTATATGACACATGTCATTATGGCTCACACATGTAAGGGAAAAGATCACACTTAGTTCACCTTTATCCTAAGAACTCTGCCTTCAGGCTCCCCTCATTGGAATGTTCTGGACAACCCAACTGTGGAGCACAGCCCCCTCCCCCTAGTCATTGCCATCACATCCTCCCCAAAGAGGGTGTCTCTAATATCCATGTAAAGTCTCCACAGACCAGTCTTCATCACCCACACTACCCATCAGCCCGTTGTTAGACACTGGATAGTCTCCTTGTTTATTTAGGAGTTTACTGTCTGTCTCCACCCTGCATTATATAAACGTTGTATAAAGGAGACCTTGTCTGTCTCACGCACTCCTGTAATCTAGCTCCTCAAAAGTTAGTGTGTAGTGTAGAGTAAGGTGTCATTAACATTTGTTGGAAGGAGAAAAGTGGAGGGAGGGAGAGGAGGAGGGAGGCAGGGGAGGCAGGGGAGGGAGAGGAGGAGGGAAGTGGAAGATCTAAGAACTGAGTTCAGGTATTAGATGCTGATTTACACAGTCAGAGGAAGCTAAGCAGTGTGCCTTGGGTGAGATCGGAAGAGATAGTTGGGTGTGGCTTCAAGAGGAGAGAAGCAGATTTTCAGGTTAGAACCTCTGAGTAGCCAGTTACACTGGACGGAGTTGGAGGACTCTCAGGATATTGCCCAAGTTCAGAAGAGATGCCGCAGACAGTAAACAGGGGGTGTGGGGGCGTTGCAGGATGGGGAAGAGGCAGGCAAAGGAGTAGAAGGCTTGCATGAGGGACAAGCTGGAAAGGACATGGATTAGAAAGCAAACTCAAGGAGAGGCTCAGTGAGCGATGGCTAAATCTCAAGGAGTCAGGAGCTGTGCTGGTCACTTACACAACATCATTTCGTAAAGCTAACTGGCAGGTCTCAGGCATTCATCTGGCCCAACCATTGCAGATATGCTAGAAAATGAGCCACCACCACCACCACTACCACCACCACCACCACCACCACCACCACCACCACCACCACCGAGTCTGGGAAGAAACTAATGTTTGTATCGTTACCATGGTGAGCTAGCTAAGTCTGCCCTTGGTGTTTGGAGGGTAAGAGGTACCTGGGGCCGTGTGGCACAGGAGATGCTAAAGGCAAAGTTTTTTTATGAGAACCTTAGAAATGAAAAATGAGACTGTGCTCTGCCAAAGGCATAGTCTTGGGAAAAGAAAATCTCCATGATAGAATTAGCCCACTCTCTCCAGCTCCCTGGCCTCTATTAGACTTAGGAAGATAATATCTTTTAATCATTTGAAAACCAAGAGGCATGGGAAAGGCCTTGAGAGTTTCAAGGCACAGCTCTTGTCGTCGTGAACAACAACAACAAAAAAAGATATTGATTTTCAGTGTAGATAAAGCATTTAAAGTAGTTTTCAAAAATCGTTTCAGCTCCTTTGGGAATCAAAGGTGAGCATAAAAGGTACGTTCTCAACATTTACGAGACACATACCACAGCTGGGTGAATGTTCCGCCTTTACCTACTTATACATGTACATGTTCATGTGAGTATGTACACATGTGCATGCAGGTCACATGCATGTGTGTGGGTGTGAGCATAGAGGCTAGAAGGTCATGTGGAATCTTCATCTTTCTCCAGCCTATTTTTTGAGACAATGTCTTTCACTGAACCCGGAACTCACCAACTCATTCAGGTCAGCTGGCCAACACTTGCAGGGCTCTGCCTGTGTCTGAGCCCCAGTGTGGGGGTTCCTGCACACCACTGTGTTATTCCTTTTACATGGGTGCTGGATATCAACACTCAGGATCTCATAAGAGCTTCTTGGACACACGCTGAGTGTCAGTCTATGCACCCCCTATCTCCACTATCCCATGTTTTCCATGCAGCCTTCCATGAGCATAAAAGGTACGTTCTCAACATTTACGAGACACATACCACAGCTGGGTGAATGTTCCGCCTTTACCTACTTATACATGTACATGTTCATGTGAGTATGTACACATGTGCATGCAGGTCACATGCATGTGTGTGGGTGTGCATGCAGACTGCTTTGTACCCATGTTTTCCATGCAGTCTTCCATGACTGGTGTTGCCAAGTCTTGGTTTTTAATCTAAAAACAAGAAAGACGTCTCCATCTTTCAGCATGCTTGGTTCAGTGCATTGTAATCGCTGTAACCACTGGGCCTCTCCGCCACATTTTGAATTGCCTTCTATCCCAACCATTTCTTAGCATATCTCAGACCTGACCTTACCCTGCCCTGTCATATGCTTCCAGCAGCTCAGGACGCTTTCCCTGCGAACTCTGACTTCACCCTTCATCTAAGCTTGGCAGTGGTGATAGTCACTGAGGCCAAGGAGCCAAGTGGCTGTCAATTCCTCCACGCATTTCCTCCCCAATCCAGCTTAGGCCGCCCCATTCATACCACAGGTCTCTTGTTCCCTTTGTCACAGTCCCCTGGACACACACAAGCCTCTTTTGTCGAGAGTAGCAAATATCACCATTGTTTCCCAGAGCAGCAGAGTCTAATCTTTTCTGTCTTGCAAAAAGAAAGAAAAAGAGTAACCTTTCCAAAAAGTAAAAAAATAAATAAATTCACATGGCAGAAGTGTTTTCTTTTCCTTTTTACTCTTCATTGTGAGTTTGCTACCTCTCAATTTATTAAAAAAAGGAAATCGTTTGCCCCAGAGAAAGCGTGCTTCAAATTAAATAACGCTAAATAAATGTCATGTTTTGGACCACACACACATACACACACGCACACACACACACACACACACACACACACACACACACACACACACTAGTTGTGTATTCTTCTGAAGTTATCTGGCCTGGGAACCACTGTGCGAGGTGCCATTGGCATTGACTGCTGGGGAGGGGGAGGGGGAGGGGAAGCTACACAGCATCCCCCGATTTAGGCCTTGCCAGGCTTGTGGCAGTGTGTACAAGGAAAGCGACCCTCATCTGCTCGGCTCACTGCTTATCAGGAGCCCACACTAGCCGCCATGCTGCAGGGCAGCCGAGGAAAACAAAAACAGCAGTAAATGGAGGCCTTTGTCATGGATTAAAAGGCTTTAGAAACATCTGAGCCATGCAGTTCCCCAACACTGACACTGCCAACGACTTCGTGACAGAATGCTGGGAAAGGTGCGAGCTGGGTTAGATAGCGCTGGTGCACGCGGCCAACGGCCAGGCTTTTGTTACAGGCCTCTTATCTGCGTGAGTGCCCGGATGCATGGTTCACAGATAAAGTGACCTTTCGCAGAGCCAGAGGAATAAGGTTAATGATATTACAGCATTGCTACTGGCGACTGGAGCTCAGGGGAGCCCCCAAAGATTGTGAGTCCTGGGCCAATTCTTAGCTTTCAAGTGGGTTCATCTCATCTGTCTTCAACTTCTTTCATTTGACGATTCATCAGGGGTACCCAAGGAAGAAGGTTTCTAGCTCTGTGCGTAAATACGATGTTTGGCTACAGAAGAACTCGTACTTCAGAGCTCAGCATCAATCGAGAGAGCATTCAATGCTACACTAACGATTGGTTCCTTTAAGCTCACTGATACCCTTTTCTGTTTTAAAAGACACTGGTATGTGGCTCTCTGTTTGCCTTTGGTAAGTACTTGGATTTTTTTTTCAGAACAGTTGGTGGTACCTTTCTCTCAAGAACTGATAAAACTGATAAAAATATTAGCAAGGCTATAGAAGACACAAGCCTCTATCAGTCAACTGGATCTAATTAACATGTATGGAAAACTCTTCCTCAGTGATAGAACAAACTCTCTTTCCCAAGACAAATGGAACCTTTACCAAAATTAGCCACATTTGGGGTCATCGGATTTCAAAGGCTGGCGAAGAATCTAATTCTTATACATTTCATCACAATGGGATTTAACAAGAAGCTATTAATGAGAAGAGTTCTTCAAATTCACATCAGACGAACCCTTTTCATTTCTAGTAGGGCTAAAAAAAAGAGCAATTATAGGGTCTGGAAGCAGTTCCTTTTTTTGTATTTATATGTGTACTTACATATGTTTTTATGTGTTTATATGTGCATTTACATATTTATGTGTGCAAGTGAGTGCAGAGTGCCCTCAGAAGCGGCAGATTCCCTGGAGCTGGAGCTGCAAGCAGCTGTGAGCTATACAGAGTGGGCACTAGGAATTGAACTCAGAACCTCTGGAAGGACACAAGCTTTCTTAACCCTACTGAGATGTCTCTCTAGCCCCAGGGAAGAGTATTTTTAATATCGATGATTTTTAAAAGTCTACCAGTAGAGTACTTTAAGACTTTGGCCTCTTAGAATCCAGATGTTCCTTAAATGGATGCTTCTTAAATATTTTACTTCCAAGAAGCAAAATATTTATGTGTCCGGTTATGTGTCCAAAACCTCTCCTGCTCCTTACTTCCTCCACAGAGCCTACTGTCTCATAGGACGTGTGGGACTCTCTAAACTCTGGGCTTGGGGCTTCAAGCTTCCTCCTGGGGACCGCCCGGCTGTCTTAGTTTCTTTTTAGATTGCTCTCATCAAACACTCTGGACAAGGCAGCTTATAAAGCATCATTTAATTTAGAGCTCCTAGTTCCAGAGAGTCAGAGTCCACACCCATCCTAGCAGGGAGCACGACAGCAGAGAGCAGGCAAGCACGGTGCTGGAACAGTAGCTGAGAGCTCACATCTGCACCCACAAGCACCAGGCAGACAGAGCTAACTGGGAAGGGCATGGACTTTGGAAATTTCAAACTTCACCCCAGGAATGCACCTCCTCCAACAAGGCCATGCTTCCTAGTCCTTCCCAAACAGTTCCCCCAACTGGAGAGCACATTCTCAAATAGATGAGCCCCTGGTAACCATTCCTGTTCAAACCGCCATACTCTCTGTCTTGAATCTTATCATCTGGCTGTTTTTCATATCAGAAATTTTTCTTAATGAATATTATTTCTTACATTCTAGTTACTCTGCCCAGAGTCCCACCTTCCTTCATGTCTATATGAAAACTCTTGCTTTAGTTATTGCCTTGGCTTTGATTTGTTTCTTCTCCCCTCTCCTCCCCTTCTCTCCCCTTCCTTCCCCTCCCATCCCCTCCTCTCCTCTTCCCCTAACTCTAGGAATTCTTTTCTTGTCTTCCCTTTGGGTACCACTTGCTGTATGACTTTCAGTAGAGAGATGTGAAGCCC
The DNA here is from genome assembly GCF_947179515.1 of Apodemus sylvaticus. Taxonomy (NCBI): domain Eukaryota; kingdom Metazoa; phylum Chordata; class Mammalia; order Rodentia; family Muridae; genus Apodemus; species Apodemus sylvaticus. Next base: position 18,564,405 of record NC_067485.1, read on the forward strand.
TATGTATTCACCCCAGATGGGACACCTGGTGACAGACAAAAGGAATGACTTCACTCAAGCTCAAGGTGGTGAAGAAATGAATCTATTGGGGGACCGTACAGAAGCAAGGCTTAGAGGTTATGTAGAGGCTCAGGAGTGGGTCAAAGGCCTCATCACAGCCCCGCCCCCGTATAAGTGATGACTCATGAAAACTCTCTCCAGGCATTCCTACCAGAGACTCTTCTCTGCCATAGCAATTGCTTCCTTCTTGTATAAGCCCAGGCAAAGGCCTGCGGACCCTGTAGCTCTTTAAGTTTCCGGAGCCTCCCAGTCTCCTTTCTGATTTTTTTTCCTTTTCTTTTCTGTATCCTACATAGCTAGAGTATCTCAGACTGAAAATGCTTGAGACAGGGAATCATTTGGATTTCAGATTTTGGGGTATTTACAGACACACAAGGAGATAACTTGGGGGTTGGGATCCAAGTGTAAAAGCAACATTCACTTAAGTTTTGTACACTTATTCACGTAGCTTTAGGACCACTTAAAGCAATATTCTGTGCTCGTGTTTTTAGTGTGACCTGTCACATGAGGCCAGCAGTGTCATTTTCTGCTTTTGACATCACAGTGGGTTTTAGAGCATAGACATTAATTTTTTTGTTTATTGTATCTGCTTTTATACCTATTATGTTAATTCCACAAAAACAAAATGCCTTTGCATTTAAGAATTAACATTAGTTGAATAGTGGCACATACTTTTAATTCCAGCACTTCGGAGGCAGATGAATCTCTGTGTCCTGATTGGCTGAAACCAAGCCATTTATATCCTAGCTACAAGGTATTCTGACAGCATGAGCCCTATCAACCTTCTACCTATGTAGGAGGTTAAAATGCAAAAGGAGCACACAAAGATGCTGCCACCTAAAAATGCTGACTGTCTGCTACACATGCCAGATATTCCCAAGTGATTGTGTGTGTGTCTGTGCACATATGTGCTCATGTGCCCACATGCATGTGTGATACATGTTCTGTGCTAGTGGAAGAACATGAATGTGTGACTTCAAGGAGAAGCAAGAGATGTTGGGTGTCTTCCTCTGTCATTTTTTTCCACCTTGTTTGGGATTTGGAGACGGGGTCTCTCACTAAATCTGGAGCTCACCAATTTGTCATGACTAGCTGGCTGGCAAGTTCCAGCGGTCTCCCTGATCACTCGAGGTCACATGCTGAGCTCAAGTCTTCGCGCTTGCATAGCAAACATTTCAGGGACTGAGCAGTCTCCTTGGCCCTTCCTTCTCCCCTGCTCCATGTGATTTTTTACTTAAGAAGTTAGTCCAAGTGATCTTCAGCTTCTGTTATTCTGCAGAAGGTGTCCTTTATTTGGTAATGTCCTTGAATCAGTCGGGCAAGTGTTGTTTTGTTGCTTAGGTGATGTGTGTGTGTCTCTCTGTGTGTGCACACCTGTGTGTATATGCCTGTGTGCATCTGTGTGTGTTTATGGTATTAGACTGGAAAAATACTTATGAAGATCTTTCATCAAGAGGTTCTTAATGAGGCTAAACACACTTTTCAGCAACCATGACAGACAAATACCTTACCAGGTGGCTGAGACCATAGAAAGAGTCCGGCTCATCACACTGGGTTTGGGGGTTGGTCATGGGGTGTGTGTAACATTCTACAGCTCCAACTTAAATTACGCTGTTAACTTTGATCTAGATGCACATGGAATACTGAAGCCAGCTTGCCTTACAAGGCTACGCAAATGAAACTTACAAAGGTATTTTTCCATCCTGTGTGCATGTTCCAGTCTGAAATTCCATCTAGAAATAGTTGAAGCATTCACTAGGACTCAGGAAAGAGAACGTTTCTTTTGTCAATAAGCACTGATAGGAGACTCTGTGTTTGCATATGCTGCTCATATACTAGAGACCTTTAGTTGTCAGGTTTATGGTAGTCAGTCTTTATTGTCAACCAACAGGGCTTGGAATCATCGTGGAGACGTACCTTTGGGCATCTCTGTGAGAGCGTTACAGGAGAGGTTTAACTGAAGAGGGAACACCCAGCCTAAATATAGCTGGCCCCATTCTATTAGCCTGTATCTCAGACAGAATGCAGAATTGAAAAGGAGAAAGCCTCACAGAGACCGGCATTCCAATTTCCCTGCTTCCTAACTGTAGACATCATGCACCCGGTGCCACATCCTCTGCTGCCTCGCCTCCCTCACCAGACCGAGGGATGGTATGCACTCAAGCTGTGAGCCAAAGTGGAAATCTGTCTGTCCTTAAGCCACTTGTCTTGGGGATTTTATCACAGCATCAAGAAGAGCAACTAATACATCCTCTGTATTGGTCAAAACCTATACCAAAGTCTGTTTCCATAATTAGGATTGGTCATGTATTTCACAGGTGATGGACTAATTTGAGTTGCTTTGATTTCTCCTCATGACATCACTGGGTTTGTGAAGTTTTGGTAAGAAGCCTTTCACCTGAGAAACCCTTTTATATATATATATTATTGGGCATACATGGTATCAATACAACTTTTTACAGGTGAAGGTCAGCTCCATTATGATGGTTATTTGGGAGCTTCCTTAGGGAAGACTTGTCTTTTCTTCTTTCGTGTGTTGTTAGATCATCTGTTTGCATCACGCAGTGTTGTGTGTTTGTATTGCGCAGTGTTGTGTGTTTGCTCTGTGATTTCACCTGTGATCCAATACAAGCTACTTTGTTTATAACTCAAATTGTCTCCATTTCCCTTTCCACTAGCAGGAGCTCTTTCATCTGGGGTCCTGTATCCTTTTAAACCTCCCCCCCCCCCCCCCCCCCGTCTGCTAGTATTGTTGTAGTTAGCTTCCTTACCTTCAGGCACTAGAGCATGCTCCTAAATGATCCTCTGAAGTGTTTTTAAATTTCTCTGTTGGTGATGATTAATATCCTCTTGATTATGCTCTTTTAGATGATCTCTACTTTATGTTTTCTGTGATGGGTTATTTAGTTTTCTGGAAACGTGGGGGGGGGGAGGGATAAACAGGAGGGAATGAGAAGAGTGGACTTCTGGGAAAGTAGAGTATCCAAGGCTGACAGAGGAAAAGAGAAGTTGGTGGTGGTGATGTGTGTGTGTTTGTGTGTGTGTGTTTAGTTGGCATCTAAAATTTTCATCTATCTTTTGTCTATCTATCTATCTATCTATCTATCTATCTATCTATCTATCTATCTACCTACCTACCTACCTACCTACCTATTTACCTATATTACCTGTCTAACCATCTATCCATCCACTCATCCATCCATCCATCCATCCATCTATCTATCAATCTTTGAGACAGGGTCTCATGTAGCCTAGGTTGGCCTCCAATTCTCTATATAGCTGATGATAGCTCCTGATCCTCCTACCTTCACCTCTTAAATGCTGGGATTACATTCAACTTCATATAAAGCTCATCTCTCAGATCTGGCTTGCTTCTGTCTGTGTCCACTATTCAATCCAGTTGGGGTTTAGTGTTTGCTACAAATTATTTTTCATGAGGACCAGGTGTTGGAGACAAGGAATAATGAATGCAGCTGTTAATGAGCAAATTTTCCTATTTCGTCTTAGGCAAATATCTCTTAACCATGACCATCACCAGTGTCACAGTAACAGCGATGTGCAGACTTTGACTTGACTTTGTGAGTTGAGAGGCCAGAGACCTCTTTGCCTGATATCAAAGAGGACAGGCAGGGCAGGCCCTGAATCTCCCAAAGTGTGCTATACATTGGAAACCTTTGGATGTTGTATTATAAGAAGACGGCCATACTAGTATCTGTGAGGATTAAACTAGATGAAACTTATCAATGTGTAGCGCAGATCTGGTACATTGAAAAAAAAAATTCTGGCTGTCATTGTTTGTGATTAGGGCTATTTTCTTTGTTAATTTTAGGGTGCTTCCTTATATTAATATAATAGAGGATTCCAAGACTTTGATGCTTCTTAAGCAAGGTCATTTGGGGGAAGGGCTTGCTTCCTCCTGAGCGGATGAGGTGGAACCTTGAGATGGACGCTCTCTGCCTTTCCCAGATGTCCACAGCCAAGGCAAGAGCCAACTTTATCCGTAGGTCAAATTACTATTTTATGTAAAACAAAACAAAACATCATCTGTTCCTCTCTGGTGAGCACTTTATCCTTGAGAATGCCATGGGACTCCGCTAAGAATTCATTTTCCCATCACATAGCCTTCAGTCTCCGGGGAACAGCTTGCTAGATGGTCATTTTCTTATTTTCCTTTTCTCATGGCACGTGAGACTATTGCAGCCTGGGTGCTCAGGGGTTACTGCAGCGCTCTGTGAGTGTGAGCATGCTCTTTGTGCATGTGTTTCCACACATTAAGGACCACTTAACTCTTTCTGCTTTTTTGCGGGGGGAGGGGAGTGCTTTAATAACGCTTTTTAGGACCACAGACTCTAAGGAGTGGGCATCTGAAGGAAGGAGATCTCTGACGCTCCCCAGAGAGCTTTACTCTGGTCCATTCTTACACCTGCTAAAGATGCCTGAGCCCAACAGCCAAGCAACCCACAGAAAGCTGTCCGGCCATGTTCCATCTGATCTTGTTTTACTCCACAATGTCAGCTCTGGAGGAGCGACTGCCCTCCTACGGTGTGCCTAATTGCCACATGTCAGCAGCTCAGTTTGGTATCTTAGATGCATGGCCATGTGGTTCTGAGTGGAGACAGGCGCTTCCATGAAGACACTAATAGGACTCTTTTCTGAAAATAAATAATCATTCTCACTGTTTACTACATTTTTTTAAATTTAATTCTGACTCATGTCTGACTTGAGAGGAAATTGCTAGTTGCTAAGTTGCTGACAAGAAGATGTTTCCCAAGTCTACTTTCTTGTAGGGGGCTGGTCAGACAGGACTATTCATGTGGTGGAGGTCAGGACTCTGTGGGATGCAGAGTGGATCTGAGGACCAGGGGTGCATCTGTGTGCTACAATGGCCTCTCGATGGATCTAGTGCTGACCGCATGAAGTGTTCCTCTAATGAAAGTTCATCAAGTCATCTATGAATGATTGGTGTACTTTAAGTATAACCTACTTCATTAAAAAGTTTATTCTTTGTGTGATATCCAGGTAATGGAATATTATTCTGAACTAAAAAATTTGAACATCATTTAATGAGTGCACTGTACATAGGTGTGGGAGAACACACACACACACACACACACACATACATACCCTAAATGGATAGTCCTAAGTGAGGTAAAGTGATCTGAAAAGGTACCACAAGCTGGGATTCCAACCAAATGACCTAGAAAAGCAAACCATGGAGACCATAACAATCATCAATGATTACCCGGGCTTCTTCTGAAGGGAAGAATAATACAGCCAAACCACAGAGGACTCTCGGTGTGGTGATACTATTCTGTAAGATGCTGTGTTGACATCATGACAGGTTTCCCTAAATCCACGAAATGTGAGGTTCATACCATGAGTGAACCTAAGTGACAGAGGCAGATCAATTTAAGTTAATCTCTGACAATGCATGGGCTGGGGGTATTGATGATAAGGTGTGTATATGTGCAGGGGGAAGGGCAGGGAGCAGAGGCACATAGGACTTCTCCATACTGATGGCTCAAGTTTTCTATGAGCCCAAGACTTCTCTAAATGATAAAGTCAATTACAAAGAAAATCATATACTTATTCTGTTAGTCAACTCTCTGGCACTCTATTAGATATTAGTAATTTTTCCCCTCATTTCTATGATGACAAACCTGACAGAAACAACTGAAGGAAGGAAGGTTTCTTTGGAAGCCGTACATCTTGACAGGGCAAGTGTTGCGTTGAAAGTGGCCTCAGCTGTGGCGACAGAAGCATGGGGTAGCTGGTCACATTGCATCTACACTTAGGAAGCGAGGGAGATGAATGAATGATGCTGGTCACAAGCTTTCTCCTTTCTATTCAGTTTTGTATCCCATGACATGGTGCCCCCCACATTCAGGGCACATCTTCCCCTTTTAGTTAAATTACTCTGGCAACACCTCAGACATACCCAATCACCGCCTCTTTGTGGTAATGCCGTATCAGGGTAAGGTGGCAGCAAGGTGTCTACTTTAACCAAGAACTTGTAGAATCACCTTGTAAAGGCAGGTTTATTTTGGCTCACAGTTTTGGAAGGTTCGGTGCATTTGTCTGTTGGCCCCAAGACCTTGGGTCAAACACTGTGTCATGGCTGGAAGGTAAGGTGAGACAGAGCTGTTCACTGTATGACCAAGATTCAAAACAAAGAGGAGGCTAGGGTTCCACAGACCACTTTCAGGGCATGCCCCCGGCTACCTTAAGAACCCCTACTGACCCCAGCCCTTAAAGAACTTTGCAGTCCATAATAGAAGCACCCTAGGGTTCAAGCCTTCAGCACATGGGCTTTGAGAGTTTATTTAAGATACAAACAGTAGTGAACACAAATGTTACTTCTAAATCAGAGCCTTTACATCTTTGTTATAAATAGAACCGATCTCCTCTACTTCCACTTCCAAGGCGCTCAGCTCAGCCCCGCGGCACACGGCTATATGAAGCATTTTGGGAGGTGAGAGAACGAGGCTCTCACAGACAGTCTTTTCCTCTCTGAGGGGGGCTAACCATCCAGAACAGAATGGACATCTTTAAGAACTGTGCTCTTATACAATTATTTATTAATACCCATTACATCAGCACACAGAAGGTTGGGGGTAAGTGGCTGCTTCCGGTGTAAGCCATTAGGAGCAGATCCCTAGGCTTCTGTTTAAAGTTATTCAACATGGCTTCAGATGACTGGGAAGGGAAAGTGGGCAGGACAAGCTCTAGGACTGCATGTGGCGCTGAGCTCTCCTGAGCAGTCAGTGTCTAGACACTCTATACGTGGGTCTTCAAAGCAGAGCGTATGTGGAAAGGAAAGCAGACAAGTTTCACTGTGGACAAATGTTGACGGACTGTGTGCCTGTAACTGTCCATTCATCCATTAAAGGTAAACCTGCTCATTGAGTACCAATCAATGCACCAAGTATTGAACTCTTGTCTCTAAGAATTCACAGCTACCTCAGGGACCGTGACACAGTCTCCAAGTCATAACAAACAGTGACATGCACTCTGGCATTACAGGATATTGGGGTATTTGAGGGGGGTCTCACCTAAGCTGGGAGAGAGAGTGGAAAACCTCCTGTGTTATGTTTGGGGGAAGGGTTGCACCTGGCAGAAGCCTTAACACAGAGAAGCTGTGAGGAACTAAGTCTTATTCTTTTCAAAACTCCAGAAGAGAAGCTATACTGGCTGCCTGTTCATAGGTTTGGGCACATTAAAGAAAGAGTTGTGCCTGAGGGCATGGCTCAGTTGGTGAAGTACACTGCCTATTACTCATGTGATAAAAGCCAAGTTATGTAGGTTTAGAGTTTTTGAAACTTACTTTTAATAAGGGTTCTCAAATGCTTTGACCGTCCAAAGGTAGGGGAGATGGTAAATAGGACGAGGCAGTGTGGATCTGTTTGTAGTAGTTCTTTGGGAGTGATTCCAATCTGTTTGTCAGGATACCAGCAGTCCAGTTCTAAAGAGTCACCAAACACAAATCATCAATAGTGATGACACAGATCCAGCAGAAATGACCAAGCCTCCGCCAAATTGGCACAAGTCAGTGGAAGCAACCAGGACCAGCCAGAATGCCAGGAACTCTCTGCAGTGCCTCTTTCAACAAAGCAAAGATCAGTGAAGATTAGAGACCAAGGAAGTATTGCACGACTATACTCTCTCCAAACACCACACATCCTCTCACAGGTCTTACCTCAGAAAAACACATGAGTCTGATTAACATGACACAGCCAGGAACTTCCACTTCAAAGCTTGGTGGCATGTACCTGTAATCTTAATTCTAGGGAGTGGGAGGTTGGAGGATCCTGGGACTTACTAGCCAGCAGCCTAGGCAAATAAAAGAGGCCCTAGGTTTAATGGGAGCTCCTGTTTTACAAAATAAGGCAAAACAATTTTGTAGTAGACATCTATTTTGGCTTAGGCCTCCTACACACACACACACACACACACACACACACACACACACACACACATACATGTGCACACACACACACACACACACACACACACGCAAACACACACAGAGTTGATCAGAAAGCACAAAAACTCCTTTCTCCCTCTGTGACGTTTAAGACAGTTCAAGATCTACATAGAGAAAGCCAAAAAGTTTTGGAGAAGAGCAATTCAAATAATAAGCATTAAGCCATGCACTTGCATGCATGAATTCTTCTCATGGGTTCCATCTATTGCTAGCTGACCCCTTATGACCTCTGTCACCAACCTCCACTGTGATGACCTGCTGCTACTGCTACTGCTGCTACTGCTACTGCTGCTGCTGCTACTGCTGCTGCTGCTGCTTCATTAACCCGTAGATGAAGAACCACTAGCAACATTCCCGGAAGGAGTATGCCTGCAGTCAGAACCTGAGCTAGAAGAGTAATCCATCTCTGTGTGAGTAGAAACCAACGGTAGAATGTTAAGACATTGTGTCTACACAAACATCTGCCTGTATAGAGGCAGTTTGTGGCATATGATAACGTGAAAGAGAAATAAAAGAAGCAAGACTTTTCTTCATTTGAAATGATGATGTTTGGAAGGAAAGGGTTTGGTTAAATCTTAACAGCGATTATTTGAAGCAGACTAGCCTGTTGGTCTTGGTCTTATAGAACACTAGGGAGCTGTCCTGCATCTTCACCTTGTAACAGACATCTGCATGTTCTCTGAGCACCTCATAGAAAGCCTGACTCCTAAATCACAAGGCAACCATGGAAGCTGGAAGAAGAGAAATTTAAGATAAATGAAATAATTTAGTCTAAGTGATGAGAAGAATCTAGATACCATTTTTTTTAAAGCAGCCTGAAAATATAAAATGACAGTACCATGAATAGTGGTGCTATTAGGTCATATCCTCAAGGATAGAATATTTATGTGTCCAGAGTAATCTCGACAAATGATTAAATAGATAAATAAGTGGGAAGCAGAGGGAATTCTTCCTTAAAGAATTCCAAACACTATATATTAATACTGTTGCCTCTAGGGGACATTACACTCCCCTCCTACAAACTGTGAAGTGTATCGAGGAACAACGAAGAGAAATTCATAATGGCAGTACTTTTGCAGGGGAAACCTGGCAGGGCCAGCCCTAAACCACTGGGATCAGCTGGGGACAAGCGGTGCTGGCCTCCTGTGCCACACCCCGTCCTAAAAAAGGTAAAACCTCAGGCCACTTGAAGGAACGCACCAGACAAACTCCAGAGGAAGTTCATTCTACAAGTTATCTGTGCAGAAAGGTCCTGAAAAGCAGAGCCAGGGCCAGTATGAGACACGACAGGCCAGCGATGATGGGGTTAGAATAGCTCTATGCATGCTAAACAAATTTGAACATTACCTAGAAACTTAGAAAAGTCTGCCGTGTTAATATATAACAAGACTGATGAGAGGGGCCATGTGTGGTGGCACTGTACTATCTCTGGACCCTTCTAGAGGTCTAACATTATTCCTGTATTTATTGTTTTTTTTCATCATTGTGACGAAAGCACTTGACGGAAAAACTTTAGGGAAAAAAGGGTTATTTTGGCTCATTGTTTTGGAGATTTCAACCCATTATAGTGAGATGGATGTGGGTTGCCTTTTCTCATCTAGGTCAGCTACTAGCAAGCCTGGTGATTCTTCTGTCTACGCATCATCCAGCTGGCTGTCCAATCAGTGCTGGCATAACAGGAAGTGGCCACACCCACATCTTGACCCGGATGCTGGGAATCTAACCTGAGGTCCTCACACTTACCCAACAAGCACTTTACCTATTGAGCCATTTCCCCAGCCCCAAAGTAGATTTTTATGCATGAGAGAAATTCCTGGGTCTTCAGTGAGGGCTGTGAGGAGAACGCTTGTGCTATCTAAGCTAAACAGATCCAGGGTGGAATGGGTAGTTCATCTGAGGGCCTTACCCTACATTATTGTATGATCATAATGCCCACATGGATACAGGATTTGAGACAGTATGTTGGGGGAGGCACAGTCATGGCGACCGTTGTGGGTGATTTCCCTTCCATCCATAAATATTCATATCTGTCTCTGAAGTGGGTTGGAAAGAGTAGAGTGAATCTGCTTCTTCACTTTCTTCTTATTCTTAGCAGGTAGCAAAGGTGCCTCCGTGTCTTTCTTTCTCAGCTGCCAATCTCTTTCTGTTGCCCACTCTTTCTCTCCTCTTCTTCCCGATTCCCTTCTCTCCAATGTGCTGCTGTTTATTGTTTATTCAGATAACAGTTATGGAGTGTTTATTATGTCCAGAATCTGGCAGAGCAAGGATGGCCAGTACCATCTGTTGTCCATGGGGACCTTGCCACCTGGGCAGATGGTCACAGCGAGAGTGGAGTGTGTAGAGAGGAGACAGGTGGGTTGTAGAAAAGGCTGCAGCTAGACCCCACAGATGCCCTGCCAGGCTCATCTGGGTTCTATCAGCTACTTTTCTCATTGCTTTGATCATTGCGCTGACTTCATATGTGACAAGAGGCAACTTAAGGGAGGGAAGACTTACTTTGGTTCATAGTGTGAGGGTCCATCCCATCATGGCTGGAAAGTCATGGTGATAGTAGCTTACATCTGTGTATGGATTAAGAATGCTGGTGTTCCTATTGCTGATGCAAGAAACTCTTGCTGACAGGAGCCTGGTATGGCTGTCCCCATATAGAGCTTGACCAAGACAGATGCAGATACTTGCAGCCAACCATCAGATTGAGCACGGAGATCCCAGTAGAAGAGTTACGGGAAAGACTAAGGTGCTGAGGGGATTTCAACCCCATAGGAAGGAAAACAATATCAACTAACCAGACTTCCCAGAGCTCCCAGGGACTAAACCACCAACCAAAGAGTACACATGGAGGGACCCACAGCTCCAGCTGCATATGTAGCAGAGGATGCCTTCTCTGGCATCAATGGGAGGAGAGGCCCTTGATCCCATGGAGGCTCAATGCCTCAGCATAGTGGGATGCTAGGGCAGTGAGTCGGGAGTGGGTGGGTGGGGGAGCACCCTCATAGAAGCAGGGGGAAGGGGGATGCGATAGGGGGTTTGTGGAGGGAAATCTGGGAAGGGGGATAACATTTAAAATATAAATACAATAGCCAATTAAAAAAAAGAATTTGGATGTTCTACCCACTTTCTCTCAGGCCTGTTGGATGGCACCAGGGATGTCTCCCCTCCTCCGCTATCTTCTTTTTAAAAATGCTCTCATAGACAGGCAAAAGCATGGCCCAGGAACACCTGGGCCTTTCTTAATCTAATCATGCTGATAACAGATTGTCATTCGGGGTCATCAGGAAAACAGTTCATTCTGGGAAAAGGCCTGGACACAGATCCTTCTGGGAAGAACCGAGGATCTAGGCCAAGTAACCACACAGGGATGAGAGGAACACACCACGCCAGAACTGTGAGCAGGAGTGGGCGGGCCCCGAGTCCCTGTGCCTTGCTCAGAGCAGGACACCCCTGCAGTGTCTGCTGCTGCCCCTGCAGCCTGGAGATGGTAGATTCAGAGTCCTCTCAGCTTCTGTCCTCTTTTCCCAGCATTCCAGTGGCCCAGACACAGAGCTGGCCCCAACCCTTAAGGGGTTTAGCATCCAATTATATCATTAGACCGGAGGAAGGAAAGGCCAGGGTTACGGACACAGTAGAGAAGAGACAATGTTGGTGAACTGTTATAGAACTCTGCCTTTTAGCCCATCTGGATGCTCTCTTTGTCTGTCTGTCTGTCTGTCTGTCCCCCCCCTCTCTCTCTCACACACACACACACATACACACATACACACACACACACACAGAGATGCCTGACACCACAACTCACACATTATAACCACTTTAGAGCAGGTGGTCTTGGACCTGTGTCCATGGCTGGCCTTTAGGGACTCTATGAATCTCTGATTTTTGAGATTTTAATAGGAGCAAACTTTTTGAAATATTACACTTTATTTATTCATTCTCTCAGCACAGACAGGCATGCATGTGCATGGATGTCCTCAAGGTCATGGTCAAACTGCAGGAGTCAGTTCTCCCCTCCAGTGTGGGTCTGGGGATTGAGCTACGGCCCTCAGACTTGGTGGTAGACACTGAGCTCACTGGGTACCTTGCCAGCCTGCGGCAAACACTTCTCTTCTGATCTGCAAGCAGCCCGTGGCCCGTGTTGCATGGATACGACTGTGGGCCCTTGCGTGTCACACAGGGCTCTCTTTCTCCTCATGGTACCATTGCTCTCAGCTTTCTCTTGTTTATAATGCCCCTCCACCATCTTGCCCCTTTACCGTGGATGCACGGCTTAGTCTTTTATCAACTTGATACAGAGTCATCTGGGAAGAGGGAACATTTGTTGAGCTATTGTTGCCATCAGATAAACTTGTAGGCAATCACATCAATAGCACCCTTTCTTGATTAATAATTGACGTGGGAAGGCCCTGGACACTATGTGCAGCACCACCTTTGGGAAGGTGATCTTTCTTGGGTTGTATAAGAAAGCTCGTGAGCGAGCCATCAGGAGAAGCTAATGAGATTCCTACACGGCCCATGCTTCAATTCCTGCCTCCAAATTCCTGCCTTCAGTTCCTGCCCTGACTTCCCTCAGAGATGGGCAGTAAACCATATGGTAAAACAGATCTTTTCTACCTGGTTGCTTTTGGTCTAGTGTTGACCCCAAAAAAGGACACAACTTGGACAATGAACATCCCTTCAGAAACCCATCAGGGACCCCAGAGGAGAATCAGTCAGTGCTGGGTCTAATCAGATTGGAACAATTGCCCATCAGTACTCTGTGCCCGAGGGTCCTAGGAATCACATTTACATTCTCAGAGACATACTAACTAGATGGCCCCCTTTCATCTCTTTGACAGGGAAACTCAGGCTCAAAAAGGCAAAGAGACTGATGCAGAGACACACATGCAGCAGCTAGACCCAACCCCCTTTCTCCCTAAGCATGCAGGACTGTACCACCGATCCTGCTGGGCTGTAGTATGAAGAGGCTGCTTGCGGCTCTACCTAGGATGCTCCAAAACCATCCATTATTCCACAGAGCCACAAATGTCATCACGTTTTTTTGCTTGGTGCTTTGAACTGGTACAAAACCTGAGACCGCATAAAGCCATTATCAGCAATGTCCCAAAGTGCAGGAGACGGGAGTTTTTGATCTTTTGTTTCCCTGAGGCCTTTAAACAAACGGCAAGGACGAAGAACAGTTATTAAAATAAAAATGCAGTGTTCAGGAATCTGTGCTGATAATCTTGGAATCTGACTGCTTTGTGTCTTTCTGGTTTAGCAGCGACCCAAATCCCATAGGCCGGGCAGGCCTCCTCAGCAGAGAGTCAAGGCCTTTATCTGATTATTCAAGGTGAAAACCCCTCAACGGCTTCTATCACCCAGAGATGTCAAACGTTTTGTTTTTCCTGAGAATAAGTTTCTTTGGATGGACTTATCTGAGTGACCCTTCCTTCCAGCTTTGTTTGCAAGCTTGTTATTCTGATCAGAAAGGAGCTGATATTTCTGCAACAAAACCAGTTTCAAATTTCACAGAAGTAAAAACCAATTTTCCACAGGGTTTGTGAGAACACACACACATATGCTCACACACACTCTCTTTCTCTCTCTCTCTCTCACACACACATATTCTCTTACATACAAACACACACACTTTTACATACATGTACTCTCTCACACACACTCATACACACTCATACACACTGACACACACTCTTGCATATAGACAGACACACATACATACTCACATACACATTCTCTTACCTACAGGCACACACACACTCATATCCATTCTCTTAGAAGCACACACACTCTCACACACCCTCTTGCACACATACACTCTCTCACACACATATACTCTCTCACACACAATCTATAGACAGATACACATACATACACACACACTCACACACATTCTCTTATAGACACACTCACACACATGCTTACATACAGACACACTCTCACACACACATACATTTTCTTACATACAGACATATGCATACTCTCATACATATACACATTCACACACACACACACACACTCTCACACACACATACATTCTCTTACATACTGACACACATATACTCTCACACACTCACACACACATTCACACACGCATACACACATACACTCACACACATACATTCTCTTACATATAGACACACAAAAACTCTCACACATTTACACACACACACACACACACACACACACACACACACCTCCCTTGTGTGTTTAGAGTACCTTTATATTATCCTCTCCCTTCCCAGCTTCCTCTACCTCACCCAGGAATGTTGCTCGCTATAGACATAGAGACATAGATCATGTTTATGATCAGCTAATTTTGCCCTTCTGTGATTTTCCTTTCCCTCCTGCATTTCTTTTTCTTTCTTTCTTTTTTTTTCCTTTTTTTTGAAAGCTGTTCACTGCTTCTAGAAGCCCCAGAAAACATCTCAAGAGCTGAGACACCTCTGGCAAGTCCTTCCTCTGGTGGGTTATGGGCTTGCGAGGCGCACAAAGCCAGTGCCACTCAGTAATCCTTTTGTCAGGCTAGCCGCTCTTCCTCCCCATCCCCATTCTGGGAGCCTATTAAATTAATGAGACAGAAGTCAGTGCTCCAGCGGTCGGCGTGTTATTGGTGTGGAGCGCAGACGCTGTTACAGTGTGCCTGTTTTCTCTCCTGGGACATTTAATTTCCGCTTCTCAAATGAGCTGCGAAGCTGTGAGGCCTGGCAGTGTTCGTTCCCGGCACTCTGTGATGCAGATAATGAGGGTACTGATAGGTGCCTAGGAGACTTTGGTGGCTCCAAGCACAACCATGGTCTGATAATGCTTTATGCCAGCAGCCGCACAGCGGAGCCTCTATCGTCCCTCAAGGAATGGTCCATCTTTATGTGTAATACAGCAGCTGTCACCTAAATGGCTAATGGGGAGGCGAAGTAGAACCTTTAGTGCTAGTAATCTCTGTCACTTAATAATTTTAAAGACATCAGACTTCCGCGGCTCCTGCAAGTTTGAGTGAAAGCTCACTTGCCGATTTTGTGCTGTTTGTGGTGGATTAAATGTAAATTGAGAAATCCTCGGTGCTGTTCTGTGCAAACCTAATTTAGTATAATTTGAATAGCCGAGTAATTAAAATGTATTATAGGTATAAGATGCTGGGATAGTGGAGTGCCTGCGTTTAAGAGGAAGATTTATTGGGCTCACAGCATCCACAGCAAACCTTCTACCACCACATTAGCTAACATCTGTTGGAAAATGTCAAGATGCAGGGCAGAAGATGTGTGTGCAGAATATAGGCTTTCAGGAGTCGGAATGGCAGACCAGAAACATGGGGCACTTGCAAATTAAATTAATTAGCAATGAGACCTGCATCTGTATAGGCACAGGCATGCAGGAGGCGTGTGTGTGACTGCCGGAGGGGCACGGATGTGTGCACACAGGTACATATGAACACGAATCCTTTCTAATTAACATCCAACCCCTGGAGAGTGGGAATTGAAGTTAGATTGGATTTAAGGAATGAGGTAACCGTAACAGGACAGTTAATACCAACAGTGTTGGCGTTGACACTGGGCCATTAGTGTTTCCTGGCAGATTATTTTGTTTGCTTTGCCCAAGTGCACAAGATTAGGGAAGGTGATTTAGTAGGCAAGGGCACTGGATCCTGAAGGGGAGCCACGCCTGTTTCAGTCACCACCTACAACCAGGCTGGGATTTTTGGGGGAGTTGCTGTACCTGTGCTGGCAAAGGTTAAGAGGCAAGAGACTGTAGAAGGCATGGACACAGCCTTTGTCCAGGGGCAGAGAGATAGCAGGGATGCATTATCCTCTTAAGGGATAACTCAAAAGACGTTTTGAAATCTGGAAAACGAGCCGGGCGGTGGTGGCGCACACCTGTAATCCCAGCACTCTGGGAGGCAGAGGCAGGCAGATTTCAAGGCCAGCCTGGTCTACAGAGTGAGTTCCAGGACAGCCAGGGCTACACAGAGAAACCCTGTCTCGGAAAAAAAAATCAAATCTCCCCCCCTAAAAAAAAACCAAAAAAAAAAAAAAGAAATCTGGAAAACAAATTGCATATAGATCATATATATGTATATATTTACCTGTATATATACAAATATATGTATGCAAATATATATAAATACATATACAAATATAAACAAAAATATACATACATATACATGCACATACATATCATATACCTATACATATACCTATATATATACCTATGCCTATTCCTATACCTATATCGATACATATACCTATACATCCTCTACATATACATCATATACATATATGTGTATGTATGTACATACACATATATGTATAGGATGTATAGCTCTCATACACAAAGCACATTCCCAGGAGATACCAGTCAAGAGGTAGTCAAGAGGTGGTCAAACGTGTGTCAGATGTGTCTGAATGTCAATGAACATGCATTCTTTCTGCATCCTCCAGTGGCTGGCCAGGGTCTGCTCTCAGCCATAAGCCTTGGTAAGAGAAACAAAGCCAGCGAACGAAAGGAGTACAGGCATTGGTAAAAACTGATCATTGACCTCACGTCTGCCTTCCAGGTCACTCTGCTACCCCATTCCAAAACATTGGAACCTAATAGGAATTCTCCAAGGAATCACTGACTTTCCTGGGAAGACTCATCTCATCCTGGCTGAGCTCACTTCCTGGGGGCTGGGAACACCCGTGCATTGGAGTGCACGTGGACCAGTCCTGAGGTCAGGCCCCTGGAGCCAGTCAGCCTCCTATTCATGTCTCCAAGATGCAGCAATGGCTGACTGTTTGAATAAATATGGAGATTTTAAGTAATGTTTTTAAAAGCACCCCCTGGTTTGTGATGTCTGAGCCAAAAACAGGTATTGACACAAAGTGTTGGAAACATCTGCTAACACCTGCAGCCTGCCTCTGCAATCATGTGTCTCTCTACAAGTAAAGGGAGGAACACAAACCCAGCAATCATCCGCACGGGGGAAGAGAGCAGTAATGCAAGATTTTAAAATACTTGTTTTTCTTAATATAATGACAACATGGTAGTCGACACATTTTCAAATTAGTCTCGTTCGCTCGCCATTCATGACTTTATCAGTTAGCGAGAGTTCCCGGGTATTCTTATGAATGAAATTCCTAAGAGCTGCGCAAGACCTGTTTGAGCTTGGCTTTCACCAAAGTCCACTTCACACAGCATGTCAAATTTTGAGTCAGATGTTCATCTGCTTTTTGTTTCAACAAGAGACACCATGCTTGCAATTCAGAAAGTTGCCAAAAAGGTGGCTTTCTGGAGCGAAAGTACGAAAGTCAGTGTGACCCACATTGGCAGAGGAGCATCAAATACCTGACTCCGTCTTTCATTTATTCAAACCATGGCACAGAATGCAGGGGCAACGGCTGTAGGCCCGCCTCTGCAATGCAGCAAGTGGGGAAGGACTCTGTGCAATTCAATAAAGTATATTTAGCATATTTTCATTGCATCCAATATCAGCTGATCCACCTCTTATTAGTATAAATGGCATAGATTAGTGTCAGGCATTTTCAACAGTGAAGAAATTACAGGAGTCTGCAAGGCTCATTAGGTTCTGCCTGCATGTTAACGAGGGGCTAGGCCTTATTAATAAGAAGAAAAGATAAAACTAAGCTGCAAGGGGAAAAGGGGGGGGGGACACATTTCTTAAACCAGTCCCTGGCATGTGAAGAGGGAAACGTGTATTGGGATATTCTTATTCCTGGTCTGCATGGCGTTTGCGGTGATGCACACATTGTTGGTGCAGTTCCTCTGTGAAACCTATGAAGATTATTCTGTTTCAGTTCATGTGAAGCACACACAAGCGCCGTACTGTTTCAAACCTTGTCAACGTTTGCTTGCTTCTGAGCCTGATGTTGTGATGTTGGGTTTGGGTTTTGTGCTCTCAGGTGATGAGTGAGATGAGTTCTGCCTTGGCCCAGAGAAACAAAACAGTCCAGCTTGCAGAGTTGGAGAATCTTGGTGTCAGCAGACAGTCAGACCTTGGGAGATAAAGACGAGACACTTCTGTGGCCTGATAGCTAGCTAATCAAAGAGGGCGTTTTCTGTTGATTCTGAAGAGTAGGACGTATTCTGATCAGAAAAGAAACAAGACAACTCCATTACCCAGATTTTGTTCACGCACGCATTTGAGTTAATAAACCCTTGCACCAGAGAATGGGAAAAGACAGAGCAACATTGCTCAGTAAAAATCAAAGATGTCACCTGGATACTGCTATATGGGGTGAAGGGAACAGGCAAAGGGAACCCCCCCAGACCCAGGACACCCCTAAAGGTACTTTGGAAGCCAGTGGGAAGAAAAAGTATCATCTACAGATGCTTAGGAGCATGCATGTGCACATCTTACAAAAGCAACACAGAAAGGGAGGGTGAGGTTTGGTTCTTTCTAAAAATAAATTTATTTAGTGGTTGTGAATGTGGGTATCATGGGCATGTGTATGCCACAGTGTTTGTGGAGGTTTGGAGACAGCTTGAAGGAGTTGATTCTTTCCTTCCACCATGAGGAGCTAGGACATAGAACTCGGGTCCTCAGGCATGGTAGCAAGTGTCCTTACCCAATGTGTGGCCCTGTTTTTACTGTGGGCATATATGTGTGTGTGGGGGGGGGGTACATGTGCGTGCCTGTACACTTATCTGTATGTGCTAGTATGGAGGCCAGAGGCCAATCTCTGGTGTCTTCTTTCTCCTCCTCATTATTTTAGATAATGAACCTAGAACACAGCCCCATTGCTTTAGCTGGTTGGTCAGTCAGACCCAGGGATCTGCCTGTCCTTGTCTCCTAGTGCTGGATTTATACCTGTGTGCTATTATACCCAGAATCTCTGAGTGTTTGGGGAATCCACACTCAGGCCCTGCGATTACACAGCAAGCACTTGGTTCTTTGCTCACTGAGCCCTCTCTTCAGCCTAATGGTTTTGTTTGTTGCTTGCTCTTTCTTTTTAAGCAGAAATTAAAGCCTCCCATACTTTGTACTTCTGCAGGCTTCCAGCTAACAACATCTTAACATTTTAGGCTACATTCGTTGTCAGAATGTGGTAAGTTTTATATCAAAGGAGAGCCAAGGGTTGTAAAAGTCTATTGTTGAACATTTAACAGGCGTTTGGAGTTCAGGGTTATTTGGAATTATCTTCCATCATACTTACGATATTGTCCCGTAAGCTTAGACGTTGCATATCTTCCATATCCACTCTCTGGCGGCTGGTCCCTTATTTATTTCTCCCATTGTATTCAGACGGAAAGTGCAATGGATGTTCTCTTGAGGTTTCTCCTGAACACCATTGCCTCACGTCTTCTCGCAGCTCCCAGGTGACAATATTTTTGGCAGGTGACCATTGCAGAATGGGGTGAGTAGCTTCAGCACAGGTCTGTGGGGCACTTGGAATGATGGCTGCACTGGGTAAGTGCCCAGAGGAAGTGGAGGTTCTGGGGCGCAGGATAATGTGTATTTTGGGTGCTAGGCACTATGCTGTCTCTAATTATGGGAACTGAGGCTGTGTAGTTGCAAACTTCATCTACTTGATAAAAAGAAATAAAAAAAAATAATAAAGCTCCCTTTCTCTGCGCCATCTAGGCTATCTTCATAAGCCAAGACTTGGCGATGCTGCATTGCAGATGCCTCATAGCAGGTTTCTGTAGTATGCTGTGTGCAGACACAGCCACACCCATTTGAATCCACACTTATATAAACACTGTCGGTTTTAGCCGCTGGAGAAGGCATTTCTCAAGATAGTTGAATCAAATTTCTAGGCGTGTCAGTTTCCCAGCAATAATAATCTGTGTGTGTCTATTTTAACTGAACCCATTTCATCAAGGAGCCTGTGAAACAATGCCATGGGAGTTCCTCCCTGAGTCTCGCAGAGGAACAATGGCTTCTCCTTCTAATCTCTGACATGGAGATACAGAGATTGCCTGTGGCCACCATCCTCCATGGCAGGTTTTGCCAATGGGATGGAATCTGGTTCAGGGAAACTCTGTAAGTCTCAAACCTCTGAAAGCCCCACCCTGGAAGAGTGTGTGTGTGTGTGTGTGTGTGCTACTTGATTTCCTGTAGTGACATGGCATGTATTGAAAAAAAATATTTCCTTTATTGTTACATTTTAGGCACGTTCACTGTTAGCTGCTTGGCCTCATTATGGATCATAGTTTGAATCTACAAATCAAGTATAATTAGACTTAGCGAACTGATTGGATTTCTAATTAAGCTACATTGGAGACAATGTACAATCAGTAAATATTCTGACTAGGTACATTTTAAAGAGCAACTCTTGGGCTTTTTGCTGATGACTAGACACCAGTGTCATTAAATTTGTTGGTGGCAAGCAAATTTTAAAGCTAAAATAGAGGCAATTAGTAAAGATCTTGAAATATTTAATCACGTTTGTCCAATTAGTGTGCAATTAGGCAGTGGTGTGGCGTGGGACAGGCATTCTGCCTCAGTGCTGGGTAGAGAAGGATCCCTTTGAAATTTTGCTGTTTAGTTTATTGATATATAAAAATGAAGTTATGGTTGTAATTTCCAATTTAAAAAAAAATATCATGCAGATGGTCTGACTATATATTTAACAATGTTAAACAAATCTAAACAAGGGGAACATGCTACCTGAATTGCACAGCTGTGATCTGTGAGTTCTGGATGGGGGAGATTACAGCTGTGCTTATCTGGAGTATAGAAACCACTAGGCATTTCAGACTGGTGGAATCGGAGGCCTGATCAGCTCACCCAACAGGTCTTAACATGACTGGCAGCTCCTGACTTGTCCAAGTTCCTGGCTGTTAGCTATGCTCTTCTGAATTCCAATCATTTTGATTTTACGCACAGGGAGAACCCAGAAGAGATCTTGTAAGAAGTTGATTTGAAAAGACAGAGGAACTGAATACTAGTAGCTTGACTTGATAATTTCATTGTAAACAGACTCACTCATGACTACTGGGTTGTGCTGGCATACTGTGTGTATAGGGAGTGAAGTGGAAATTTTTGGTTTCTTTGGGAACTCAGGGGTGTCATGTGATGTTTTTTTGGAGGCTGTCTTGTGAGAGGATGTTTTGATGAAACAGACACGTGAGAGGATGCTTTGCTGGAGCAGACAGGTGAGAGGGTACATGATGTTTGGAAAGAGTATCAATGGAACCCCACAGATAGTGAAAGAACACTCCTGCATTTCGACACCAAGCAATGCTTTTCTGGTTTCCACTGGTCTTTTCTGGTCTTCTCTGGTCTTTGTCAGTCTTCACTTCATAGAGGACAATATACTAAAGAACTTCTTGTGGTATTCTGGCTGATTTTTGCCGCTTCCATTGACTCTTGCCAATTGGGTGGAGCCCTGTGGTTTCTTCTGGATCAAGCCACGAATGCTGATTCTTGTTTGGTGTTTGCTAGGGACTGGACTGCTGGTATCCTGACAACAAAGAGTGAAATCACCCCCCAAAGAACTGCTTCTAGAAAAGGCCACAGACCTCTTTTCTTAGTATCCTTCTCTCTTCAATCTCTAGTCAGTGGGTTAGAAGGGAGGTTGAAGCGTTCAAGAACCCTAACTAAAGTAGAGTTAGGGAAAAATCTAAGCTTGCAAAGGAAAAAGACTGTCTCTCGTTTCAGACCCTTAACTGACCCTACCCTGCCACAGTACACAGTGCTAAGCATTTTCCTTGACCTCGGTCTGATAATCTCTGGGAAGGCAGTAGTCTCGCTGTAGGAGAAGCGCTGTTGTGAAATGGACATAGCAACTTGTATCATTAAGCTGAGTCTGATCCTGGTAGGGATGACTTCAAAGATGCTGGCAACGCCGCTGCCTTGTGGGTTAGTAGAAAAGGCAGGGGAATGATAGAAGAGGAAATTAATGGGAAAAAGTGGGAGTGGGGGTAACTGAGAGAAATCCAGCATACGTCTAGACAGTCTGACAACCTTGTTTAGATGAAAGAATGATACACAAGTTTCTTCTGGGATATTTGGTCCACACTAAGGTTTAATCTTAGTGTCATTTGGTCTGGGAAATAAAAAGATGTTCTTGAGTCAACTTGTTTCTCTCAACCCTGGTGACCTGGTAGATTCAATATATTTTCATGTTGGATCTAGGGGCCTCAGGAAGGGGGTGCCCAAACACACCCAGTTCTCTTGGGGGTGCTGGTGTGCATATTGCCAGATGCACATGCATACTGGTTGGATAAGATTGATGAAGTGACCAGAAGAGACCCCATGTGTAACTCAAGGTGGGAAGCATAAAGAAGAATAAGAGAAAACTGTCCTTGAAAAGGGTGGAGGAGAATATATTCACAGTTTGGATTAAACAATGAGGAAAAAGGATGCAAAACACTTTAGTGGTTTTGACTAGAGTCTCACTTAGTGGGGTTTGATTTTCATAGCTGTTATTACCTTAATTTTAAAGGCCTTTTTACTCCTCTACTTTCTGGAAGCAGGCTACTATTGTCATAAGTCAAGCTAAACTTTTGAATATAATTCAGTTACATAGTGACATTCAAACTCTTAAATTCATATTTAGAATTTTCATAAATTTACATTTTTGTCGTCATCATTGTCATCATTGTTGTCATCATCGTTGTCGTCGTCATCATCATCATTATCATCAACATCATCATCATCGTCATCATCATCATCATCATCTTTGATTTGAGACAGGGTCTGCTCGTGCTGCCCTGGAACTCAGCAAACCTCTCGGCTCAGCTTCTGAGTTCTGGAAGCACATGTGAGCCTACCACGCATGGCTCTCATTTTCAACAGAGTAAATGCTAATGTGAGAATGTAGAGAGTCAGTGAGTAGCTTAACTATGGATCTCATCTCAAATAAGCAAGAATGAGAGTCTGGGATGAGACTGTTGTCTGTTGGGGACAGTCCCAGGAGAGTCTTGAGAGATAGTGGTGTGCCACCGGTGCCTGGTAAGCTGATCACAGACAAGAGATTATGTTGAGTATTTAGATGTCATGGCAGACTACATAGTTAAGCAAATAAAGATACAGAAACTCGGTTAAATGAGAATTTTGGAGAAGGCAGTGGCTATCTTGATGTCACCACATCCAACTATTATATGGGGTGTGGTCATAAAATGACAGCTTGTTTCTCTAGACCTCAAAATTAACTGGGTGTGGTGCATTTAAGCTGGCCATCCCATTTCTAGAATTATTGGGAAGGCATGAGTAACTGTGAAAACCCTGTCTCTTTACCACAAACCTGTGGAGTTCTGCCTCTGTTGGATCCTTAGGCAGAAAGTGGGTCACCTCATGTTGAGATTACATTTTAAGGGACTACTAGTCCTTAGTCTCAGCAAAATTATGAGAATCCTTCTTGGGAGACCTTGAAGTTTTCTATGGCCTGGCTGGAAATCAGACTTCCTAAATTAGACTCTGCTGACATGGGACTCAGCCATCTGTATTGACTCAAGTTCCTAGTAATCCTGATGTGCAGTCAAGTGTAAATGCCACTCACCTAAGAGTTCTCAACAATAGCACTGGAACCACCGAGGGAATTACACACAGAGCTCACATCTATAGCCCAAACCCAGAGGTTCCAATTAGAGCAGTCTTAGTGGGAATCTGGCATCCATGGTTTTAAAAACTATGTATACATAATACACATATATTTATTATATGTGTATATATTATATATTCATATAAACACATATACACACACATATATATATATAATATATATAGTACCTGTAATGCATACAACATAAGGCCATTTTCATGCAGATATATAATCTCTCTCTCAGTCTTACTAGTCCCCTTTCTCCCCTATGGAAGCCTCAGGTAGTGTAGAATCATATGGTATAACATAGGAGCTTAAGACTGTCCTATCCTCCCTGGACTCCCATAAAAGGTATATTACACTATAGGGAAAGAACCCCTTGTGCTGGATCGTACCTGTAGCTGTGCAGGAAAAAAAAAAAAGATCTGAGCTCCTCTTGGAGCTATGATGATGATGATGAGCACCATGAGACGTGGTGAGGTTTATGACTTCCTGGGCTCTCTTCAGACATTCAGAGGGTGAAAAGAGACTGCGGCGGGCAGTGTTGGGGCTGGTGGTGTTAATCCAGGGCATCGGAAACCAGAACTGCGTAAAGCAACAGAATGAGGCAAGTAAAGCCAATGATAGTGAGAGAAGATGGTAGACACAGATTGAGAAATGAGGGGACATGAAAGAAGTGCTATCACTAGCATGTATGTGTCTGTGTGCGTACATGCAGAGGCCTGAAGAGGGTGCCCGATCCCCTGGAGCTGGAGTTACAGGCTGCTGTGAACATCCTGATGTGCACCCTGTGAACTGAGCAGCAAATACTCTGAACCACAGGACTGACTGTCTCTCCAGCCCCAGAGCAGCACCACCACATGTAGGAGGGAACGGCTGGCCCCTAGAGCAGACAGTCTTGATCCCCACAGAGCTTCGAGTCTGTAGGTTAGTCTCAGCTTTCGACAGTTCCAACAGTCCTCCATCTTCCTCATGCTGTCTTCTCGATGGAAGTTTGTTGCTCTGGCCACAAAACATGAATAAATCAGCAGGACACGCGGCAAATTGGGGTCCTTGTTAGGAAAGGCTGCTAGAGATGATCTTAAGGGTTACCACAGACATGAGATTCCAAGAATCATCATGGGGCTGCCATTTCTGCAGATTTTTAGAGTTCCCTTTTCACCTCAGTCTTCCTTGGTTATGAATATTTTGCCACCTCCCTAGAAGTCTAGATATAAAATTCTCCAATGTATAATTTTGCCGATTAATAGTTGATGACTTGGCTAACATACGTATGCCACAGTTCCGTGTAGAATATCTATCCAGGTGGCCCTGGGACTCATATGGCTTCAGAACTGACTGGGATTATAGAAGAGATGTTGAGTCCGCCTTGGACTTCTTTATGTCTTCATTTTCTTCCTTTTCTGCCAAATGAGGTCAGCAGCCATAACTATGAGAAATTAAATGAATAAGCAAAGCAATTGTAGCCTACCAGGGAGTGGTAAACCTCAGTCTATGTATGTGGTGGTACTATAAATCCCTTTCTGCTCACAAGGACTTCCATTCTTTTTTATAAATGCCCCAAGGGAAAAAGATAATATAAATATATTATAAATATAAATAAAATTAGAGATCTAATTTTTGATTGACATATATATAGAGACACCATAATAGTGAACAAAATGGCAGACTTGTGCTGAACTCCCACAGCTCAGACACAGTGATAGCTTCACACACACTCTTTGAGCTCTTTGCAAGTCTGTGCTGTATGGTTTTGACATTGTCAACAAGAAAACCACAAAATGACAAAGTCAAGGTCTAACTCAGGTTGTCCACCCAGAAAGGTCCAGCTCCTAATGTCTGTTCTGTATTAGGCATGGCACTATGGTAGGGTGTGTGGAGGACACAACCTCTGCCCATGCAAGGTTTATCCTGTGGCCTTTACAGGGAAACCACAGGGGGCAGAGAGAGAGTGGGGAGGAAGGGAGGGAGAGAGAGAGATTGAGAGAGGGAGAGGGAGAGGGAGGGAGAGAGACAGAGAACAGGCTTTAGGGATAAACTGAAGTACATTTTACATACATACACACACATATATGTATATATATACACACACACACATATATATACACTACACACACACACAATTTTTTAAGGACAAGAGTGAACAATTGAGCAGGTTTTCTTTTGGGAATAAACTGATTCCAAGGTACACATATATGTATAGAATGTATTATGTGTATATCCACACATATATTATATATTATACAAATGTGTGTATATGTATTAGAACAGATATTTGAAAACAGAGTGAGTCATCAATCAGAATAGGTAATAAATTTAGCAATTTTATTTTTGATTGGCACATATTTATTATGCTTAATGATGACCTTCCTAAAGACATTTTAATTCAAGCATATCATATACTTTGCCTACATTTTTAAATGATTAGAAATCATTTTGCCTGGGCAGTGGTGGCGCACGTCTTTAATCCCAGCACTTGGGAGGCAGAGGCAGGCATATTTCTGAGTTCAAAGCCAGCCTGGTCTACAGAATGAGTTAGTTACAGGACAGTCAGGGACACAAAGAAACCCTGTCTCAAAAAAAAAAAAAAACCCAAACATAAAAAATAAAATCATTTTGATGTGTGTGTGTGTGTGTGCTTCAGTCATGGAATTTGGTGTTCACCAACAGATGAATGGATACAGAAAATATGGTATACAACACACACACACACACACACACACACACACACACACACACACAATTGAGTTTTACTCTACCACAAAGAAGAAGGAAATTATGTTGTTTGCAGGTAAATGGAAGGAAATGGAGAGCATCCCATTAACAAAACATCTGGCTCAGAACCTTTCCCATGGCTTTCCAGAGGTTTGATGGAGTAAATGGTACAGCTGAGGGGTAAAGGGTTGGGAGGAAATATGTGCCCCCGACACCCCGCTTAGTAATGCTGTATCTGCTGTACACTAGGGAGGGAGGGGGCAAGCACACGCCACTCCGGTCTGATTTGTAGAAGAGCATAGTTAACGGTGATCATCTCTCTAAAGCGGCCCCGCTCAGCACGGCTCTGGTTGGATGATGCAGCTCCCTCCACCTTGGTCTCCTAGAAGACAAAGTGATGCTCTCCGGCTGTCTGTCTGCTAATCTGCTCGGTTGGTGCAGGACCCGGTTACTTTGAGAGGGGAGAGAAGATGTCTTTCTTTCTTTGTCCTTCTCTCCCTGGCAGCCTTCCTCTGACACTGCCCCCGCCCACATTGTACAAAGCCACACAGATTTGCCGAACAGGTCTGTAAAATTAATTATACTGTGAGTGCTTGGTAACCAATGAATTGTAAATTGTACATTATTAAAACAGCATCAGGGCTCTGACTGATCTATTATTCTTTGGGGGAATGAATGAAGATAAGAGCTTTATACATTTTAGAGGTCTTTCTTGCCACCATCCAGCAGGCACGAGGAACAAACAGCACGCTTTTCTGTTGTGTTGAATCAAATAGAAAGTGTATTATTTTCCTCCCATTATTAAATTGTCATATGTGTTTTCATGCATCTGCTCCTGGCATCGACTGTGGTAGTGGACATTCAATAAATGGTATTCTGTGATAACTGTGATGATGTGCATCTATATATGATCATCCAAAAAGGCAGTGCCCTGTCAACCAAATGTGAGCTGGAGATATACAATATGCTATGGTGTCGTCATAAAACAAATTGTGTTGATACAGTGCTTCTCAGGAAAAAAAAAAAACCTCTTGAAGAATTCAAAATAAACAGAAACATAAAAAAAAATGTCAGTTGAATATGTATCAGGGGCCTTGTGGCTTCAGCTAAAAAAGAAGAATCTGGAAGAAAGTGTTTTTCCTGTCTCTTCTAGATTCAGCAAGAGCCCTCTTGGGGCTGCTGGAGAAGCCACTCTTACGACTGAATGATCTCCCCTGTGCAGAATTTCTCAGCATCTTTCCACCTGCCTCAACGATTCCTTCCAGGCACATCACACACTTCTCCATGGAAACTTCTCTCTGTAATTGACCGAGCCTGCAGCCCCAAGACTGAAGCTGCCAGGCAGCCATGCAGAATTGCTCTTGCAAGCAGGCAGGCATGCTAGATGGGAGAATCCTGACAGGTACTAGGCAAACCACACAGCAGTACACCGCTAAGATAAACAGTTAGCCCGTCGTCATCACAATGAGGGATAGCATGCCTCAGGACTGGGCTGTTTTCTAGTGCTGGATAGGACCAGCTATATATTCTGCAGGAACCATGCAAAAAGTAACGGCGGGTGAATTGCTCACAAACTGCCAAGAATTTCAAGACAGCCATAGCAAAGCAGCCAATTCAGTGTGCATCCTATCGAGCAGCAGAGGTTGCACCGGCAGCAAGCCAGCCACATTGCTGCCCAAGATGCTGTAAGGATGTCTGCGTTTTTAGTTCCTTTTAATCTTCCAATGGTCTGATCGGGCTCTCAGAAAATTCTAGTGTTTCCTTCGTCAGGATAACAGTGTCACCCGCTCTTTTTCTGACCAAGAAGTGTGTGCTAAGACTGTTGTCATCTCTTCATATCCACAGGAAGGGAGTGGCTGTTTTCTCTCTACATGATGGCTATAGGGACAGGCTGAAGGAGACCTTGCCACAGAGAAATTGAAAATCATATTTCTGAGAGGGTTTATTCTTAAGATGAGCACCCTCTCTTGAGGCAATGTGGGGGGTGGGGTGGAAAACTCTTGGGGGAGGGTACTGGGAAGGTGGCCAATATTTGGAATGTAAATAAATAAAGCAATTTTTTAAAAAAGACTATTAAAAAAAATAGTCCTCTAGTGGTTTTCCCATCGGTACGTGGTTACCATTTCCTTGCTTTCTAAATCCCAGGAAATTGAGAGGTGAGGGTGACAATTATCTGTCGTATTTTGTCTCCCAGGAGTATTCTTTTTTTTTCTTCCTGTTCCATGAATTCCTTTGGTATAAGGAAGTTGCAGAGATGTGGGGGAGGGGAGACATGCTGGGAGAGGGGGCAGCTGTAATCAGAAAGGGCCTAGGGAAGGGGGTCGAGGAGAACAGAGAGCAGCTTGTGGAGAGGGGGGAGGGCCAGTCAGATCTGCACTGCTGGGCTTCCTGTAAGGCCCCTCCATGTCTCTGAAACCCTGTTACCCCTGCGAGGGTCTCAGTCCATCCGCTTCTGTCATGGAAGGACAAACAGTACCATCCTGAGAATCTTATGAAATGTATTCTGGTGTGCCTGTTCTTTTAGGAACTGTATGTGGACATCTAGTGGGGAAAAAAGCAGATCAGGCAGAGGGGGTGGTCTTCTGGGTGCAGAAGTAGAATTCTTCCCCAGTAGCCGTGGTAGAGAAACAACCCAGATGGTCTTTGGTAGATGAATGGACAGCTATAATGTGTCATATACCTGTATCTGAATGTATCCATCAGAATAATACTCAGTCTTTAAAAAATATAAAATAGAAGGAGATCCTTCCTTTGTAAGAGTAAGACCAGGCAGACACCGGGCTTAGTGAAATGAGCCACGAGTGGGAAGGTAAACACGGTGTGGTCCCACTCACACATGAAAGTTTTAAAGCTAAAGTACATAAAAATGGAGCTTGCAACCGTTATTTTGCTTAAAATGATCTCTGGTGCCACACATTTTCTTGCAGACAGCTTAATTTTGTTCCTCTTTATGGTTGAATAAACTCCATTGTATAGATTGATACTGCATTTTCCGCAGCCAGAAAAATGACCAACAGTCATTGGTCAAAGAGCCTGGTTTCTGTTTTGTAGGACAGGTAGGTTCTGGGTGCCTAGTGTGCCTGTGGTGGCCATATTCATGGGACTGGAAATAGGCTATTCTGTTTGGGATTGCTGCTCAGACTTCTACATGGTCCAGTTCCCTACACAATCTAGGCTGTGGATCAAATCTGTAGCTCTTCAAAGTTCTGTGTCATTTGGTAGGGACAAAAGAGTAAGCAAAAAGACGCCATGTTAGAAAACAGGCATGGAATTGATGTCACAAGGCTTGATGACAGTCTTCATATGACCTGGGTTGAACACACACACACACCCTACAGACACACACATACACCACAGACACATACACCACACACATACCCCACAGACACACACACACCACAGACACACACACCACACACACACACACACCACACCACAGATACACACACACACTCACACCACACCACAGACACAGACACCACACACACACACCACAGACACATTTACACCTAGGTATACTCCCTCCACAGCTCACACACTGAATATTCACATAGATATCACACACACCACACACACACACATACACACACATGTGCACAAGCACACATCACAGACACATTTACACCTATGTACCCTTCCTCCTCCACATCTTACACAGACTGCATATACACATAGATACCACATATACATACACACACCATATATACACCAACCACATTCACACACCACACTCCCCAACAGATACATCCACATCTATGTTTACACCCCACACATATCACACACACATACATATTCATACCCCACCTCCACATAGACAACACACACATACATACACACAGCAATGACACCCCAACACCATACCCCTCACACACACACACACACACACACACATGCACGCACGCACACACTAGCTTAGTGGTAGTCACTTCATGATAATATGTAAAGAATCAGCTGTATCCCTTGACTATATCATTTGTCAATTTTATGTTAATAAGGCAGCAAAAAAGAAAAAGGGTGCTATGCATCTTCTGAGTCCTTTGACATTCACTTCAGGACCCCAACAAAGGCCCCACTCAAAGGGGGTGTTCCAGCACATTCCAGCTTGAACAGGATAAAGGGAAGCAGCCTCACACAGGGGGAAAGACCTCAGGCAACAGGCCCTATGTCTGCATGCAATGTGCCCTAAAATTCAAAAGAGGGCAGCAGATAACCTACACTCACTGCCTGGAGGACGCGGCAGGCAAGGGTGTCACCTGAGGAGTGCCAGCGCAGGGAGGCTCGGGGTCCTTTTCAAAACTCATGGAATCCTGGCATTCACCATGCCAGAAATGTGTTTCCAGTCCCATGTGCTTGAAAAGCAGGTACGTGATTCATGGGATTGAAAGGAGTGAGTGAAGACTTTGTCCTAGGAGATGCTTGCTCCCCTCCCCCACCCCTGTCCTGCAGAGGGCTGATGCTTCCCCCAAAGCAGGGCGAGCCCGGTGCCAAGTGCTACTTTGAGGGGCGAAGGCCACCCCGCTGCCTCTGATGTTTTATGATTGTTTTTGCTGGGTCTCCGCAGTGAACAGAGCCCCCTGCAGAGTCTGTTCTTGGCAGAGGCGGTTTACCCACTAAGATCCACCCAAGGGAGAGAATCCAGGAGTGTCACAGCTTACAGGAGAGAGTTTGGGACAGGAAGGACATGTCCCATGTAGGTAGTGGGGAGTAGAAAAGGGGGGGCTAGGCTTTTAAAGAGACCGAGATGGCACAGGAAAGACTGGGAAGAGGTCTCTGAGACCTCAAGTTGAAAACACAATCTTTTATTTTTATTGTTGGGGTTTGGGATTTTTGTTTTTTGAGACAGTGTTTCTCTGTGTAGCCCTGGCTGTCTTAGAACACTCACTGTAGATCAGGCTGGCCTCGAACTCAGAGATCCGCCTGCCTCTGCCTCTCTAATGTTAGGATCAAAAGTGTTTGCCACCATTCCTGCCTGAACACAAAATCAGACCTGCGGAGTCATCTCTGCATTACTAGGTCCTCTTTATAAAGCAGTCCCCTGAGTGAAGTGACTTCAGAAATGAATCCCAACTGCAGCCCCTCCTTAAGCAAGGAAGGAAGGGTGATCGAGATGGACTTTAAGAATCTTACAGTCCAGGCAAATCTCCAGCCAGCGGCTGTGAAATGCTCCTGACAACTTCACAACTTGATGGTGATGATGGGTTTTTGCTGTTGTTGTTTTGTTTGTTTGTTTTAAATTCTGCCAGGTGCTGAGCTACCGCATTCTCTTACTCAGAGCGCTATAGAATCACCTCAACTGACCCAGAAAAGATGCTGCCTCTAAAAGTTGAACACTTTATGCCTTTTTAGCGGATTTTTCATTTCTTGATAAATAATTGAAATGTGTTAAAAATTTCATCAAAAAAGTAAATTATTAGAACTGTGGAGAGCTCTGATCACAAACTTGGAAATATGCATTCTCTCTCTCTCTCTCTCTCTCTCTCTCTCTCTCTCCCTCCCTTCTTCCCTCCCTCCCCTTTTTGTAACTTCAAAGCAAACTCTATAGCAAAGTTAGGTGCTATACTGTCTAGATACACACCTGACACTGCACAAAAGATTTCAGGAAGCATGCCTTAAAGTTCTGTGCTGATTTAATATTAAACAGTCACTCTGGAGCAGAATTAATCTGCCACTTTATAGGCATTGGAGAACCAAGGGTTCTCTCCGCATGTGTGATAATGAAATCTAGACTTGGCAAGAACACGGGTCCACAAACACATGCTTAGTCTCTGAAGTGCTGAGGCAGGGGAATGACACTGTATGGCTGTCTTCCATGGCAGGCAATTGGAAGTGCAAACTGATCAGCAAATTGGTAGGATCTGAGGAATGCTGAGGACCTCGGGATTGACTTGTGTAGTGGTTATGCAGTCTTTCACGCCCTCCCCAAACAAAACAACAACAACGATGATGACAGCGACAACAACACCAATCACAGTACAGTGAGTGAGCTCTGACCTTCTTAGGAGCAGCCTTTAGTCTCTAGAGTTGCTATTGTTCAAAACAGTGTCTCTTGGAGCAGAGCTCTTTACTGAGTATAAAGGCAAGGGGAATGGCCGTGCTTGCAGAGTTTGCATGAAACAGAAAGGATCTCTCAGAAAAAGGAATAGATGCTATAACAGTACAAATAGGGGCTTTTTAAAAGGAGAGAGAAGGGAGGGAAGAAGAGAAAGGAATTAGGGAAGAAAGAAAAAAGTATGAGAATGAATTCTGATAGTGTAGTGGTTTTTTTTTTTTTTTTTTTTTTTTTTTTTTTTTTTTTTTTTTTTTGAAGTTAAAGATTTTTCTGCTGAGGATGGGAGACCTGAGCTTTAAAAGAAATACTTTGAGATTTATTTTGTGTGTGTGTGTGTGTGTGTGTGTGTGTGTGTGTGTATGTGTATGGGCGCTTTGCCTGGGGCCCTTGGAAGTCAGAAGAAGGTGAGGGCTCTTCTGTTTTGGGAGGTTTGAGTTAGTCTGGCATCTCTCCTTGCAAACGGATTCTCAAGTTTCACAGCTTTAGTTTTGTTGTCAGTATAATGTGGGACTTTGATATTTTTCATGATGCCTCTTCTTCATGGCTCCCTGGAATGCTGCAATGGACACAGTGGACTCCTAAATACATGACACGCCCCACCTCTCTGTTGAATTTACCACATATAAGGACACATAAATGCCCCAAGTAATTTTCAACATCAGTTATAAGATATATTTCTCTCAGCCCTGAAGAATACAGAGGTTTGGATGCTATTTTCAACTTTAGCCTGTTAATTCTGTTTTTGATTTTGAGATGGGGGGAGGGTCTCACCTAGTTCCAGGATGGTCATTAACTTGCTGAGGCTGGTCTCGAACTCCTGGAGATCTTCCATCTGTTTCCCGAGTACTAGTATTACAAGGGTGCATCTTCACTCCTGATCCTTATCCTGTTTCTTAGCTGGTATGTGGTACACCCCTCTAGTTTTGTCTTTCAAAGTTGCTTCTCCACCAGAAGAATGTAAATAGACTGTGTAAGTTAGGAGCATTTAGCCACACATCAGGAAACAGATCAAAGCATAGGTAAGCACTGAGCCTGACCTTCCAGAGCAGTCAACAGACACAGCCCCTCCCCCAGCCTCCTGCAAGGAAGCTCCAGGGAAGCTAGCTTTCCTCTTGCCCAAACCCTTCATCTTGAGTTTCTTCAAATCTGTCTTGTACCGGTAGTGTCTAAGAGGCTGGGGTCTATGCACAGAGCATCATGGCTATTCTAGAGACTGCTCAAGAAGGCTGATCCCCCTCAACTGTGCAGGTACCCTTTTGAAATTACTGCAGTGGGTATCTAGTGAATGCATCATACATGCCCATGTCTTTCATTTTTGCTTACGTCTATCTTCCCGCTGGGCCAGGGCAAGCACACTCCAGCCATTCCCTTCTTTAGCCATCAAACATGTGAGCCTTCATCAAATTTGATGACAGTGACAGCGCATTCCAACTCTACACATGGCTAGTGTATTAGTATTCAGTAGTTCCGTGTTAGGTAGTAGGAAGGCTAACACAGTGGTTTTGGTAGGACTGCTTAGCTGGTGTTTCCAGGCTGGCTTAAAGGCAATGTCTCAGTATGATTTAATATAGGAAAGGCAATAAGATTTTTCTTTTCTGAATGTGCTGCTTCAGAAGAGTGTCATCACTATTACAACCTGGTTGTTTATGCTGTCTGCATGGCTACCACATAGATGCAACAAGAGATGGTAATAACTTGGAAAGATGTAGGAGAGGGTAGTGTTTTGCCCATTCTGTTCTGTCTTCCTTGGCAAGTAGTATGCTTTTGTATGAACATATAGAAGGTTATTACGATTACTTCCACTCAGAGAAAGACCAGATAAAAACCAAGCCTACAAAGGAGCCAGCACTTGATACTTAACCTGTCCCCTGGGTCCCATCCAGAGACTCCCCTGGGAGGGAGACAGCTCAGCTGTTAAAGGACTTTCTGCACCATCTCAGAGACCTGAGTTCAGATCCCCAAAAGGCTTGTTTAAAAAAAAAAAAAAAGGCAAGGCAGCTTGTGTTGGAAAGTAGATGGATCCCTGGAGTTTCTTGGCAAGTTCGCCTACTCAACCAGTAAGCTTCCAGGTTCATTGAGAGACCCTTGGCTATGCGTCGTGCTGACCTCTGGCCTCCGTGTGCCTACACACATTACACACATTGAGGCCCCCTTGGGGGTTCTTGACACTTGTGGAAAGCTTCACCCCTGCACACTTTACTTTTTTTCTTTTTCTTTTGTTTTTATGAAACAGGTCTTCTCTACAAGAAGCTGTCCTAGAACTCAGTATATAAACCAGGCAGGACCTCCCCCTTACAGAGAGAGATCTGCCCACCTCTTTCTCCTTAATGCTGGGATCAAAGATGCTCATGACTACTCTGCTACAGGAGAAGAAGGGAGAAGGGTTGGGGGTGGGGTGTTTGCCCTGCCTGCAGCTTCTATCCCATCCACACCCAGTCAGTCACCTAACCTTTCCCCTCTATTTTAAGCCCAGGCTCTGACTGACTCTGACTACTTATTCTAACTTGAATCAGTGAAGCCTCTTTTTTTTTTTATTAACTGGGGGTTCAGAATCTGTTCTTCCTCCCGTCTCCCCTGCTCAGTGTCTCCTTCCGAGCCTCTGCCTGCGGCTGACCACACTCCTTCATTCTTGAGAATGCACGGCTTATCTAGCTTCCATGTTGGAGGCAGCCAAAGGCTTTTAGATAATGAAAATCTCTCCTCTGCAGTTTTGAGCTGCGAAGAATTTGCTAGATTTGCTGGTACAGAGCTAGCGCTTGTGTTCTGCAATCTTCAGAAGGTCAGGACTCTTACCATGTACATGGCTGCATGAAAAGAATGATAATATGGACTGAGTAGCCGATACCTGTCAGGGTGAGGAAAATCTTTTTCCAAAAGGGGCAGCAGCTGGATCTTGATAGTTGGGAGTTTAATATCCAGGACTGGGAGTTGGGGATCGGGGGTCCAGGCAGGGGTAACACTGTGGTGGAAGAAAGGAATCATGAAAGAGCAGCTGTAGGGAGATGAGGTTGACTTAACTGGTTTGGCTAGCAAGGTAGGTGTGCTCTGTCCCCCACCCATATAATACAGAAGATAACATTCCAGGTGTATCTTTCCCTGGTCTGATCTTGCTGTAACACTCAGGGATCTGTCAAACTCTGTCAAGGCTAGGAGGTAAGTTGAATTAACACACACAGGATGAGATCTTAGGTCCATAAAATGTTTGCACAATGACAGTAAGGACTGGAGGACAGAAAGGACTGGTGGGGATTACTACCACCAGCACCGTCATAGTTCTGTTGAGACAGGGTCTCTGGTATCCCAGGCTGGCTTTGAACTCACTGTGTAACTTGAAGTACAGATCCTCCAGGTTCTACCTGCCAAGTGCTTGGATTATAAACATGAGCTATTGCACCTGGTTTATGTGGAGCTGAAGTTTATGGGGTAAATTCAGCTCAGGGCTTCCATTGTGCTGATTAGGCACTCTCAATCGAACTATATTCCCAGCATGGAATTGATTCATTTAGTGCCTAGATGATCAGCTAAACTGACCCAGGGAACTAGACATTCCACCATAGGAAAAGAGTGCAGAAGAAGAGAGAGAGGGAGAGAGAAGGGGTGGGTGGGATTTCCCTCCGCCTGTGGCTTCCAACCCACCCATAGCCCACACATGGTTAGGTTCATATGTGGTAGGGCAAAAATGAAAAGAGATGAGACAGCGTTCTGGAGATGGCAGAGGGGATGGGACCACTGGCTGACCTTCTGGAGGTTGAGGCTTTGATTCCCAGCACCCTCATGGAGCTTACAGCCATTTGTAACTCCAGTTCTAGGAGACCTGACACCATTTTGGGGCCGGGGTGGAGGCGGGGGCGGGGGCGGGGGCGCGTGGGTGTGGTTTCCAGGACACAGGCTTGCAAGTGGTCCGCAGATATACGTGTAGACAAAACACCCATACACAAAAATTTCAAATAGTGAACTCCGGAGTGCTGCTGAATCCAGATGTGAATGGAGGTTGTGGAGCTGGCCCCCACTGGGAACGTGGCCTTCAGGAGCCATTTTTATGATGGTGTCAAGCCACACAATCGAGTGCTTTTCTCAGATATCTGACCTGTAGAGAAATTCCACCTTCAAGATAAGGAATCCAGAAGAAGAGCAAGTCTGGGGACTTGCCATTTCAAATCTATCGCTTCTCAGGGGCAGGACAGACCAGAGGACGGCTGATACAGCGGTTTGAGGCACGGGTGGAAGGATTAATTGAGTGGGACTCTGGGGGAGAAGCTATCAGAACAAGACACTGTTCATCCCACCGAATACTTTTCGAGCTACCATGGGCTATAAGAAGAAAAAACACAGGTATTCGCCAACCTTAGGGAGCCTCCTCTGTTTTAAATGCAGCCAGCCTTGGTGTTGAGCCTGAGTCTGTGGCCACCAAGGCTGGCTGCTGAAGTCACATCCTTACTGTCCTTTAAGTTCAGTTTCCTGGGCTTTCTCTGATGATACAGAGTATCTTCCTTCCCTTTATCTCTCCTGAGATTATTTGCAAGGTTCAAACAGCATCCTAGGATTTCCTAAACATAATTGATTTACCTGGCTTGTGGGGGTTGTTTTCAATCCTGCCTTGTGCTTAAATATGAAATGCTTGGTTAGAGCAGTCCAAAAGAGAAAGCTTCTGATATGATTCACTTCACTGTGGTGTGTACTGTATGGAAGGCTCCTGGTAAGGTGATCCCAGAGCCAAGCTTTAGTACCTAACAGTTATTTATCTCGAAAGAACAGAGATAAGATGTAAACTTGAAGGCAAACACACTAGGAAAAAAAATCACCCTCAAAATTTTTGAGTGGTCCAAGTGAAGACTGTGCGACCCCAGGCTGTCACCCCTCAATAAATTGGTTCCCAGTTGTAAATAGAATCTCTGTCACTGAACATATGCCCTGAATCTTGTTTCAGGTACAGCTGGGCGTAAAATCAGTTTTACAGTCTTGGGGGCAGTGGTTCTAATTAATGAAACGGATACTGTAGCGGAATATCATGGCTTATAATGATAGAAGCCATGTGGGTCCGAAGCCTACTGAGGACAGCCCTATTAAGATTCACTCAGAAGCTGAAAATTAATTTTCTGGACTTAACACAGTAGCAGTGGGAAGGCTTCGCTTCCTCATAAGCCTGGAGGGTAGGGCCTTGGCCCCGTGGAGACCCAAAGGCTACATGGGCTGATTAACATGTATATAATTAATATGTGCCAACTAGAAAGGAAAAGGCAGTTTGGTTTGACTCTGCACTACTGTGAAATAACTTCTTTCTGTGACCATTATGTACTTTTGTTCTCTCTCTCTCTCTCTCTCTGTTGTATCTAGTCTTTGGGTACCACCATCTTTGGGTTTAGCATCTCTGATTCATCATAACAGGCACTATCTAACAGAGAAGCTGCCCTATTCAGACTAGATTTTTTCTTCCCACTCACATCACACCTTTAAAGCCACACCTTTCACCCCATGGTGAGGAACACGGTAAGGCATTGAGAGGATCTGTCAAGAGGCCTGCTCCTGATCATGAAAATATTGCATAGCTCGGTGCAAGTCAATTAAAAACCACAAACTTCAGATCTCAGTGAAGATCGATTTATTAGTACAGGAGGCATTTAATACAACAGGCTGGGAGGTGGGGGTGATGAATCAAAAATTTTTTAAAGTTTTAAAAATGCCGTTAAAGTCGACAGTGAACTTGAGTAGGAATTGTACAATACCAAAGTCAGCTCTTTCAAACAAAAAGGTATATATTGTTTTATCATGTTTGAGATGCCAGGATTTTGTAACAACTTTAGAAATAACATCCACAGAGGGCATGTGTGTGTGTATGTGTGTGTGTGGGGGGGGGGCAGGGCATATTTCTTTTCCTTCCAGGTTTTTAAATGAACCTTATTCTTTGGTTTTGCCTATACAATGAAACTCTACAAATTACCAAAACCAGGCCAGGATATTTTCTTTTGTTAAGCTAAATATTTGCATAAGTAGAACAATCTGGATAAAAGACTTAAAATGTTTTTATTATCTGGTTGCCTGGTTAGGACACAGGCAACATCTTCATAGAACGTGGCATCTTCTACAACTACACAGAGTACTTGCTATCTGTCATTTAATCAGCAGTGGTTATATTTCTTTAGAGATGTCAACTGCTGCTTCAGTGGGCCAAGATAAAAATATCAACTCTCAAGAACAGGATCTCCATATTTCTTCCACTGGTTTTTGTATGCTCAAATATAAATGTATATACCAATATCTCTCTTCTAACAGCAGAAACATCCAAACATTTTATTTATTTTTAAAGATTCAGAGTCCAGCACTGTAGTTTAAACTCTG
The DNA here is from genome assembly GCF_947179515.1 of Apodemus sylvaticus. Lineage (NCBI taxonomy): Eukaryota > Metazoa > Chordata > Mammalia > Rodentia > Muridae > Apodemus > Apodemus sylvaticus. Next base: position 18,603,028 of record NC_067485.1, read on the forward strand.
CCTAACAGCTTAGGTAGGGTTCAGCAGTCAGGCATGGCAAGCCCGCAGTCCCAGGGAAGGGCACACACGTGACACAATCCCTCTGAAATTAAACTGCCAAAAGAAAAGGAGGGACTGTGCCCTTTTTAACAACAAAGAATGCAGTCCTTAGAGTTCTTGAGATCCCAAATTCCACCAGTAGTCTAGCGCTTTCTTCCTGATGTACTAGAGAGAAGAGCACTATAAAACAGCCAAGCCCAAATCTCATCCAAACGCGGCCCTTTGACTTTATAAGGTTCAACATCAGACACACCAAATTCTAAATACACCAGAGACCAGGGAAGGAGATGAGGGGCAAGCCCTGGGGTGGGAGGTAGACAGGATGGTGCAGATTTTACAGAAACCCTCCCTGAATTTTTAACCTCACACTCATTTTGATCCTTTCTGTTGAGGTATTCCCCAGCTGACAGCTAGGAACTGTGACATTTCAGATCCCCATAAATATTTGACTTTGACTTCGTAAAAAGTCCCTTGGGTCTATAATACTTTTATTCTTGTATAATCTGAAACAAATCCTTTTCCTTTTAAAAATCAAACAGAGCACGTTTACACACAGTTCACTATTTACAAAGCACCCAATTAAATCCTACTTAATTCTCCCACACTTAAAAATTCCATCTAACTGGTATGTAAAATACACATTACATTAAATGTGTGATGTTCATCAACCCTGGAATTCTCAGCGCACTTAGAATATATGATTTTTCCCGGTAGGGAAGAAGGGTCCTTAGTCAGTTCTATAGCATTAAGAAATCACATCAGAAGTCACAGTACAAGACAGATAAGTCTACTTTTAATTTTCACATGTAAAAGTTACACATCACATAGAATTGGACAGTAGCGTAGTGGTGACTGACATCGCTATAGTGAAAATCATTTTTTATAGAAAAATAATCTAGATGTGGTCATCAGAATTTTTGGTCTACTCAAGTTAATGTTTGAAGATCGACTTTTATCCCTGCTTGAAGGATTTTCCAGTATGTTTTTTTTTTCTTATTTTCTTCTACTGATGCCTATTAATATTCTTTGGAGGGAGGAGGGCAGAAAATGTCCGTTTCCAAGAGTTTGTCCTTTGGTAGCAAGCAGAGAACATTTTTCATTTCTATGATTTAAATAATCTGTACAGATATGAAACTTCATGACAGTATGCCTTAGAGTAAAATGAAAGACGAACATTTTCACCTTGAAAAGACAGCAGTTCTGTAGACTTCTTAAAGGTCCAAGCATTTCTCCATCCTATATGCAAATTCACTCAGAATCTATTTTTTTAACCTCAATTCAAAAAGAATAATAATAAAAAAACCCACACAGTTAATTCTTTATATATTACACTATAAAACCCTGTACTTAAAACCTGATAAGGTATGTTTTCAACATGTACACTTCAAATACAAAGGTTTCTATCTAGGTTAAAGAAAGCACATTTGAAAGGACTCATAACCGGCTTATTTTGTGATTGAATATCTCATGCAATCATGCAAGACCAGTACCGGAGAGCTGTTAATTCTGAGCCTCAGATACTGGATACTGGGCAAAACAAAAAGAAACAAATCAACAGCCTGGCCAAACTGAAAACATCCAGATATTAAGAGCTCTGCAACGGAGCTGAAAAATAATTTTCCAAAAGAAATATTCCCATCGATTTTAAAAAAACAGACACATAATATTTACAAAAAATATTTAATTAAAAATATCTTATAATTACAGTAGTCTATTAAAGCGCATATACTTTCTCACACTTATAGAACATCTCTATATATACAGGGTATGAAATGTCACTCACTTATCTATACAATATGTAACATTCTTGCAGAGAAAAAAGTTCCCCGCCCTGTTATAATCATCTATTTTAAACAATAGATGTAAAACAACGTATCTACAATGCTCTGGTATATTAGTAAAGCTTCGAAAACAAAAACAGTCCCCTCGTCACAATGTAACCTCTAAAGTTGGAGTCACTATTGGTCTTCTACTTATGAGTCTTGTCGCAACAATACTTAAGCTTCGAAGTTTAACTGCACCTCCAAAAGGGTGATTAAAAAGTAACCACAGAAATGTACAATTCACAGCGGTTATAAAAGAAGAAACTAAAGAGAATACGTACGGTGAATGCTTGTGAACGTGCAAAAAAAAAAAAAAAGTAAAAGTGAATTTAAGTTTTATTATTTTTTCCCCTTCTCTCTCTCTCTCTCTCGGAATGACAAGATGAGACGTTTCTAGATTTGCTGAAGATTTCCCCCCCCTTTCCTCCGGTGTGGCTTGTTTCTCTTAATCTCTGCTCTGGCCCTCCCTTTCTAGGGCTCCTGGCTCGCTGGTGCTCAGGCGGCCGCACACCTGTGGAAGAGGAATGAATAGAGGGGGTGTGTGAACCTTCTCGCTGCAGACTAACTGGCGCCACCGACCAAACTCAAGACATGCATGATCAACAACCCAAAACAAACCGCCGGGTCAGGCAACACCCGCAGCCCGCAGCCTGCAGCCTGCAGCTCAGCCAAGCGCCAGGAGGCAAATGCGGGCTGGGGAAGGCCAATGGACCCGTTGGGGCGCTTTGCCCGCATCCCTCTTTGTGGATGTCAGGCCGCTCAGCTGGGGATGAAGGGTAGGGAGGAGGGTTGAGAGATCTCCAGACACTGGGATAGTTTCCACGATCACGAGGATGTCCTCTCAGAGGAAGAGGAGACCAGCAGAGCCTGTCGGTCACAGGAAGAGGAACGAGGGCGGTGGGGACCACAGCAGATGAGGCTCTACAGAGAGTAATCCCCGAGTTGGAAAGCTAAGTGGACTGCCTTGCTAACTGGGTGGCAGAGGTATGGTGTCCATGGGTGTGTGCGTGTAGGGGGGGGGGGGTTACGCTTCGAAATGCTAGGAGACAAAGATCGCAGCGGTGCCTGGCACCGGTCGCCCCTGGGGAGGTGCAACCCTGGTGGTCCACTACCCAGTTGAGGACTTGAGCGCTCACCTGGCCAGCGCGGCTCAGCGGCAGAGAATGCTGTCGCCCTGCTTGTTCACGGCGCCGGCCTGGAACAGCAACCCAACACCAAGGGAAAAAAAAGGTTAGAGTGCGCAGACCACACTGACGCCACAGCCCGGGGGCCGTCCTGGGAAACTAGGCAGGCGAGCAGAGTCCCCTCCCGAGTCCGAAGCTGGGGAAGCCCCCTGTGAACAAGGGACACTCTGGAGACGCAACGCTCCGAGTCCCAACCGCCTTTGGCTCAGGGACTACCGATCACCAAGCCCAGCAGGCGGCTCCCGGCGGAGACAGGAGAAGCCGCTGTCATTCCCTTAGAGGAGGAAGAAGACCCCTGTATCTCGCCGCCCCGCCACCTCTCCCGCGATGCCCAGGGTGCCCGCCAAGGCTTCTCACCGGGTCAGTGTTGAGCGCGGTGAGTGGGGTCCGCGGCGGTGCCACCGGACAAGCCCCGGTCGGGTGGAGCGGTGGCGCGGGCGGTGGCGGCTGTCTCAGCAGAGCAGGGTGAGTCTCCAGCGCCAGCTGCAGGTCCAGGATGTAGTCGATAACGTGCTGCAGGATCTCCACTTTGCTGACTTTCTTGTTGGGCGGGATGGTGGGTACGAGCCTCCGCAGGCGACTGTAGCAGTCGTTCATATCGCACTGCAGGCAGAGCGCCGGCTCATCGGCCGCTGCCTCGGCCGCCTTGCAGCGCGCTGCCGCCGCGGCAGCAGCGGCGGCTGCAGAGCCACCCAGGCTGTGGCCATGCTCCGCCAGGCAACGTAGCGCCAGCTCCCCGCCGCCGCAGCCCGACGGCGCTTTGCGGCCCGAAGGGCGCACCGGGCTCACCGCCTTCATCGCGCGCTTCCTGCGCCCCGTGCGAGAGGACCCGCTGGGCGACAAGCGGTGGAGCGAGCTCCGGGTCTCCGCCCGCGATATGCTTTGCTCCCCTCGCCTGCGAGTCCGGCGCTCGCAGCACCCGGTGGCCCCGAGCTCCAGAAATCAACCGGAGAGCTGCTCGGGTTTTGGCTGGGGATCTCAGTTTTTAGTGAGCGACAATCGGCCCGAAGCAAAAGACAAGAAAAACCAAAAGCCCCGGAAGAAAAAATAAAGTAGCCCACCCTGGTCCCTGAGCCGTTCCCGTAGCCCAGCTCAGACTAAGGTGGATTGCTGCCCCTAAGCTCCCCTAGCTAGTGACTGCCCCCCTTCCAAGTAACGACTTCCAACCGCGCCTCCCAGCTCAACAGCGTCGCTGGGCTCCCGGCGCAGCAGTATTTGTAGAGCCGCGCGCCTTGGGGGCGGGGCCAGTGCGCGGGCCGGGTCGCCACGAGAACCGGACGCGGGCGAGCTGGGCGTGCAGGCGGTGGCGCGGAGGGTGGTGGCGAGGGCGGGGCGCCGGGCAACCGGAGTGCTGGGATGGGCGGAGGGTCGGGAGTGACCAGCCAATCAGGAGGAAAGTGCCACCTTGGGGGAATGACGCTCGGGCCAATAAGAAAGACACTCCATTCCGTCAACGCTGTGGGAGGGGGCATCTGAGAAAATGAGAGCTGGGTGGGAGTCGGGCCAGGATGGAGAGTGCCCGAGGGAGGGGAAGAGAGAAGTTCCTACGAAGAACTAGGGGAATGTGCTGGCTCGAATGCGTTCTCCATGGGCCTAAGATGCTGAGGGACTGTGCGCCTTGTTTGTGGGTCCCCTGTCACTCTTCAGACTCAGTCCCCAGGCCATCAGTCCCTAAGATTCCAGTGCTTTCAGAAGGACTCGCTTTCAAGAAGCACGTTGGTTCATTTGTCTATTATTCCCCCTCAGCATCACCATTCATCTTTGCACAATCGCGGTGCCCTTATGATGGAATGAAAATGGGTAGCCTTACCGTATGTGTGTATGCATATACACGCAAGCTAAAGCTTAATAAATGAAAAACACAGGGCAAGAATGCCGGAAGCCGGATCCAATGAAGGATTTCTGATGAAGGGAAATACACATAAAACAAGATCCAAGATCGTGGTGGGTTTTTCTTGGACCTATCCAGATGCGTAAGTGGGCTTAAGACATGCAATCCTTTGCGGGTGTTAAATTAGAGCAAGCAAAAATAAAAAATGCACAGACACGAAGTGTTTTAAATTCCACCATGACATATAATATTAATCTGATTTATGTAAAATTCATACCTGTAACTTAATTTAAGCTATTAATGCACAGCTTCATATATTTCTGCACACCTCGATTTGAATAAGGAAATAAGAATAGTCCCGAGGCTTCCCTGTAGAGCTACAAAATATTAACATTCACATCTCCAGTCCCCAGGGTCCTGCTTCTGCCCCACCCTGCTACAAGGCCTATTCCTTTAAGGATGTGTGTGTGTGTGTGTGTGTGTCTTTTTAGCAGAAAAACAGTCCTTCAAGGATTCAAAGTAAGTGTTGCTTGTATGTCCTCTTCAAGAAAAAACAACCAAGCTCTTCAGATGGCAAATAAACATAAAACTCACAGCTCACTGGAAATGAATTTCGTGAGTGCTTTCCCCCTGCCAGCCCTCCCACCTTTAGACACGCTCGGAAATGAATTAACCCCAGGATTTTCTTCCTTCCTATACATGACACGGGCTGGTGCCTTCATTTTCACTGATAATTGAAAGAGCTGTGGTCTTCACGTCCTCTGGCCACCCTGGACCGGCTTCATGTGCCTCCCTTCTGCTTCTCAGAGCTCCCAGACCCACACCAGGCAGCTGTTCTGTTTCGCCACGCATGTACATTGTGACTATTTGGCCACCACGTTTCCCAGAGTGCATTCCTTTTTCCTGATGGAATGACAAGCAGACTATTAAGTACCAGTTTCATAGATGGATATAACCATCTTCCTCTCTCTAAGTCCTTAGAGGCCACTATCCCTAATTATTGGAAACAAATGACGCCTGCCTTTGGTTTTGTGCAAAATCTCCGTCCACACTTACTGAGAAAGTGACAAAAAATGCTAGGTAGTGTTCTCTTCCAAAGTCTTACATATTCTTAATATAAACCCAGACAGGGGAAAATGCTGTGATTTTAGATGGAAAGTTGGAGGAGGCAGTTCTGGTGGGCAAAAGCTAGTATATTTTTTTATCCATTGTTATCATCACATTCGATACTGGAAATACATACATACATGTGTTTTATCATGTTTCGAGGAAACCCTCACTATGTCCAGAGCACACACAATATATCAAAAGTTCATCTAGGCTAACCTTATCCACAATAAATTGAAGTTATAAATATGTGACAGACCTTCTTAGATTTTCCTTTATCTCAGAGATCCACACTTTTGCCAAACATCAAAGTTTCAGGGCTTGTGGCATGACAGGGCTTAAAGGTAGCAGCACTGGGTTACCATGATGGCACAGAAGTTCAGAGAAATAATCTTCACCAGATGATGAACACCCAGGACAAATGTGACCCCCCAACCCTGTCTATGGAGAAGGCAGAGGCAACAATTATATGCCTCCTTTGGAGGTCAGACGGCATGAAGACAATAAAATATTAAAGTGCTACATAAAATGGTAAACAATGGGATTAAGGAATACGATCTTGTGCTTTTGGGCCTGTGAAACCAGAGCACACTAGAGTTTGTGCAATGTATTTTTTTTTTATTTCTTAGATATAGCTACTTAGATGACAGCAAAAGTGAGTTAAAACAAAACAAAACAAACCTGTGTTCATCAATCACCAGAACTGGAATTAACCTTGTAAGCCGTGTCGTTGCTACTGCCTGTGTCTCTTCCTTTTACAGAAGGTGTTTTACTCACACTTTTAAAAATGAGGTAGGCTAGCCCAAACTCATTGCCCTGGAAGTGCTAGTCTCAGTGGAACTCTAGGGTGAAGCAATTCATTGACTATCAGGGAGCATTGGTGATATACCCACCCTCCAGATGAAGAGATCTGCCCCGATGTCTTGAGGGACATTCTAAATGTGCCATCAGACCTCTGCTGAACACCTGGATTTCCAGTGTCCCTGTATTTAAAAGGACACCCAAATCTGTTGTTCTTTGTAGCTTGTAGATGGTTGAGGATTCCATCCTCCTTTCTCCAAAGCTTGCAAGGGACCAGCAAGTGGGCTCATACAGACACTCATGTGTTCTCATGCCCTGGTTTCCTCTAGCTGTTAGAAGTGGTTACAGAAGGAGATACATGCATACTTTCAGGGCACTGGGAACCATTATGGGACATTATATGATCTCTCTGGCTGGAATGTCCCTTACCCCGAAAGAGTGAGCTGGGGAATTTCAGTTCAAGGACAAGGCTGCTTTGACCAGGCTCTGCGAGCTTACCTGAGCCAGGCAGGCGTGCTGATGGGTGCCTAGGAAACACAGACAACTTCTTGGTGTGCCCAGTCTTAGAAAGGAGGACCTTGTTTATTGAACATAGTTGGGCAGGTGTGGTCATCAAAACAGCCTTATTTGGGAAATTTTTTAAGGGATTAGAAGTAGGTGAATTTTCAAAAGCATTTCTCATATTAAAGCCAGGAACAAAAGTTTGGGGGGGGGGGAAGAGATAACATTTAGTGAAGCGTAACGGCTCTCCCTCGATTTAGGCTTCTCAGCTTAATACTTTCAGATTAGTGAATACCTGGAGAACCTTCATAATATATCCACTTCGGTAAATATATGTCCTGTGGTCTCTCTCCAAAATTGTATTAAGACCTGAGTACTGTGGAATCTAGCAAGTGGGCAAAGTTCAAATTCATTATTAGTTTTGGCAAATATTGTCTCCTAATCTCTGGTTTGTATTTTTGTTCAAATATCGGGGGATCAGTTGTTTATATTTTAATCTCAACAAGGTCAAGTTCATCAATTTATTTTATCAGGGATCTAAGACAGTTTTCCTAACATAAGATAGAAAGATTTTCTCTTCCGTTTTTCTCTAGGTGTTCCAGATTTTCAGGAGGGTCTGCTTTTATAACATGGAACTTTTAAATACACTGAAGGTTGTAGGATTGAGAGCACGCTAAGAGCTACAGTGGTCCTCTACTGCCATCTTGAAATCCTTAGCCATGTTCTTCCTTCCTTCCTTCCTTCCTTCCTTCCTTCCTTCCTTCCTTCCTTCCTTCCTTCCTTCCTTCCTTCCTTCCTTCTTTCTTTCTTTCTTTCTTTCTTTCTTTCTTTCTTTCTTTCTTTCTTTCTTTCTTTCTTTCTTTCTTTCTTTCTTTCTTTCTTTCTTTCTGTTTTTGAGACAAGGCCTCTATTTAGCTGAGGCTAGCCTCAAACTCACTGTTTGGCAGAGGCTAGACTTGAGCTCCTGATTCTCTTGCTGGGATTACAGCTATGCACCACTATGCTGGGCTGTTTTCACAATATTTGAATAAGGGAAAGTAAGTGGATTTTCACTTTGCTTTGGAGTCCACAAATTAGGTGGTTGGTCATTGTTTTCCAGAATTATGTAAAAGCCTGTGGCCTTTCTGTTTCACAGGTAGTACAAGCTAATGACCAAAGTCAACATTTTATGTTTTGGTTCAGTTGTTCGAGCTGAAGACACCATCCTTTGTTCCTTGCCTTGACTCGGGTCTTCAAGTCAGCCGAAGGTAACACCTGGCCTTGACACTGACCCACTGACCTATTTGTTTTTATACCACAACCACATTGTCTTGGTCAGGGTAGCTTTGATAAATCTGAAAAACAGCTAGCATTGGATCATGCGATCTTCTCATGCATTTTGGGCTTTGGCTGTACATTGCACTTCCTTGTGACTTTTAGAATCCTCTCTCTCTCTCTCTCTCTCTCTCTCTCTCTCTCTCTCTCTCTCTCTCTCTCTCTCACACACACACACACACACACACAAGCACACACATCATACCCTAGAAATGTAATGTATTCCTGAAAATTCAATAATAGGAATCTGCTAAGTGTTGGTGATTATGCAGAGAAACTGGGACAGTCAGGCACTGCCAGTGGGAAGATGGGAAGACCATGAAGAAATGGAGAGGTGGGAGAGAAGGGTGGGTTTGCCCATCATCTCCCGCACGCTGGACCATGTTGCTGTGAGTCAGGGATCACAGCACTGGCCAAACGCTGGCAAGCTGTGAGAGCAGGCTCAAGGCAGGTACTGACCACACTAACAGCTACCATGGGTATCCATTAGCTCATCCCATCACCTGCTGTAAATGCATTAATGTAACACACCCATATCTCCTAAGGTCTCAGACTCTTCAGAAGTGGCCTGATCATTTGACCTGATCACAAAGGCCCTTTCCTTTGTGCAGTTGCTAGATCCATGCTCTGCCTCTGTGCTCAGCCCTAGCTAGCCTCTGCTGTCTAGATTACCTCAAATTTGCAGCTGCTTGGGGAAACACCCAGTGGGTGAGGAAGATAAGCTTCCTCATGGGTCCTTGCTTAAAAGTGATTGGGAGATAAAAGGGTTTGTCCAGCAAGCTTGGTGACCTGAGATTGATCCCTGGAACCTACATGAAGAAGAAGACACTTGACTCCCAAAAGTTGACCTCTAACTCTATATGTACACACACACACACACACACACACACACACACACACACACACACACACACGAGGTACTGTCATTTCATATTGAATCATATTGAAGGTATTTTGCCATTATTTTTCCTCCTATAAATTTTCCCTGGGAAGAAAGCTAATCCCTCAGCAGGATGGAGTGCTCCCTTTATGCCTTCCACAGCAAAAATTTCCAATGGGTACCATATTTTGTTTTCACCAAAAATTTATGATATAATGTGTAAGATCAGTTTCTTCATCTAACAGCAAAAAAGAGTCACAGGAGCAGACTTAAGATTTACTTCTCTGGAAAATCCAGGAAAAGGCTAGTCAATAAACAATCGGGGATGATACAGTAAGATGCTTGTACGCATGGGATACTCAATACCCACTGATGTCTAAGCCGTCATTGAAAGGGGTTCGTACTAGGGAAGTGGTTATGAAGATGCCAAAGAGATCAAATATTTGCTTAAGCTCTTCATTGTCCTTTAGCAGAGAAATGTGAGACAAGAATTATTATTATTATAATTTAACTCATTCCAGGGGGATCTGAACCTGCGTCTGTCTGCTGCTTTCTCTCCTGACCCAATGATTAAAGAGAAGAGAGAATAATTCCATGCTGGAGAAACTCATATTTAAAAGCATTTTAACTACTCGGAGGAAAGAAAATAAACAGTGCTTCCCAGTAGGAGTGAGGATCTTCTGCCCACGTTTTACCTTGACAGAGAGAAAACACTTTTCCAGTATGTTGTCAAGGTTGCCTAGAACAGATGGAACATTGAAGAAGGTCGCATCCCTCCACCCCCGGAGGAACTTGGAGAACATTTTTGTAGACGCCCCCAGTCGGTTATCACTGGAGGATAGGTAGACCTCACGCTCACAGTGGAAAATAACCGTGTACAGCCAATAGAAGGTAGGACAACTCACTCATATGTGAAACCAGCAAAACAATTATTTTTCCCTGCTAGCCAAACTCACACGCCATGACTTACAGGTGAAGCATTGGCAGGGAGGGACTGGCTTGCCTCTGAACATTATCAACATTGACAGCTCTCTTGCCAGGTGGTGGTAGCACATGCCTTTAATCCCAGCACTTGGGAGGCAAAGGCAGGCAGATTTCTGAGTTTGAGGCCAGCCTGGTCTACAGAGTGAGTTCCAGGACAGCTAGGGTTACATAGAAAAACCCTGTCTCAAAAAAACCAAAAAACCAAAAACAACAACAACAACAACATTGATGGCTCTCTATTAAACAGTCCAGGATGAACAAACTATGTTTTCAGAGCTGTGCTACAATTTTCCTCTCAACAGAAATAGATCAGATATATATATATATATAGTTTTGTGTGGTGTTTTCAGTGAAAATGCCCCCTATAGGCTCAGGTGTTTGAACACTTTGTGCCCAGTTGGTGGCGCTGTTGGAGAGATGCAGCCTTGTGGATCAGAAGAATGATGTGACTGGAGCCGGCCAGGGCTCTCTCTGATTTGTGCCTGCATCCTGCCACCCTGCCCCTGCCTGGCAGGCTGTCCCTGTCATTAAGCCCCTGACCCTCTGGAACTGTTTGCAAAACAAACTCTCCTGCTCAGATGAAATGCCATGACCAAAGGCAACTCACGGAAGCAAGGTGGTTTTGTCTTACGATTCCATAAAGAGAACCCATCACGGCAGGGACAACAGCATGATCTGGAGGCAGGAGCAGGAAGCTGAGAGATCACACCTCAATCACAAACAGGAAGCAGGGAGAGGAGAAGCAGGAGAAGGAGAGGGAGAGAACAGGAAGTAGGGAGAGGCCATAAGCCCTCAAAGCCCACCCCTACGCTTCCTCCAGCAAAGTTCTATCTCCTAAAGGCTTTGTAACCTCCCCAAACAGCACCACCAACAGGCAACCAAGTGCTTAAATACACGTGACTATGGGGGACATTTCTCAAAGTACCCCATGTGTAATTCTCTGTTTACATTGCTTTAAAAGTAAACAAGGTGAGTGGTATTAGGGAAAAATATGACAATCACTGTGCCAATGTGGCAAAAATGCCACATATGTCTCTGCCAAGTACTGTGGACAGTAAGAGTAATTTGATATCAAAGTCATTTGCTGAAATGTTTCTTCCCTAAATCTCAGTTGCGGATCTCTTCCATGTTTATAGGCAATCTGCAACCTGCAACACACAAGAGGTTTTTGCTTCTTGGTGGATGGTTAAGTGAATGGTACTCGTGGCCACATTGCCTGCTAACGCTTCTCCTGAACTGTCAGCTTTTCTCAGGGAACAGAGTTGAAAATACTGTCTTTCTTCAGCTTCTAGAAAAAACATAAAGCCTGACATGAAAACAATGGTCAGTCACAAGGTCCTGGGCAAGAATAACGTGTTTTGTTTAATTATGCAAACCAATGCTATTTGTGCTTAAAATCTCCAATTATGAATGCTACCAAACCTAACTCTTCAGCCCTACTACATGTGTATACGCGTGTGTGCATGCATGTGCATACGTGTGCGTGAGTATGTGGAGGCCAGGGGGAAATGTCTCCTGACACTCTTCACTGTGTGTTTTTGAGGCAGGCTGTCTTACTGAACCTGGAATTCCCAGATTCAGCGGGGCTGGCTGGCTGGTGAGTTCCACGAATCCTGTCTCTGTCTCCTTAAAGCTGGCATTCTGGGTGTGAGCCCTCACGTCTGCCTCTTTAGGTTTGTGCTAGAGATCCCAAACCAAGTCCTCGGTTTATGTGGCAAGCACTCTCCTGACCCAGTTTCTCTCTGACCCCACTGAGATTGTTCACCGCTTCCCACAACGGTTTCAACTGAATTAAATTCAGTTCTAGCTAATCAGACACAAACTTGCCCAAGTGAACTTAAAAAGAAAACAAACCACCTATCTTTGTAAATCTTGATGGTTTTTTTTAAAAAAAAATATTTAAATCTAAAAATTCAGTTAGTGTGATGTAATGTGTTCTGTGCAGCGACACCGGCCCAAATAGGACACAGGTGGGGCAAAACCAAATAACATCGAACAACTGCAAGTAACCATTGAGAGTGACGTCATCAATGGAAGATGATCTAAGCACGGCATGTGCAGATACTGAGGATAAACGGTCACGTTCTTGTCTACTCCTTCAGTTTGGATCTCAGCATTGGTTTCTTTATATTTTATCAGAATCTTTCTTCTCTAGCACATGACAGGGCTCCCCATCCAAGGGTTTTTCCATTTGCCCTTTTTCCAATCCAGAGATGGCTTCTGACGTGGACTTCTACTAGTCAAAATCGCTAAGTTTTATAAGTTAGAAATATTGGGATAAAGCTTTATCACTCTTAATTGGTTCTTGAATTACTGTATTGGCATCTTGTAATTGTGTCTATAATATACATAAATCTAATTGGCTATTTGAGATTAAGAGTCGTGCTTTACTGGGCAATTGGGATATGTGGGTGGTGGGTGGAAATGAGATGAACTCACAGGACCCAATCAGATAGCCAAGTGGGGCCTAGAAAGTGGGTTGGCGGGCAGAACCCGAGGCCCGGCACAGAATACCTGAGTGAGCTCTGTGCCACTGGTTGCCTACCGGGCCAGCAGATCACGGATGTGTGGTTTGGTGCTGCCAGGGACAGTTGGTGGGACGTTCTTTTTTAATATTTCCCACAACAGAAGGCAGGAAATCAACTGTTTCAAGCACAGCATAGAACTTAACGATACATAACTTCTCCATCCAGGGAGCCATCCAACCTATCATTTACTCTCCAAAGGAAAGTATTTAAGAACAATGTCACTGGCTTTCTATTGTGCGATATAGCATGCATACTATCAAAACAGAGGAAATACAGACCAACATACAGATCAAAATGAAGCTCACCATGAACTACATCCGTAAATAACATTTGTTATTGTTTTATTATGTAGACTTCCAGTTTTCCACCGGGCGTGTGAATACCATGCAAGTGGCTATTAATTCTGGACTCAAAGGTATAGTGTACAGTACTTGTAATTTTTCACTTCATACAATGTGGAAATATTTCCAAACTGACAGTTACTTATCTGTGTCCTAATTTTTATAGTTGCATCATATTCTCTTACTTGGATAACTTATTTAACAAGTATGACATTGGAAATTTTCATATTGTTTCCATTATTGTTGTGTGTTCTTATCAAGCCCGATGGGAACATTTCCTCCCAGGACTGCATTACATCATGGTTTGCGTTTTTTTTTTTTATATGCTACTGTGCAATTATTTTTCGAGCTAAGCAGCTTTTCTGGGTTTGGGCGTGCCTCTGGAACTCATAGGTCGGAAACTTAGTCCTCTGTCATATGCTAATGATGGGAGGGAGTTCTTTGGGAGGTGACTGGATCCTGAGAGCCCAGCCTTTCTGAATGGAACAATTCATTCATGGGCTGAGAGAGTCTTGAGACAATGAGGGAGGGAATTAGCCACCCTGAAAGAGGGGCTGTAATAAAAGGCAGACTGGCCAGTTGTCATCAGTGTCTTACCATATGAAACATTCCCTTGGAACTCTAAAGAGTCCCTTCCAGTAACCATGTCCTGACCAGATAGGCCCTAGACCTTGGACTTATCAAGGTCCTAGAAGTATAGGAAACAAATGTCTATTCTTGATACATTATCTCTTCTCAGATATTTTTATTACAGCAACAAGAAGCAACACCCCCCTTTGTGTGTGTGTGTGCAAGCATGCCCTTGTGCGTGCGTGTGCGCATGCATGCACATGTACACACATGTGTGAGCATGCACCATGGTACATGTGGTACATATCTGGTCAGTTCTCTCCTTCCTCTGTGTGGTTTCCAGGGATCAAACTCATTTCACCAAGCACAGCAGCAGTTGCCTTTAAACACGACACCACCCCCCTGACCCAGCAAAGAGTCCCTAAATGTTTGGGAGCGTGCACGCGACCGCTCAGTTCTTCGTAAAGCTGCTGTACTATCTGAATTTGCAATTCCAGATTTGAGGGGTGAGGAGGCAAGCAAAAGGTGGTGTCTGGCTAAAGGACCCCTCTCGAGAGCCCTCTAACTCACTGCCTGAGCAGTGGCTGGCTGAGGAGGGGGTGTGGCAGGAGTCTGTCTCCTGACTGTCCTTGTTCCCACATCCTGGATAGAAATCCCAGATCAGGATGCTATATAGCTTTTCTTCTTCCTACTTTTTGTTTTTAAAACCATTCTACCAGTGACTCTAATGTATCCTGAATGAGACCTACTTTCCAGCCGAGGGAGGAAAATTTGGATTAGCAGTTTTCAAGTGTCTCTGTACCCTGTGATAAATGCCTGAACTACTTCAAAGATAACACAGAAGGGAAAACAGCAGCGGCTGGAGCGAGGACCCAGGGCTGATACTTGGGAAGGCAAGTCCAAAGGGCCAAATGCATTTGTATCTGAACCAAGGAGCTAGTATGACAACAGCTCTAGGATGTAGTATATTTCCTAGGTGAAGACGTAGAATCCACTCTGCATTCAGATATTCATGCTTGGGAATTTGGACTGAAAATTATCTAGGTCAGAGATGCAGGAGGCTATGACCTAACCATCTTTTTTACATGCATGACATTTTTTTTTCCTTCATCTGAAGACTTCAGTGGCTTTGCAATTTTAGATGGATTAAAATGATTCTCTAGTTTGAATCTTTAAAGATTTACTTGTATTTTACTATGTATTTTATGTTTGGCCTGCATGTACGTATGTAGATCACATGGATATCCATGATACATAGGATCCAGAAGACATTGGGGTTAGGTTACAGACAGTTTTGAGTCTTCATGTGGGTGCTGGGAACCAAAACCAGGTTCTCTACAGACAGCAGGTGCTCTTAACCACTGGACCATCTCACCAGCCTGTCCTTGTAGATAGCTAAGGTCACTGTAGTGCCAGCAGTTAAGAGGTAAATGGGCACCTTGGTGATAAAGATGGGTGTCCCGTGTCAGTGATACTAATATTTCATCTTGCAAAACATTTAACACTGAATGTTTTAAAGCATCCAGCTCAATGTCTGTGCCATGTTCATCACTGTCTACTGATGGCCTCATCTATACCGTGCTAGATAGCGGCTGCAGCATCTTGTCTTCTTGAGAGAGTATTAGTTTCTGTAGTCAAACTCATGCAGCTAAGACCTTACATATTTAATATAGTACTTCCACATGAGCAAATGGGAAAAAAATAAAAACAAAAACAAAAACCAAAAAACCCCTAAAAACCTCCTCAGACCACTCTGGCTATGACTTTTTGCATGATGCCAACACAACACTGTATAGTAGGAATGTTTTTTCTCCCAGAAATTGACAGCCAAATTTTTAAAATATTAAACTATACATATATGAATATGTTATTTCGAGACTGGTATGCTACTTATCAGTAACAGCAGCATTCTTTCTGGGCTCTGGAGTCATTTGAATACAATTAAAGAGATGACCAGCATGTCTTATTAAATGAACAAACAAAAAACAGAAAGAGAAAAGAGGAGAGAAAATAAAAAGCAAAAACAAAACAGAATTCTATTGCTGCTGTGGCACCCAGTGTGGTGTTTATAAATTCTCCAGTTCTCTGAGAAGGAAACATTCCAGAGTCACACCATTAAAATCACCCCCAACGAAACCCAGGCTAACTGAATTCTTGAAATGCAGCGTTATGGCTCTAAAGGAACAAGTCTGATTTCCATATCGTGTATAAGAAAATTAGCCCCCACCCCCACCCCAGGGTCCTGTCATACAGAAGAATCCTGGATTTCTGACTAATTTTATAGCTGCAAGACACTAAGAAGTCAAGTTCCAAATAGGATCTGTAGCATCTCTCTTCATAGACAAGGGTGTTGTGTTGTGAAACTCAGTCTTTTAATTAAGTCAGGGAAATAGGCAGCTTCCCTCAAACAATATGTCCCTAGTGTACAGACTGCCCTGGCCACTTTGGTGCCTTCTCTAACACGTAAGGTTCTTAATTCTTGGAGAGGTTTGAATTGTTAGAATAATTATCCATTATCCTAACCCTTCCATTTCTCTAGGAAACAGAAACTTTTATAATAGGGCTGCTGCTGCTGCTGCTT
Organism: Apodemus sylvaticus; assembly: GCF_947179515.1. Classification (NCBI taxonomy): domain Eukaryota; kingdom Metazoa; phylum Chordata; class Mammalia; order Rodentia; family Muridae; genus Apodemus; species Apodemus sylvaticus. The sequence continues at coordinate 18,619,512 of NC_067485.1, forward strand.
TGGTCTGCATTGTGGGACTATAATAAAATACCACCGGCTAAATAATTTAGAGCGAAAAGACACTGGCTCACACGTCTGAACGTTCAATATCACGGTGCCAACATCAGGCAAAGACTCTGCTGCTGTATCTGTGCCGCGTCCCATGGCGGGAAGGCAAAGAGAGAGGCTTAAAAAAAGTGAGCACCCAGGGGTGAACAAGATTAGTCCTTTCTTAAAGAAGCCACTACTGAACTGGCCAATCAATTCCCTTGGTAGTCTGTGTCACAGGGGCAGCCCCTGACTCAAACAGCCCTTAAAATTGCTGCTGCTGCTGCTTCAGTTTTGAGGCTTAAGTATCCAACACATTGGCTTTGAGGACTCGTTCAAACAATAGCAAATACGCATTTTATGTTGTCAGTAGGTCCGAAGGGCCTGGTGAGATGGGGGAGCGGTGCTTTCTACGGAGCTTGATAGTCTCAGTGTGGTCCCTGGGACCCACACAAGTGGAAAGAAAGAACAACCCCCAACAAGTTGTCTTCTGACCTCCACACATTCCTGCCCCCAATGTGTGCACATGCATAGAGAAAATAAAAGAATGTAAAAAATATAAATAAATTTATCCCAGAAATTATACTATACAAAGATGAGTTACTTTAATGATGTATTGAATAGAATCATTTCACGCCATCTAAAATAGTCCCTGGAAAAGTCATGGCCTTGACAAACAGCAGAAGCTGAGTTGAGGGTAGGGTAAGCAGTCCCCAAATGTTGTATACAATCTTCTGAGTAATTGCTTTCAATGCAAACATCTGGGTACCATTTCTAGTTGTTCTGTTTTGTGTGATTAACATGTAGTGAATCAGGATGACATTTAAGAAAATCAATGGTTAAGTTTAGCAGCAAATATTTTAAAATATTGTACACAGGGGGATTTTTATCAAGACCGTAGGTAAACATGGATAAATAATAACATGGAAATTTTTGTTGAGTTATTTAGGCAAAAAGTTCACATGTCAAGAATATTGTGTGTGGGAATGGACCAGAGGGAACAAAGTGGCACAAATGATGGAGATGGTGATGGTGATGGAGGTGATAGTGTTATGGTAGTGATGGTGACAGAGATGATGATGATGGTGATGGAGGTGACAGTGGTATGGCAGTGATGGTGACAGAGATGATGATGATGGTGATGGAGGTGACAGTGGTATGGTAGTGATGGTGACAGAGATGATGATGATGGTGATGGAGGTGACAGTGGTATGGTAGTGATGGTGACAGAGATGATGATGATGGTGATGGAGGTGACAGTGGTATGGTAGTGATGGTGACAGAGATGATGATGATGGTGATGGAGGTGACAGTGGTATGGTAGTGATGGTGACAGAGATGATGATGATGGTGATGGAGGTGACAGTGGTATGGTAGTGATGGTGACAGAGATGATGATGGTAGTGATGATAATGAGATGATAGTGATGGTGATGGTGGTGATGGTGGTGGTGATGATACAGTGACGATGCTAATAGTTCAGAGCACCTTCTGGTTATTAAATGGCACTAGGCTCAATAAATTTAGACTACTGATTGACTATATCATAAAGTAGAAAGTGGCTGTATGTGTAGATACAATATGAACAATAATCCTGGGAGATTATCAAATAACAAAGACTCAGTCAGATCAGTTACCATTTTACCACTGGTAAAGGAAGTGTTGGAAAGTATGAGAAGACAAGGAGATTAATTATCTAATCTATAATTATGTGTGTGTGTGTGTTCTCTCTTTTCTAATTATAACTTGCTTATCATTTAAATGGGAATATTCAAGTGCATGCTATATTTTCAAACATCAAGCTAGGCAGTTTTTTAAAGATTTTTTTTTTAATGTGTGGGGTACTTTGCCCACATGCCTGAATGAGCACCTTGTGCACGCAGGGTCCACAGCTGCTAGAAGAGTGGGACAGATCCCCTGGAACTGGAGTCAGATTATGAGCCATCATGTGGTTGCTGGGAACTAAACCCATGCCCTCTGTAAGAGTGTGCTTAACTGGTGACTGATCTCTCCAGCCCTAAAGTTAGACATTATTTTAAAAATAATATTGAAATGCTTGGGGCAGCAGGGTAACTTGGCCCTCCAAATATAGTCTCTGAGAAGGGAAAGGGGTTTTCCCAGCTAAGCTTCTCTTTGGGAAACTCCTGGGACAGTGTAACTAAGGCAGCGGCCGTGGTGTGGGGGCTTATCCTAGCCAGCCATGGTGGCAATGGAGCCCTGCTTCAGACAATGACAACTCCTCATGGACTTTGGTGAGAACAACATGAACTCAACCCCTAAAGAAACCTTAGAAGTCAACAGACTGATAAGTCAGGAACACCATGTTACCTCTGACACTTCATTTTCAAACTGGGTTCTAAATAACACATCCTTTTATGAACACTAACTGCAGAGTTTCTGTAATTGATAAGCTTTCTGAGGATGAAACAAACTGACTTGGTAGAGAAAATGTGACTTAAAATCTCCAAGATTTTCTGGGAGAAAAAGAAAACTTGCAGATCCTAGTTCTGGGGAAGTAACAGGAGCAGAGACCTTGTCTGCCCACAGTGGTAGTTCTAACTTTCATGAAACTCCTGTGTCTCTGCTTCTGGCTTCTTGTCAGCTACAGGATGACAAACAGAACCTTAGAACTAACTGATTTGTAAGGCTCTGCCTGCTTCTGGTAGTCAGTGACCCTGGTGAATTAATCGATGTGTTGACTAATGGGTCTTATTTTGAACAGATTAGGACTTAGCCATTTTAAGTTGTTTATATCACTTCTCAGTGTTCTAGCCAATGATTGGCAGCCGGGAGGAGATAGAGAGAACACAGGAGACCCTTTGAACCCTATCAGGGCCATTCGTGAGTTATTTAGTCAAAAAGTTCACAAGTCAAGAATATTATGTGTGGGAATGAACCAGAGGAAATGAAGTGGAGTGAAGTGATGGAGAAGATGATGGTGGTGATGGTGGTGATGGTGGTGCTAATTGTAGTGGACAGAAGGAGGAAGGAACTACAGTCATTGAACTTCTATGGCACATGCGTGGGACAATCATCTCCAAGTGAACCAGGTGTATGGCTCATCTTTATTGTCAATGACAAGTTTCAGGATCACCTAGGAGACCAACTTCTGCACATGCCGGTGAGAGCATTTTCAAAGAGACTTAATTCAGGCCGGAAGAACCACCTTGAAGGTGGGTGGCAGCATCTCACGATTTAACTGGATACAAAGTAGAAAGTGAGTGGAATCCCAGCATGCATCTCTCTCTGCTTTTAGAAGGTGGACACAATGTGACCAGCTGCCTCACATGCCTGCTGCTGTGGGGTCCCTATCACGATACAATGTACCCTCCAACTGGGAGCCAAAAATAAACCTTTCCTTTCTTAAATTGCTTTGTTAGGCATTTTGTTACAGCAACAAGAAACATAACGGACACATTATATAACAGTGAAATGTTGGGTAGCATGTTCCAGAAAATGACCTTAGCTAGACAAGGGGTCCAGGGTTCAAGGAGTGAACTCTACATTATTTCACGTTCCATAGGTTTAGAAGAAAAGGGACATCCGAGGAGTGTCAAAAAGTGGCCACTGAGGAGGCAAGTCCAGGCAAGCGGCTGTGTACAAATCAGCCGGGTCAGCTGATGTTATGACACAGGCCAGAAGAAGCTTCATTCTCTGGGAAAGACCTCATCAGAAATGGGATATAACTTACCTCAGTTTGTACGTCTGAACAGCAAGTACAGAGAAAGAAGATTTTAAATTTGATATATTCAAAATAAAGACGGGAACCTGACAATCAAGGCAGAACAACATCCAATCATTTCTTCCACTCTTTCTGGTTTCAGTGACCTGGGAGTTAAAGCAGATGACCCAAAGCGCCTGCTTTCCACACACGGAAGGATCCTCTCAGAAGCCGTCCAGTACAGCCTGGTATGGAGGTGCTTGGCTACAACCATAGGGAGGATCTTCAGGGTCAGCTTGGGCTACTTAGTAACAGTCCTCTCTGTTCCCATCTGAGACTTTGTCTCCAAATCAACAAGAGCAGAAACAACAGAAAGAAAAACAAAAAACAAAAACAAAAACAAATCAAAGTCTGTAAGTACAAAGCCCTCCCTCCCACTTTGTCTAGCTTGTGAATATTCCTGGATTGTCTTGTAAATAGAATGGGTGGATGAGCTCGCAGAACTCTGGTTAAGAAGCACTCTGTAAACCAGTTTGGTTGACGGAGCTCTTTGTGGCCCTAGTCACTTGCTTGCTGGGAGCAGTCCTTAGCTTGCACACTGAGACTTGAGATCTGTAATTTAAAACTCCGATCAGCTGCCCTCTTTCATCTCAAGCGTGCTACCCAGGCAACATTCAGCTGCCTGCCAGGTGGTCTGTGAGGTCACCTGGAATTCTCCCCGCCCCCCCACCCAGTCCCTAATGATAAGCAGGCAATAGTTCGGACAGCCACCTGGAAGTTGGGTGTGGATCCCAGTTGTCTCTCCTCTAGTCACTCCTTACCAGGGTCTCCTGGAGGGAGCACTTCCTCCTAGGCTGTTGTCATCAGTCTTTCCCTCTTGGATTCCTTTTGTCAGTGGATTCCAGCACCTGAGTTGCAAGAATATTTTTTGCATGCTCTTACAGACAATGTTCTCCTTGGTGGTTCCAGAGGAGAAAAATGGCTCATTTATCAGGTGGTGGTAGTCTTGGAGAAGAATGGGGTGCTTTAGGATTTTATTACAAAGTCTAGATTCCACGTAGAATAGATATGCAGGCACTTTGGCTAATCTGGTATTTCACCGGATATTGAGATGTTATGCCGATGACTTTCTGTAAGGCCATACCTTAGTAAACCCATAAAAGATGCTGCCTGCCCTGCTAGCCTGCATGCTTATGCTGTTAGAATATTAATGCTAATTTATATTATAGGCCACTTTTATTTGTTGCTGTTCTCTGTTGGGTACTGTTCTGTGAGGACTAGGGATGACTTCCCGGGGTGGCTTTCCAGCTTAATACGGTGTCTGGAGAATCTCAGTTCTAGGTAAAGACGTTGCACATAAACCACAAGTTTCATCCGAGCTGCTCCTATAATACACACACAAATGCAAAACCCAGTAAGGCCAAAAGCCAAGAGGAACTCCGAGCTGGAGGGAGGGAGGGAGACCACCCATTTCTCCGCCTAAGGGACATGTTAAGATGTGGGCTACAGTGGGTTGGCCACCTGGGAATTTGACTTTTCTGTAGATGATATTTGCTTCAAACCTAGTTTTTATCATTGTTCACCATTCTTTAAAAGATAAGGCTTGTTTAGACTATTTTTAGTTGTACAGAGAAGTTACAAAGAGACAACTCTCTCCCCCTCTGTTGCCCTGTTTGCTCAGGTGCCAACGTTATACACAACTAAAGATCTCCCTGTGGTTAATTGTGTGAGTGCTAGCTAAATAAACTTCAGCTCTCAGAAGTGTTTAGCAATCCCCCTGTCTCAGCTTCAAAAGTTGCTGAGATCATAGGCATGTACCCTCATGGCCAGACATTTTTTTGACCGGTGCATTTCTCCAAATAAGGATTGGAAATTGTTTCAAGATTTTTAGTTCTTGATTAAAAAAGAAAAAAAAGTAGATCCACAGTTAAATCTGTAAAGGCCCACCAGATATCAACTGAGATTTACAGCCAGAAAGAGTAAGGAGAACATCCCAAAGGAAAGTCTCAGTAGCTCCAACTCCCAAGCTAGAGCCTGTATTACATTTCACATTGCGTAATTACAGCTAAACTTCCAGTGCTACTGTCAGAGCATCCTATTGTTTCCTTTATTATCAGGATTGACAAAGTGTTTTTTATTTCTTTTTAAATCAAACTATATAAACTATGATATGCTCCTAGTCTCAAATCATGGGCAGTATCTTTGAGAGATTTGGCATCAGCATGAGATAGATAACCTTTGTTCATAGGTAGTACCTTTTCTCTTTCCAGGTCATTTCATTACCCTTGTACTGTGGTCATGTTAGTTATTGATGTATTTCTTTTATTTGTGAATTCATCCAAAACACTGAGAACCAGCTACAAACTGCTGGCCTAGGAGCTCTGTGGGCCTCCAGCAGTCTGACCCATCACCAGGTTTAATTGACAGCTGCTAGCTAATTCAGGTTCTCTTTGACTGCCAAGACAAGACCCACAGAGCTCTTACACGTGGTTGGGACCATTGAGTCATGGCTTCAGGTGTCACTTGGATACGTGGTGATAAAATGGGGGTTCCTGTCTGGCTCTAGCAAATGCCCTGCCTGGGAGGCCTCATGGGGATGAGGGGTAGACCCGTGGGTGGTCTGAGAGGGGGGACAGCCTTGGAAGCTGACCAAGGGATCTGGATTCACTAAGAAGATGGAAAATGAGTGACATGCACTCAGAAAAGATGAATGTGGACAGATCACGTGAGAATAGCCGTGACTCCGGGAAACAAGAGGGGCGTTTGAGTATCACTGGTTCAGGATAAAACCCAGAGATATATGATCATGTTTTGTGTTACCAGTAGTCAAAGAATGCTTTAAAAGTAGGCTGAAATGCTTCTTCTGCTGAGCAGGCTTCTCCTGACTCCTCATTAGACACACCCAGGCACTTATCCCTGAGCTCTGTGTCCACAACTCAATTACAATATCACTGGGGTGTTGTAAGATTGTTTTCATGTCTGTCTCCCAGTCACAGTGAGATACTCTGAGGTCAATTGCCTAACACTGCTTTTTAGAATATAGTTTACATACATAAACATCTCTCATTTTAAAGAAGATTTTATTTTTAATTATCTGTATACATGTATGCTATGTCTCTGTGAGTATATGCAGGTACCCCAGGAGGGCAGAGGCATCTGATGTCCCAGGGCTAGCGTTAAAGGAGGCTGTAAGCCGGATGACGTGGGAACTGAACTCCAGTATGCACTTACAATGACTGAGCCATCCCTCTAGTGACACATCTCCTTTTTACTAAATCAGAAGTTTTGATTGGTCTTAGAGTGGTAAGCATAGCTGCCTTCCAAATTTTTTGATTACTGACAATAAGGCTGAGCAATTGTAACCCATACCAATGGCTCGAAGGCCTGTGGCTGCTTCTTTCTGTCTCTTTTTTCCCCCAGTTAAGGGCTGTGTGTCACTCATCTTGGCATCTCCATCTAGTTAGGGCAGTGGCTGCTATGGGCACCCGACTGAATAGTGGGAAACAGAGTGATGGGCTGGTCATAGATAGCGTGACAATGTTGACCTTTCCCCCTAAAGTGAACAACTGTAATTGACAAATTATTTTTTTCAAAGGTCTGTGTGTTACTTGATTAAATGAATAAAGAAATGAGGTTTGATTAAAGCAGAACTCTGAAGTCTTTACATGACTGATATGAACTGCAATTGTTGGTTGCACTGCAGAGAAAATTTGTGAGTTTCAAAGAGAAGTGTTAGCCAGGCTGTGGTGGCACACATCTTAAATCCTATCATTCAGGAGGCAGAGGCCAGTAGAACTCTGTGAGTTCAGAGACGGCCTGGTCTACAGAGCAAGTTCCAGGACAGCCAGGGTTACACAGAGAAAACTTGCCTGAAAACAAAACCAAAACCCAAGAGAAGTATTTTTGAATGCAAATGCATTTTATGGTGTATTATAAAAGTTGAATTATATAATTTGGTCAATTACAATATTTAAGCAGAAATTTCTTTAGTTCTGACATTTATATAACTTTGAATATAGTTGTGCTTCTGTCTGTATGTGCATTTTTGTGTGTGTTTATGTATATGTCTGTGTACAAATGTGTGTGAGAGGGTGTATATATGTATTTGTGTGAGTGTGTATATATGTAAGAGAGTGGGGAGGGAGTGGGGAAAGTGTATGTTTGTGAATCTATATGTATGTGTGTGTGCATGTATGTTTATGAATTATGTGTATGTTAGAGTGTATGTGTGTGAGCGTATGTGCTCATGAGTGTGTTTGAGTGTGTGTATGTGTGTGTGGCGCGGGGGTGGGGGGGTGGGTGGGTGCAGAAGCCCAAGGGTTTTTCTCAGGCACTGTTCTCCTTATTTTTTGAGACAGGGCCTTGTGGATGTGCAACTTACAAACTGGCTAGGTCAGTTTGCTGCCCAAACTCACGTCTTCACTAACTCAGCTAGGGTGTTTGTGTGTGTGTGTGTGGGGGGGGGGGTGAGCACACAGGACCACACCTGGCTTTGTAAAAGTGGTTCTGGGGTGTCAGATCATGTCTTCATGTTTTCAAGGCCAGCACCAAACCTCATCCCAGCCTGGGCTATCTAAGTTTTAGGACACAAAAGTGTCTTGGATTTTTGTTGTTGTTCAATAGACATGGGTTTTTAGTGACGATAACTAAAAATGGATATTGGGTGGGCATATTCTTTTCACCAATGAAAAATTATGTTTTTAGACCATTGTGAGCAGCGAGAAGAGATAAATTAAATACTAAACAACAACAATAATAGCAGCAGAGACGGTCTCTGAACCTAAAATTGTTGCAAAGCCAAGAAGAGAGCAGAAGTAATGGAGCCATGACCTTGGATACAGTCCACACAGGTTGCCTTAGTTTCTGTTGCTGTATCACAGTATTGGAGACCAGAAGATTCATGATAATAGAAATGCATTTGAGCTTGACTTCTGAAGGGTAGAAAGCTCTTTACTATGGTTTCTTTTTTAAAAGTCTTCATCTTTGTAAGACTTTACCATGTAGAAGACAAATATCAAAGATATTTGATATGAAATCTGAATGTTGCAGTGTGTGTATAACAAATGGATCTGAAATATCACTCACCTGTGAGAATTTACTCTCAGTGGCCAAGTGACTTTCCCAAGAAGTTTCACAGCCAATGTATGAGCTCCTCCAACTTTTAGTCTATGATCTTCAAATAGTAGTAGCCATGAGAATCTAATATGTTCCCTTCTTCATCTGAAAAGGAAACTGAGTCTTTGTTTTTTTTACTTACAACTATTGATATCACCTATTCTTGATCTCTGCGTATTTTTCTGCCTTGACCTTAACGATTATTTCTTACAAGGGTGATCGGCCTCTGGCTTAACTTCAGGGAAAAAAGCTAGTAGTGGAGTTGAATGATATTTTCTGCATTAAGATTAAGTTTTGCAAGCACATTCTCTTTTATGTATGAGTGTGTGTCATAAAAGAGTGTTTGGGAATGTGTGGGTGCACATGTGTGCATATGTGTGCATACATGTGTATGTGTGTTTGCATATGGAGGCCAGGAGACTACCTCCCTTGTAATTTTCAAACCACAATGCACTTCGCTGGAAACAGGCTCTCTTGTTGACTTGGAGCCCCCGGTTAGGATCAGCTGGCTGGCCAGCAAGCCCCAGGGATCCCTACCTCTGCCTCCTGGGTCCTGGAATTATAAGCACATGCTGACATGCCTGGCATTTCTACATGGGTGCTGGGGATTGAACTTGGGTCTTCATGCTTGTAAGGTGAACACGTTACCAAATCAGCTAGCTCCAAGCCCATAATGTGCTTGTTTGTTTTAAATGCTAAAACAAACTTCATGGAATTGGAGATCCCTACCAAGAATTGCTTCTTAAACAAATTAAGTAAACAATACTTTGAAGTTTTTATTAGCAGTCTAAGAAAGCATACTTTTTCTCCCTCTTGACTTTTTCCTTGTTAATTCAATAATGATGTATGGAGCACTGTTTAAAACCAGGGTTTGTGTTTTGGCTATTGAGCTTGTGGGAACGCATCAATTCCTGAACTAAGAAGTTTTGGGGTTCAGGTGTCCTGAGCCCTTTCAGCACCCTAAAGACTTTGAAGATCATATTTTCCTAGTCTAGGCCATAACTTTTTTATTCTTTTTTCTTTTTTTCTTCCCTCCTTCCTTTCTTCCATCCCTCTCCTTATCCTCCTCTTTTTAAGAGAAACTTAACAGTTTTCAATGTACAGAGATGTTAAAAAGATAGAGATTCTATACCCTATATACCTACTTTGCCCTGATTGCCAACATCATTCTTTAGTGTTGTACATGTAATTAGCATTAATGAGTTAAGATTATTAGTTACTGAAGTCTCTGCTTCAGCCATATTCCTTTAGTTGTCCCCTAATGTCCTTGCTCTGTCCCAGAGTCCCATCTAGAAGGCCATATCACATTTGGTCTTCATTTCTCCTTGATATTACTCTTATCTCACATGTTTCTCCAGAATTCCCTTGGCAGTATTGGAGAGTTTGGTTCTCCCTGAAAAATAAAAGGGAATAAAGAACATGATAAAGGGCCATGGACCTTATTTGGTGGTTATTTTTCTAGTGGAGACAAAATTCCCACTTCATTAGACAACTCGCTGCTGTAACCACAATGCCTGAAAGAACATGAAGGAGAAATCATTTATTTTGGCTCATAGTTTCCGAGGGTTTTGTCCACGGCTTCTTGCCCCCAGTGTCAGCATGAAGAGCATCATAGTGGCGGGAGCAGTTTACTTCACCAAAGCAGGAAGCAGACGAGAGGGGAGTTGGTGAGAGCCAGATATAAGAATCCCTCAGAGACATGTTCCTGGTGACTTACGTCCTCATGTTTGGAGTTCCCACCTTGTAAGGTTTCCAGAACCTTCCAAAGCAGCACCACTAGCTGGTTTGAACAATTCAAGACCTGAACTGAGAACATCAACTGGGGCAGAGGGACCTCTGGGGGCCTCTTCCAACAGGGCTATATTGTGGCCTTTCTCCAAGGCTCCTCTGCTGCCTCTGAGGACTATTTGCTCATCTTTGGGCCTTGCTTTTCCCCTCAAGAAAGCACACAGCTTTCCAATATCCACTTTTAATAAAACAAACGAACAAAAAACCAAAAACATTTGTTTTATCTTGCAACAAAATCCACATTTTAATCAAAGAAATCCCCTGCCTCCTTTCTGAAAGGCCAAAAGACTCGGCCCTCAAAACACAGTTCAGCTCACTGCTTCCTGGTGAGGAAGGGAGTCATCTGTATTTCATTCTGCTTCTAGAACTCTTGATGGATTCTCAGTGGTTCTGTGGCAAGCAAAGGACAGAGAAGCTGAGCCTGTATTTCAAACTAGAGCCACTGCTCACCAGGAGGCAAGAGAACACAGAGGAGGAGAAGGAGAGCCAAGTGTACTGGTTGGGAAAGGAAAGAAGTTGTGGGGCACAGCGACTAGCAGAAACTAGACATCCCATAGGTAACATATCTGAACGGAGTTTTCAGTTTGAGAGAGAACCCCCAGCCTGAGTTAAGTTGGGGACACAGAGAATAGCTGTATGGTTTAAACTGCTAGAAATTCTGGGCTCGGAGGGGCAGAAAGCCCTGCAAAGTTCACAGAAATAAAGCAGGGAGAAAGGCACCTAGGTGCCTCTAAGGTCTAGAAGTGCTGAGAGCTTTCAGGTTAGGCTCCTAAGCTATAGACCGCGGGGCTCACTAGCCAGAGGAGAAAGGATATCTGCTGAGGGTATCTACAGTGGCTAAACAGAGATGAGATCTATCTTCCAAAAGGGATGGAGAAAACAGGACAGTTGGATGTTGCTTTAACACAAACAAAGCTCTTTCTAGGCCTGTGGGTTGATCAAGAGTTGGTAATGCAAGATTTAAAAGAGTGTCACTTGAGACCTGGACACTGTCTGGCTGGGCAGAGATACCCTTTGGCCAAAGTAAAGTCCATGAGGCTATTTGCCCTCTAGTGGTAACCACAAAGCATTTTCTACCCTGGCAGGAGACAGGATTCCTTATCTCTGGTTAGAAAATGGCCAACTCAAGAGGCTACTGGCCACAATTGCAGGGAGATGCCTGATTTAGCATCTAGGCTTAATAATGCAAGCTTAACATCAGTTAACTGGAGCAAGAGGAAAATGGTACATTTTAATGATCTAGTATGCCATTGATTTTATCGCTTTTATTGAAGTCATAAATTTGGCACAACTTTTTGTTATAACATTTGATAGATGATGGTGGGCTGTGATGTCATATCATAAGACATCGCTAGCTAATATGTTGAAGTGCAGTGTTCTATTTAAAATACACAGTATGGAAATGTATTGACCGTTTCCCTGTTTCTCGAAAACTATGACAGGTTCTGAGCTGTTCATTTAGATTTTACACTTAACATCTAGAAGAAATGCTCCCCCTGCTTTTGCTGAAGGCAGTTCACAGAACATCTCATTATTTATTTATAAGGCTAAGTCTCCAGAAAAAAGGTAAGCTTACCGCTGCTCTGCCCCCGTCTCTGCATGCAGGAAGACATTCATAATTGATAGACCCGTCTCTCCCTGTGGAGCAGCTAGAATAAATCTAAGGTTAGGTCTGTGGGAGAACAAATTATGTTCTCATTTTTGTTAAGAAATAAATAGGGGCACACGTTAAAAAATAGTGCCAAGGACAGAGCATGAATGGATGGTTAGAGGGAAGGCAGGAACTTGGAAAACAAGCTGTAAAGAAACCTGTTCCAGAAGAATATTTCAAACCATGCCTGGCTAAGAAAGAGGTCTCTGTCTCCTTTTGTGCTGTCTCCCTTAAGGCAGATAAGGCATTGATACGCCCAGGAGTCTGCCCTCGCAGTTGCACCTTGGAAGAACTGGAGTCCTTGAGGAACAACAGGATTACGATGGCTCAGGAAACTCTGGGCTGATGAAGAGGGGAACGAAGCTACTGGAATGCTCCTGTGTGGCACTAGAAGTGGAAGTGACATCACTGGAGTCCTCGTCCCTTTAATGGGTGACAGATGAGGAAGAAGAGATAGGTTTACCAGCCAGAAGAATATCCTGTCACCTTATGTAGCTATCAAGAAACAAAAAGCAGGTTCCAAAATATGTACATGGTATAATAATGATATTTTTGCAAAAATGAACAAAATTTTACAACATTGTGTGCTGTTGATGTAATTACATAAAGCAAACTCACAGGTTTGCTCTAAATGTTGGCAGGGATGATTTCAGGTGGAGGGAATGGTGGGTAACCTTAATTCTCCCCCACTCACTTTTTGTTAGTTATCTGTATTTGTAAAGGTAGTTTTAAAAATGAAGATATGCGTCAACATGGTGGCTCACACCTGTAATTCTAGCATTAGGGAGGCTGCTGTAAACTAGAGGTTAGCCTGGGCTACATACCTCAACACAAGGGTACGGTTGATTTCCCTTCCTTTCCTTTCCTCCATTCTCCCCACTCCTTTTCCTTTGTGATGCAAGAGACGGAACCCAGGGCTTCATACATACTCGCCAAGCACTCCATGACTGAGCTGTGTCTCTAGCTTCAAATGTTTTTGTAAATGTCATACTGTAGGTAGCTGTTAAGAAATAATAAGTGATTAATTGGGGTTTAAAAAATATTAGAAATGCCTACAGGAACTAGAAAATTGTTTAAAAAATGCTAATCTGATTTTAGAGTGACCTAGATATTTTTGTACTTGGAAGCAAATAAGAATGTATTATTTTATTTTGTAATTTTTGAAGTTTTTTTTTTAATTTGTTAAAGGAAATGATCTTAGAATTAAAGATACACACCAAACTCAAGCAAAAGTTTCATGATCCACAGGACCCATTAAGAATGCATTGCTCAGCTGCCTGGAATAAGTAAGGGTTGAATAAACACACCACTCTTATTGTAAGTAATTTATTATAGATCAAACAGAAAGAACGAAAACTTCAAAATTGCACAAGAAATAAACTAATGCATAATTGTATAATTTCTAATAAATACACGGTAAAGTTCAAACTGACACCTATAAAACAGACCTCTAACATTAGGTCTGTTATTGTCCACTTATAATGTGAACATAGCTATTTGAAGGTGAGGTGGTAAGTTTCCCAACACCGATAATTCTCTGTGGAATGGATTATGTGTGCCATGAAGGGAGAAGATAAACCGGTGCTGTCTAGTCAGCAACGACTCACTAGATACCTAAAAGGACCTTAGAACATTTCTGTGGTTCACCTTAGGAATTCCCTAGGCTGGTAAGTTCCTGCCTAGAAACTTATCTGACGTAAACCATTAGAAATGTTATCCTAAGACCTACAAAATGTACAGTGACTACTATAGTACACTCACAGAGCCTTACCCTTCAGATAAACTTAATGTGTGCATGCCAAGTCACACATCTGAGGTTCACTGTGTCATTTTGCCAGAAAAGATTCAAAGAGGCTGGAAAGGTGGCTCAGATGACACTGCCTGCTCTTCCAGAGGATCCAGCTTGGGGTCTAAGTACCCAGAAGGTGACTCACGGCCATCTTTAATGTCAATTCTATGGGATCTATAGTGAGTTATGGGATCAGTGGCAGTAAGATGGGTAACTGACCAGGCTGGCAGCCATGAGACTTAATTACAGAGCAAAGCAGAGTACGTCAAAAAGGAAGGACACTCCCCCAATATTTCTAAGTGAAAAAACGGATACAGAACAGTGTCCAAGAAAATGGAGAAATAAGATTATATTTGTACTTGAATTTGAGTAGTCACAAAGATAATCCAGGAGGAAACCAGAGTAGGTAGAGGGAAGGGAAGAAGGAGAAGACAACTGGTTTCATATCTTGTAGCACATGAAATCATTGGTTATTAAAAAGCGCATTCCATGGATAGATCTAAAAACAATATTGATAATGGATTTGCACTGAGGATGGGAAAAACCAAGTACCTTTCACATCTCCAAACTCAGAATGGCTGGATCCTTCTGCACTTCTCTCGTCCTCCTCCAGAGAAGAAAGCTGCCCCTGCTCCACCCCACCTCACCCCGATTGGCATCCCCAGATCTGAAAATGTTTCTGATGTGCTTTTGGTAGTTAACTGGTTTGGGAGCAATGAAAGAAATTGGCGATGAGTTCAAAGTTAATTGTTTTTTTGTTTGTTTGGTTTTTTTTGGGGGGCGGGGGAGGTTTGAGACAGGGTTTCTCTGTGTAGCCCTGGATGTCCTGGAACTCACTCTGTAGACCAGGCTGGCCTTGAACTCAGAAATCCGCCTGCCTCTGCCTCCCAAGTGCTGAGATTACAGGCGTGCATCACCACGCCTGGCTGCCAAAGTTAATTGTTAAGGAAAGATCAAGAAGTACAACTCACTCTCAGAATTCTTTCTGGAACGAGTGACTAAGGACCTCTAAAAGATGATTCAGGAGAAAATAAATTCTGATGGCCAGTGGCTGCTTTAAGGATGTGCCTCTTTCTTCAGATGTAATCCTAAGAAAGCTGTTAAAATACCTGTTACTGTTACTATTGTTGCCTTGAATGTTTGCAACAGGGTCTTCTCCTGTCACCTGGGCTGGAACTCACTGTGTAGCCCAGGCTGGCCTTGAACTCTCTACCACTCTTCTCTTGCTGCCTTCCTAGCGTTGAGACTACACATGTAAGATGCGAGACTTGGAATTAGATTAGTAAAGCAGAGATCAAATCAAATCAAATCAAACAACGGTAAGCCACCATGAAGTCTCATGAGGGCTCCTTGAAGTTCATAAAACCAGGTTTATCATCTCCACCCACTAATGTACCAAATCACTGTTTCTCTTCTTCCATCAGGAGAGATAGGACAGTATCCTGGATATGGCCACAACTAAGCCATGACAGTTAATAAGGGATGGAAGATATTGAACTCACAGAATCTGCTAGGCTCCATCAAAACCCAACACAAAACAACACACCGAGAATGAAATGGCCTAGTGCTCCTATAACAGCTAATAAGGGGAGGGTGTGTTCAGAGGGCAGAATGAAGCCACGAAATGAGCTGGAGACCGTGCATGAGATCAGTGACTCTCAACACTGACTGCACATTACATCCACCTAGGGAGCCCTACAGATACTGGTGCTGGGTCTCCACGCTCAGGGATGCTGGAGAAACGCTTGCAGGGTTGAGTGCCAGTATTCTTGTTTATAAAATCGTAGGGATGCTGCTACACAGGAAGCCAAGGTAAGGGGAAAAAAAAGGTACACTGTGCCATGAGGGATGGAGAGACACTCTTAATGTTATTTACTAGAAAAGATATTTTAATTGGAAGGTGCTGGCTATTATAATTTATGCAAATATAACATTTTTTTCAGGCTAAACCCTTTTACTACCTCGTTTTGCTAGCCCAGGCCATACCCTAATTCCATTCTTGGTCTCTTCATATTTCCTTTAGCTTCCCTGCCCCTTTCTGTTTGCTTCTCAACCTTTCTTTCTCTCCTTTCAGTTTTCCCTAATACTTTATCTTACACTGCACTGAAAATCTTGGCTGTTTGAATTAGATTATTAAAACAAAAATAAAATCAAGACGGCAGAGCATCACGTAGTCACTAGGGGCTCCACGAGGGTCATCTAACCTTCTCCTGTCAAGGACACTGTTTTTGTACTGCTGTGGTTTGGGTCTGCCATGTTTGCCTACAGCAAAGGCATCATCCCCAGAGTAGCATTACAGGGAAAGCAGCTGACCTTTAAAGGGTCTTCGTTTTCTTCTTGTCCCAACCATGATGTACCTCAGCTCCACGGTTTGGACTTCTCTGTGCTCTGCTGCCTCAACACAGCCCCCAAGGCAAGGAGATGACTGCAGCACTGGGCTGATATCTCCAAACGGTGAGGCAAAACAAATAAGGACTCTTTGTAAGTTGAATATATCAGGTATGTATTATAACCCTATACAGCGGGGACTAACATCTCTCAGGACGTAGTAATTTTTCTCATCACTTTGACTATATATAATCGGACAAAAGCAATTTAAGGAAAAGGGATTACTTTGGCTTAAGGTTCCAGGGGAAAACAGTCCATCATGGTGTGTGTGCATGGGGCGGGGGCATAGTGACAGGAGCATTGAGGCAGGGCTAATACAAATTCAAGGCCCACCTCTAATGATCCACTTCTTCTGGAGAGGCTCCTCCCCCAAAGGTCCCATGGTCTTTCAAATAGCACTCAGCTGGTTACCACAGTGAGCCTGCTGCGGATATTTCACTTTCAAACAGCTGCAAGGTTCTTTTTCGACCAATCGAAACCTCTCAGATTTGGTTTTGACTCTGAACTTGGTCATCATCTAAAGAAATCACAAGCCTGTTCATTTTTCTTATTCTTATTAGTTTTGTTGGGACCCACAGCCTTTACGTTTCTGTTCTGAAACGCTTCAGTTTTCTTGCTCACTCGCTCTCTTGGTACCACCACTAAATGTCTAATGCCTTCTCTCGTAATTTGCCTACATATTCCATAATTAACGTAAGATAAGTAAGTAGTACTACAAACCATTTCTTTTCCAGAGGCTTTTTCATCCCACTGGATTCCTCACAGGCTCAGCGCTCTGTGGGCTCTGTCCCACCTGAGCCCTGCTTGCCACGCCCAGGCTGGCTAGAGACCCTTTACAGACTCTTGGATGTACATGCAGGAATGGTACATCTGGGCCACGTCGTCCTATGATCTTTAGAATAAGAATGTCCCCCTTGGGCTCATGCATTTGAGCATGTGGTCCCCAGCTGGTGGCACTGTTTGGGGGAGGTTTAGGAAGTGTCTCATTATTGAAGGAACTATGTCACTGGAGGTGGGCTTTGAGTTGTAAAGGCTTGAACCATTTCCAGTTTGCTCTCTCTGCTTTGCGCTGGTAGTTCATGATGTGAGCTTTATGCTCCAGGCACTGTGATTGCTTTTGCTGCTGTGCCCGAGTCCCCTTTCCCCATGCTGGGCTCTCACCACCATACACCCAAATAAACTCTTCCTTTTCTAAGCTGCCTTTGGTCACAGTGTTTCATCACAGCAACAGAGAAGTGGCTAATGCATATGGTGATTCGATATTTTAGTGTCTTTTTTTTTTTTTTTTTTTTTTTTTTGGAATTTCAAGTTTAAAGCTCTAATGTATACTGTTAACATAGCCCGGGGCTCTAAAATGTGTGTGCAGTGAGCGAAGATCATACACCGCGAACACAAATCTCAGTTTTAAAGGATGTTAAACCTATCCAATTAGAGATAGGCTCATAAAACCTCAGAAGGAGTCTTGAAGGAGTGTCTTCCTAAGACTCATTTCATAATCCTAAAAAGGTCCTCAGAGTGGCTGGAAGGCAGATTTGAGGACATGATCACAGAAAAAAAAAGGTCCCCTGTGTGGCTGGACGACAAATTTTAGGTCATCTTCTGTAATAGGTAAGCCACACCCCCAGAGACATTGCCTCACTGCCCTGAACACCACCCAAAGCAGCAAGCACCCAACAAGATGTCCAAGAACGTAAGAGCATTCGGTTTTTCACACATGCCTCTGTTAAAGTCTATTTGCTCTGGTGCTGTGGACTTTCCACGGACTTTCTCCAGTCCTTACCAAGTGATTAAAGGCTTGGGATTCTGAAATGACTTAAAAGCTTCCAGGAGGACACTGTGTAACGGACCCCAAAGAAAGATGTAGGACGGACAAAACTCGGGGACACTGAAAAACTAGTCTTTTGTGCCAGTTGTCTTCTGAGCCAGACTCCTGCAGGCACTGTCCAGCAACGCGCAGCAATGGAAGAGAATGCCCCTGGCTGGAAGCCTGACCCCTCAGCCTGGTCCACTCCTTTCTTTCCAGCTCTGTTGTGAGGTCTTCTGGGCACTCTGAATTCTCTTAATTTTCCATGATGCCCGGCACTTAGGCTATTGCCAGAGCCCCCAGCAAGGCCACAAGGGAGCTCACACACACTTTGAAAGCTCATCTTAATCTACTTGGGGCAAGGTTTACTTAATTTTTCCTCGTTTAAACTAGTAGCTGTGTGGCACAGAACCTCAGAGACTGACCCCCCAGCTCGTGGCCCTGCAGGAAGCCAGGGCGGCGGGGCTCAGCTGCAGCGGGCCAAGGAGCCGGGCGGCACCCGGCTGGACGAGCCAGCGGAGTTCTGGCCCGGGTGGCCTGGGCTGCATTCCTGCATCCTCCTCGCTCGCAGCCTCCCTCCCCCGACAGCTGATTCATTGGCTCAGCGGCCTAGACTGCCTGGCGCCGTCCCCGTGACGTCACCCATTCACCCGGCCCGCCTCCCCCCTCCGCTGGCGCCGGCCGGGCGGTCGCTCTGACAACGCAGACGCTAGCCTTCACAATGACTTCCAGCTGGAGCAGCCCGCGCGCGCGCCGTTCACAGGCTCTAGGCTTGGGAACGCCGGCTGGGTTTCTTTCTCTTTAGCTTTCCTGCTTTCCTTTTGTTGTTCCTCCTCCTCCTCCTCCTCCTCCTCCTCCTCCTCCTCCTCCTCCTCCTCCTCCTCCTCCTCCTCCTCCTCCTCCTCCTCCTCCTCCTCCTCCTCCTCCTCCTCCTCCTCCTCCTCCTCCTCCATCCACCACCACCATATTTTTCTCCTCTTCTTTCCCTCCTCCCCCAAAGTACACCCCTCCCAAATCGCCACATTTTGATGGGTCCATAGTACATTTAACTGGCATCAATTATAAGTTTGGCTTGAAACAATTCAGTATTAGACTAGCGGGCCTGATGACAGATCTCTCTAGTCCTTTGGGGGCCTCTGACAAGAAGAACAGGTTCCCTTTTCCCTTCTCTTCCCTTCCCTCTGGCTTTGTGCATCTACATATCACTGTAGAAAGTGCCTCCATTACTACTGTGCACCCCCATCCATCCCCACAGCCCTCAGGCTCTTGTGGTGTCCCTCCAGCAAGGAAATGCGCTTTCTCCGTTTTCCTGGGGCTCAGGTCCCAGTGTTCTTCACGAGCTTGCAAACTTGGTTCCTCAGGTGCCATTTGGGCTCCATCCCACCCTAGGCTCCTAGTGGTTGGATTCAGTGCTTGCAGCGAGGACACCTGCAGAGTGGAGGCTCCAGCCAAGATACAGAAGAGGAAAAAAAATACATGGTCATTACAGTGGAAATGATAACCCTCGGCTCTCTCAGCGAAGAATGCTGAGTGTTGATCAACCCCAAAACAACGTTCTTTGAAAGACATTTGCATTAACCCTTTTTTAGAAGAAGACATGGTGTTTTGTTTTGTTTTGCTTTGCTTTGCTTTTTTTGTTAAGTTGAATGTCAAGACAGTTAGGAGTTGAAGTTCGGAATATAAAGAGTTCTCCAAAATGGACAAGTCTTCCCAGAACAGAAAAGGAATCTGAGACATCTCTGGGATGTGAATTAATAGTAGAGAGTTGTCCTTGGAGGGAGAAAGCTGGTGTTGGGGCAAGGCAAGCTTTTCAGTCCTGTCCCCACTCCATCCCCACGTGGGCCCTTTGATCTTGTAGCAGGTTTGGAAAAGGGGCATAGCTGTGCTTCAAGTCCTGTGTGTGAGTGTGAGTGTGTGTGAGTGTGTGTGTGTGTGTGTGTGTGTGTGAGTGTGTGTAGCCCTGGGAACTAAGTGAGCATTGATTTGCATTTCTGAAGCTGCCCTGATGACTTAGGAACCCAAAAGTTGAAAACTCCCTTCTCAGTGCCTGTCCACTCACTCCAGAGAAAACAAGCCCGTTGGCCGCCTTCTGCTTCTGTCTACATTTCTGCACATTGGCTCTTTGCTTTGTTGTGAATATTTTTATGTGTCCAGTCTCAGGTTCATCCTTAGATTTTTTTTTAACCCTTTGAAGGTAGGGGATGAGCCTGCTAGGGCTTTTGTGTCCTGCCTGAGTCCATGCTCTGTGTTGATGAAGGTCTCTCTGAAGAAAATGATAGTTCTCTTCAGCCTATGTGTACAAACAGCTCAATCCTAATGGTAATAAAAATTGGCTGGGTAGAATTTGTAGTTAGGAGAGGAACACTTGTGTAAGATTTCCAGGGTTACTGCTGGTGATAATGTTGTATCAAACAACAATAACAACCTCACTCTCCATCTGAGATAAGGACTGAATGAGTCATTAATTTTCTTGAGTAGTTGCCTGCTTTTTAAGACAAGCTCGCATTCTGTAGCCCAGGTTAGGCTTGAGCTTACCACACAGCCCAGTTTGGCCTTGAACTCATGGCAACCCTCCTGCCTCATCCACCAGAATGTTATAGTTACAGGCCCGAGCCACCAAGCCCAGGTACATTGCTGCATATTTAATGTGATTTTTTTTTTAACAGTTCCTTAAAGCTTTTAAATTGCACTATTGTTCCCAAATGTTTAAAAATTCAAAGAAATCTATTGAGGCTGATATTTTTGCATTATATATATATATATATATATATATATATATATATATATAAGAGATGATTGCATCATCTATACTGTTTAGATTTATTTAAATGCCACACTTCACATTGAGAGTTGACCCATGAAGACCCTTGAAATAGATTTGAATGTTTCTTTTTCTTTCTTGTTTTTCTGCTTTGTTGTCTTCAGCTATGTTTACTAGTGTTCTACTAACACTCGCTTCTAGCTGCTCTCAACCCTGGTCACAATAGGATTATCTTGTGAACGCTTTTTTACACTTATTTATTTTTTGTGTGGTGATGCACCTGCATATTTGAGGTCAGAAAATAACTTGTGGAAGTCAGTTCTTTCCTCCTGCGGTGAGGACTCAGGTTTTGGTATCAAGCGTCCTCAGCCACATAGCCATCTTGCTGGTCTTATCTTATGCAGTTAAAAGAAATATATGACGTAATATGTTACTGAATAATATATTTATTATAGATAATATAATAAGATATAATACATATAATATAATATAAAATCTCCTCAGGAGATTTTCATTTATGTGGTCTGGGAGATGGTGTCTTGGGCATCAGTTTTATAAAATGTTGCATTGTGAATTACAGATTCATAGCAAATTGTGAATATTGTTTAGAGAGGCCGCCATCATTTTCTGTTGTAAGGATAAGCAAGTTCTGAATATTCAGAGCACAGACTACCGTTGTCAGAGAAATAACTTGAATAGCTTTCAAGAACTTCATACCAAGTAGAAGGAGCGGCCCTCAGAGGGTCACAAACTATAATAATTGATATATAAGGCATTTCTCAGAGTCAGGCATGGTGGCACACAGCTATTTAATTTCAGCATTTGGGATACAGAGGCAGGAGGATCATCTGTTGCAAGTATGAGTCTACCCTGATCTGTAGGGCAGCCAGGACTACGTAGCTGAACGTTGTCTCAGATAGAATACACTAGAATAGTCCAGAGCAGAGTAAAATATAATAGAATAGAATATACAAATGGCAAAATGAGAGAAACAAGGAAGAAATGGATGGGTCACAAGGCTGAGGAAGGAATGGTGAGATGAGGGAGCTCCCTGAGGGGTGGGACTAATCCTGCATCGGTGTGTACACGCTCTGTCAGGGTCTGAGTGGCCTGGAATCACAGTCTTCCTCCCATGTGTCTTGGAATATGTAATTCACAAGTGATTTTACTTGGTTGATTTTCTTTTATCCTGAACTTTGATGAATCTTCTTTTGGGGTTTTGAAAATTTGTTTTGTTTTGTTTTTTGTAGAATTAGTGAGTGGGGATTATTATGTAGAGATTCATGTAATCTATAAAAAAAAAAGGAATTTTTTTCCTTGCTCTTATTTCAACTACCTTGTAGTGGCTACAACCTTCTAGAGTATGGCATTTTGAAATTTGTTCACTTTTTTGTTTGCTTCTGTGGGGGTCTTACCTTATTCAGGTTGCTCTTGAACATCTTATTTCAAGTTTTCTTCCTGTTTCCATGCCCTGAGCAATGGGAGTTTAGGGTGCAGCATACTGTCTGGCTACCAGGGCGTTGCCGAGTGGAGTGGTAGGAGAGGACATCTCTGCTCCTGATCTTAGGAGGAAGGCATTCAGTCACTCTATAATCAAGCATCATATATAATGTAACATATAACATACACATACATACACACACACATTATTGTACTTTATTCGTTTAAGGAAGTTCACCTTATTCTTAATTTTCTAACATTTTTTATTATGAATATATCTTGCATTTTGTCAAGTGACTTTTCTGCATCAGCTAATAGGATTACGTGATTTTTTTAAATTTAGCCAGTTAATATGGTGGATTATATTGATTGATTTTTGAATGTGGAACCAGCTTTTTATCCTAGGAATAAACACCACTAGGTCATGGTATATAATTCTGAGCTGATCCAGTGCTGAAATCTATTTGCTAATATTTGTTAAGGATTGTTATGTTTATATTCATGAGGGATATTGGTCTAGTTTCTGTCTCACTTTTGTGCTTTGTCTGGTATTAATGATATGAAATAATTTTGATTTGCTAAAATTAATTAAAAATGCCCCGTCCCTTTTATTTTGGGGGAGACTTTTTTATAGAGTCAGTATTAATTTTCTCATAAATGCTCGATAGACTTCTAATGAATTTCAAAACAAGGCTGGACTAAAGATTTCCTTTTCTGGTGTTTAGAAACTGTGGATTCAGTTGTCTTAGCTGGTTCTGTGCTGTGAGTTAACCTGCTGTGCAGCTGCTCCTGCTTGTCCTGCTTGCCTTTGCCCACAGTTTTGTGACTCTGTCCGCTTATGACTTTTGCTATAGTCAGAGAGTTTTCAGCCATTACTGTTTCTAACACCTTTCTTTATTTCTTTTTCCTTCTCTCTCCGGCATGGGAAGACATGGCACTGGGTGTTCACTGTGGTCTGTGTCACTCAATTTGTATCCCTAGAGCAAGACACCGGAGACAAAATCCACCTGTGTGGAGATAGGGGTGGTTTCTGTTCTGGGTTTAGAAGCCTGCTGGTCCCATCCATGGCTCGGGTGTGGACTGGGGCAGGAGTGCAGGGTGGAGTAGCTGCTCACCTTACGGTTGGCAGAAAACTGAAAGAAACAGGAATAGGCTGGGGCTCTGTGTCAGAAGCAGCCCCACTGAGATCTCTTCCCACTAAGGCTTCCTTGCTAACAGTTCTGTCTCCTCAGTAGTACCACGGGCAGGGCCAAGCCTCCTGCCCTTTTGGGATCCTTCGGAACTACAGTCCAGTCTTGATGATCCTTGAGGCTCTGCTTGTTCTTCAATATTCTATTTTCTTTCTATCTTGCAGATGGAGTAATATCTGCTGTTCCCTTAAATTTTACTGACTTCTTTTTTTCTCCTCTATGGTGCTGCTGGGTTCCCTTGTAGAGATCTTAAACTTGGGTTATTGATTTTCCAGTTCAACAGTTCCCTTAGGTGGTATTATTATTAATTATTATTATTATTATTATTATTATTATATCTTAACTTTCTTGGGTCTTTCAATGTTCATTGGGTTTGGATGTGGCTGTGACTGCTTATTGACAGGTTTTTACAATGCTACTGCCTTGTTGCTGACAGAAATGAGTGGGAATCCATTCTTCAGTTAAGGTGGAGCAGAAGGGGACCACACCTGCTGTTCAGGGGTGAGAGGGCTAACCTTCACTGACCCTCCAATGATACAACCATGACTGCAAAGGTCATTGCTGTTCCTGGTGCGGTCGCTCCTGATCTTGTGCAATTGGAACAGCTTCGTCATTTCTGCACAGTAGTGACATTCTTGACTGTCTGCAAAGCTAGCTCTGCCACCACTCCAGTGACGAAGGAAAAATGCTTTTTTTCAACATGTGGTGTGTGTGTGTGTGTGTGTGTGTATGAGTTCTCTATATGGTCTCCAGAGTGAGTGGGGCATCCTAAGTTGATGTGAAATCCTGACTGTCAACTTTCCCTTGACACCACAGAGGTTGATATGTGAGTTACCTGACAAACATTCTACTTGGTTTTGTTTGTTTGTTTGTCTGTCTGTTTTTGCCTGGGGTAGTGTTGGGATTGGGCAATAGATTTTCCCCATAGAGTTTGGCTGAAGTCATATGTATCTATCTGTTATTAACTAAGTATTTTCCTGCCTGCCTAGGCTGCTATTCCCTTTTCCTCTACTAAGAGGAGTAGGCTTTTGTTGACTGCCAAGGTATCTCTCTATTCCATCCATCATTATTTCCTAGGATCTTTGCACTGCAGGTGTCTATAGCACCTACTCTGGAATATTTGAGGCAATGTGTGACCAGGGCCTTGGGTGGTAGCGCTCACCTGTAATCCCAGCACTTGGGAACCAGAATCAGGTGGAGCTCTGTGAGTTCGAGGCCAGCCTGGTCTACAGAGTGAGTTCCAGGACAGCCAGGGCTGCATGGTGAGATCCTGTCTCAAAACAAAACAAAACAAAACAAAAAGTTAAGCCATTGCCACTTGAAGAGGTAATCGTGAAACCCAGTTCCCTGGCTGATCTGCCTGTCTGTATCTTGCTTTCAGGCTTGTGTTTATTCTTTCTACATATTTACCATTTCTGATACCTATGCCATCTGTCTGACACAGCTTTCTGGCAACCATGAAGTGAGCAGCTAGTCTTCCCTGCACTCCTTTCATGACACCACACCTCACCATACACATAAGCGATGGGCGGGGCCAGCAGGCTTCTGAAGCCCACAAGAGTCTCTCTCGCACCTGTGCCATCTGTCTGACACAGGAAGAACAGAGTCGCTCCCCCTCTTTACGAGATGACTGCCTCTTGAAGCAACATTTTTAACTTTTAAAAAGGTTTATAAAAATTAATTCATGGCATGGCTAAAGGAAAATATTAATGTAAAACAAAAATCATATCATACAACTAAGAAATAATATATGCTTAAACATTAGGGTTTTGGTTGGTTTATTTTTTATTTATTTATTTATTTTTGGATTTGGTTTTTTCGAGACAGGGTTTCTCTGTATAGCCCTGACTGTTCTGGAACTCACTCTGTAGACCAGGCTGGCCTCGAAATTTGCCTGCCTCTGCTTCCCAGAGTGCTGGGATTACAGGCGTGTGCCACCACTGCCTGGCTTTTTTTTTTTTTTTTTTTTTTTTGGTCTTAAGTTCCATAGTTCACATGAAGGGTGATTTCGGAAGCTAAGGCATTTGATTCGGTATTTAACAACTATAGCTATTTCATCCAAACTTAATTTTCCATTAACTTTAATAGCTGTGTGTAGTGGGTTGCTGATGCTGCTTGTATTCTAATGCTAACACTGGTTCCTCAAGACCTGGTTGCCCCAGAGATGTGAGAGTCTGCATGTAGAGCCAAGTGACACTATGTGACTTTGCCCCCAGATTTTTCTGATTGGTAAATAAAGATGCTGACAGCCAATAGCGGGACAGAAGAGATGTAGGTGGGTTTTAGATTTCCAGGGCTTGGGGGCAGAAGTGGGTGGGGTAGGTGGGTCAGAGGAGAACCAGAAGGAGAAGAAGATGAATGGAGAAGTCACCATGGCTTAGGTGACTCAAGAAAACATGGTCTCAGGGGCTGGCCAATTGGAGTTAAGATAATAATAACTCAGGTTATCAATAGGAAAGTAGATTCTAACAGCATATAGGGTAGATATCTGCTCAGCTCCCATGCTTATTGTAAATAATGAAAGTTGTGTGTCTTTTATCTGGGAACTCAATGATCAAGGTAGAAACCCAGGTTTAGGATTATAAATAAATTCTACAACAGTTGTCCTCCAAAACAGCATAGTTTGTTTTTTCATCTTTCTACGGCCAGTTCTCACTATAAACCTGGCCAGAGCTAGCAATAACCATGCTACAGCCCTAGGTTATGTTGTCTTGAGACTTACTCTGACAAATAAATTATTCCTTACAAATTGGGCCACAGCAATAGTATCAGGACACCGGGGAAACACAGGCAGCATTTTCAACAGACTGTCACATGACTGGACACCACTCAACTCCTTGTTCCCGCCTGAAACCTCAGGAACATGGTCTTTGCCATCCACATTTCTATCAGTATTCTGGTCTTCCAGCTCTCACCAGAATCATCCACTAAGAATTAAGAGTGGCTTACAAAATTCTAGGGTTTCTTGGCTCAAGTATTCAAACTCCTCCCCATTCTTCCTGCAGACAACTTCCAAAGGCTTGAGAACCGCACAGTCCAGTTTACCATAGCAATACCCTCAGGTATGGGCATCATTTTTTTTTCTGTATTATTTTTGTGCCACTGAGACCAAAATGTCCAAGGAATGTTTACTTTGGCTCGTAGTTTCGGTCCGTCTTGGCATCATGGTGGAGAAGGCATGTCAATGGGAACATGTGTTGACAGCTTTTTTTTTTTTTTTCTTTTTTTATGGTCAGTGTACTAGCAAACAGATAAAAGAGATCAGATGGTTGAACTGGTAACCTTAAATGGCCTGCCCCAGGACCTATTTCAGCCACTTCCTAAAGGTCCAACAGCCTCTCATGGTATGGCTTCCAGTTTTGAGGTGAGTGTCCAAAACAAGTCACTTCAGATTCAAAGCATAACAATGAGTTATTGACAGTATTTGAATGTTTGGCTTTACAACCTTTCAAGGACATCGTGTTCCTCCTGTAGACCCAAGTATATTGTGTCACCATGCCTAACTCAAATAGGTCTTACTCTTTGCCATCAAGGTGGAAAAAAGGAATGGACGTTAAACATCTTCTACACGGCCTGAGGTTGACTTTGGGAATCTTCCTTGACTGTTTTCCACCTTACTCACCAAGGCAGGGTCTCTCAGTTGAACCTGGATCTCATGGAGGCACTTCCGAACTGAAGCTCCTTTCTTTGTGATAACTCCAGCCTGTGTCAAGTTGACACACAAAACCAGCCAGTATAGGAGCCAAGCATTTAGTACCACTGGATGGGTACAAGTGTTGAAACTGAAAATCTGCTCTCTACCATGCTGCTCTGTAAGGGCATTCCAAGTGCTATAAGTGCAGTGTGATTGACAGCAGTGATCCCAAGTCACACAGACAATAGAATCTGAAGCTTAAAAGACAGTAGGCAACTGAGCCTTTCCACAACCTAAAAGCACATCTTTGAGCACTTATTCCATAGCTGTGGGGTGTTTAGGCTAAGTTTTGTAGTTGGGTGAATCACCATAGCAATTGATGAATGTAAAAATTCAATATGTATTGTTCCCTTGTAGTTTAAAATTTCTCCATATCTGTCTCTCTGTTAACCGTGTTAAATCTAGACAATGTGAAGAGTTTTCTCTATTCTGAAATTTAAAAGATTTATTTTAAAATGTCTGTCTATTGACTCCTGACAAAATGGAATCCCTAAGCCACCTGTTATATGGTCATACAGCATTTATTTTAAATGGCATTTTTGGTTTTTTGCTGAGTGTTCTTTTCATATATTTCTAAGAAGGTGTCTTAGGACAGAGCATCCCAACAAATAATCTATTTGCACATTTTTAAATACGGAAGAACTGCCTATTAGCTATGAACTGGAGCTAACAGCTTCTAGCATATGACTAATGCCAAGTGTTAATGCAAAGCAACTTTGGTAGTTTGAATGAGAATGCCTCCCATAGATGCAGCTATTTGGATGCTTGGCCCTCAGTTGGTAGAAACACTTGGGAAGGATTAGGAGATGTTGCCTTGTTTGAGAAGGTATGTCACTGGGGGCTGGTCTTTGAAGTTCCAAAGCCCATGCCATCCCCAATTAACTTTCTTTGCTTCATGCTTGTGGATACAGATGTGAGCTTTCACTCAATGCTCCAGCACCATGCCTGTCTGCCTGCTGTTATGCTCCTTACCATAATGGTAATGGGCTCTACCCCTCTTGAACTGGGAGCTGAGAATGAAACACTTCCTTTTATAAATTGTGTTTGTCATCAGGTTCTGTTATAGTAATTAAAGAGTAACTAAGATAGTGACAGAAACAAAATACATCCATGTACACACATATACACACGTTCAGAGACCTGTCTCTCAAGGCATTAGATTTAGGATTCCTCCTCTAATGACAAACTCCAAATGACTTAAGGATGCTTAAGTGCTTTATATGACTTGGCATGGGGTTTGTATACAATGCATGAATTTCATCTGGCATATTGTAACCTACATCTAGGTGACCTATAAAATCAAATATAATGTCAATTAGATGAAATTGGTTGCTGTACTATACCATTCAGGGGATAATGGCTGGGGGGGGGTAAGTATGAATATATTAAGTATGAATACAATATTTTTTCTAAATGTTTTCAATTTCTGTTTTGGAAATCTCATCTCCATGGAAATCCATGGAGAGAGAACCCACTGATATGGGTGTATGTGGTAGTTAACCTTCATTTTCGACTTCTTTAGATTTTGAATCACCTTGGAGACTTACTTATGCATGTGTCTGTGAGGGTTTAACTGAGGAGGGACGACAAACCTTCACTGGGCTGGACCAGGGCTGACTCTGTCATAGAGAGCTAAGATGGCCACAGTAGTCAGTGTTCCCTGCTACTTGAGTGCAGGTGCAGTGTGCCTGGAGGCCCCAAGTGCCTGCCTACATACCTTCCCACCATGATGGCCTGAACCTTCATTGTGAGCAGAACAAACCCTGCCTACTTAAGTTGCTCTCTGTATCAGCACTGGCTGTGTGTGTGTGTGCATACTCTCACGTCTGTGTGTACATGCCAATTCCAATAACCAGGCTCCTCCCACACTCACATCCCCCTGTTCCTATGTTCCTCTCTCATGAAGTCCCCTGTTCATTGTCACCGGCACTAAGTCAGATTCATGGTCCTTAGGCTCAGCGGGACATTTCCAACCCACCATTTTGGCCAAGTAGAAAGTTATTCTATAATCATGTACCTATAAAAAAGAAAGAAAGAAGGAAAGAAAGCAAGCAAGAAAGGAAATAACCTTGCAATTATTTGAAACAAAGCCAATTATTACTTTTTTTTTTAAAGCTACCTGCTTTCAATTAAGCAGGAAATTATCTAAGAAGCCACTTAATTTGCTTTGGTCTGTGGTCCCTCAACTGCTTTATGCTGAGTGGAGCATGAAATTAAATATGTAACAACTATCTTAATGGTGATGCTGCAGAGTGCTAGCAGTTTAGAATCTTGGGTCTACCAAATGGTGACAAATGCTAAGACGTACAGGTCAAAGACTACATGTATTGAATCTACTGCAAGGAAAAGAAAATAGCATTAATAGCTTCTGTATATTTTAGTTAGAATATCTTAATTTAAGAAACTCTTAAGTTGAGATAAGAAGAATGGCAGGGCAGGTATGGAAAGAAAATCTCTCAAACTTGCAGTGAAATTGCTACTTTCGGCCATGGGAAATGATAGGCCATTTCCTTTGGTCCGAATGTAGATTATGCAAAGATGTAAGAAAACGAGAATGTTCTAGAAAATTTCTCCGATCGTTTGGAGATGCATCAGTGCCTGTCTTTTGTTGGAGTAAAGCCTTTGTTTAGAGCTGAGAACACATAGCATTTGCAGCCAAGGAGCTGTTTATATCGACATATAAGGGCACTCGCGTATGCAGGAGATTTTAGAAGCATTCTAAATGACACTTCAATCAGTACTTAACAATGTTGTAAATGTTAGATGGTTCTTGGAGCCTCTTATTTATTTAAAACATTTTTTTACAGTTTAAAAACCATTTTTATACTAGACAAGTCTTTTCAAACACTAACAATGTTAGGGATAAACATCATAAAAATCTGTAGAAATGTGAGTGGAAATATTCTTGCTTCTGTAGTTACTATAAAGCCATTGTTTTCTTTATTTCTTTTTGAAAATTAAGAATACAGCACGGCAGAGTCTTACTAGATATTTTGACACAAGAATAGAAAGATTTGGCCAGATTTCTTTTCCTCCATCTCTGGAAAAAGGGTGAATCTGATAATTTTCAGAAAGTTGGGATAACATTCAAGGTTCCAAATTACTCTTTTGGATGCTAAAATGTTTAGCTGGTAAGATGGCACAGTGGATAAAGGAACTGGCTAACAAGTCTGATGACCTGAGACCCATTCCCTGGACCCACATGGTGGGAAGGACATAACTGAGTCCAGCAAGTCATTGCACACGTACATATAATAAATAAATACAGATAAAAAATTAAAAAGACATTTGGCATGTTCATTCCTATCATGAAATTTGTCCACATTGTATGCGCTCTTAAAATATTCTCAATCTCTGCTTTACAGAAACTTTGTAATTTTATGAGGTCCCATTTGTCAATTCTTGATCTTAGAGCATACACTATTGGTGTTCTGTTCAGGAACTTTCCCCCTGTACCGATGTCCTCAAGGGTCTTCCCCAGTTTCTTTTCTATTAGCTTCAGAGTGTCTGGCTTTATGTGGAGGTCCTTGATCCATTTGGAGTTGAGCTTAGTACAAGGAGACAAGGATAGATCAATTCCCATTCTTCTGCATGCTGACCTTCATCCAGTTGAACCAGCGCCATTTGTTGAAAAGGCTATCTTTTTTCCATTGGATGTTTTCAGCCCCTTTGTCGAGGATCAAGTGGCCATAGGTGTGTGGGTTCATTTCTGGATCTTCAATCCTGTTCCATTGATCCGCCTGCCTGTCACTGTACCAATACCATGCAGTTTTTAACACTATTGCTCGGGAGTATTGCTTGAGGTCAGGGATACTGATTCCCCCAGAATTCTTTTGCTGTTGAGAATAGTTTTAGCTATCCTGGGTTTTTTGTTATTCCAGATGAATTTGATAATTGCTCTTTCTAACTCTATGAAGAATTGAGTTGGGATTTTGATGGGTATTGCGTTGAATTTGTATATTGCTTTTGGCAAAATGGCCATTTTAACTATATTAATCCTGCCAATTCATGAGCATGAGAGGTTTTTCCATTTTGTGAGGTCTTCTTCCGTTTCCTTCTTCAGAGTCTTGAAGTTCTTGTCATCGGCAACCAACAAATTGGGAAAAGATCTTCACCAACCCTACATCAGATAGAGGGCTAATATCCAATATATACAAAGAACTCAAGAAGTTAGACTCCAGAAAACCAAATAACCCTATTAAAAAATGGAGTACAGAGTTAAACAAAGAATTCTCACCTGAAGAACTTCGGATGGCAGAGAAGCATCTTAAAAAATGCTTAACTTCATTAGTTATCAGGAAAATGCAAATCAAAACAACCCTGAGATTCACCTTACACCAGTCAGAATGGCTAAGATTAAAAACTCAGGAAACAGCAGGTGCTGGAAAGGATGTGGAGAAAGAGGAACACTCCTCCACTGCTGGTGGGGTTGCAAATTGGTACAACCACTCTGGAAATCAGTCTGGCGGTTCCTCAGAAAACTGGGCACCTCACTTCCGAAAGATCCTGCTATACCACTCCTAGGCATATACCCAGAGGATTCCCCAGCATGTAATAAGGATATATGCTCCACTATGTTCATAGCAGCCCTATTTATAATAGCCAGAAGCTGGAAAGAACCTAGGTATCCCTCAACAGAAGAATGGATGCAAAAAATGTGGTATATCTACACAATGGAGTACTATTCAGCCATTAGAAACAATGAATTCATGAAATTCTTAGGCAAATGAGTGGAGCTGGAGAACATCATACTAAGTGAGGTAACCCAATCTCAAAAGATCAATCATGGTATGCACTCACTAATAAGTGGATATTAGCCTGGAAAACTGGAATACCCAAAACATAATCCACACATCAAATGAGGTACAAGAAGAATGGAGGAGTGGCCCCTGGTTCTGGAAAGACTCAGTGTGGCAGTATAAGGCAAAACCAGAACAGGGAAGTGGGAAGGGGGGGTGGGAGAACAGGGGGAGGGAAGGGGGCTTATGTGATTTTCGGGGAATGGGGCACCAGGAAAGGGGAAGTCATTTGAAATGTAAATTAAAAATATATCGAATAAAAAAATATTCTCAATCTCTATAAAACTATTACCTTTAAAAGTTCTCTAGGGAGTTATAAAGGTAGATACCATATAGCATAGGAGCTTTGGATATTTTTCTATGACGAGAAGTTCTCCACTTTTGTCTTTATGTTTGAGTTATTTATAATCAGAGTAAGAGCCCCGATCATGGTGATGCAGAATCCTTGAAGGATGGTCTGTGTGACTGCAGAACTGACTACCATCAGCCAGCTTGAGTCCTATAAACCGTGACAGTGTTCCACTCACACACTAGGGACATCAGTGTCTGAGGAGACTAAGGAGGGGTTTGAGTCAAGGTGAGCTGGCATTTGGGAAAGCCACCGGAGGGTCTCACCATCCTGGCTCACGTGCTCAGTGCAGGGTGGATCTTTTCATCTGTTCACATTGTCCAGACATGGAAGATCCTGTGACAAGCAAAATTCATGTCAGTTGTCCTATGCTATCCTCTCCATAGCTGAATGAAATTGGTGCCCCTATTATTATCCAATCTTATGCCCAAGGAAAGCACTCCTTACCAACGAGGGCAAACCAGACAGGCTAGGATG
This sequence comes from Apodemus sylvaticus, assembly GCF_947179515.1. Taxonomy (NCBI): domain Eukaryota; kingdom Metazoa; phylum Chordata; class Mammalia; order Rodentia; family Muridae; genus Apodemus; species Apodemus sylvaticus. The sequence goes on from NC_067485.1 coordinate 18,652,444, forward strand.
GTGCTTTGTGTTTGAGATAGCAATCCCCTGAGACTTAGTCCAGAGTTTTCCTGACTAATAGGGCACACGTTACTTTTATGGTCCCACAAAACACAACTGCTTTCTAGCCATATGATATAACCTCAGGTATTTTTGATCCCGCTGAAGGACAGACTTCTGGACACCAAACTGTTCTCAGCATAGCCAACTCTTTCCACACTGAAAGATATTTTAGAACAGCCCAATTGTGTGTATTGAACAAGCACCAAGATGAAAATTCAAAGATAAAAGTGAGTGTTTTTTCTATAGCTTGGGGGTACCATTTACATATATACCCAGGGGGAATAATTTTCAGGTTAATGAGAGGGGTTTTGTACACATGATATCCATTAATGCTAATGAATAATATGTATATGGTGTAATAGATGCTGGGTACATACTGCTCCCTGCCAGAAAGCAGATCTGTAGATTATAATTTGTACTTGTGATATCACACCTATGAAATCAAGAAAATGAGTTAATTATATTCACAAATGTTTGCTGCTAAATATGTTCATTATTTTTGTTTCTATCATGGAATGTATCCATACTTACATAGATTGTTGTAATATTTTCCACTTTTACAAACCTATCACCATTAAACGTTCTATATATAAGAATAGGAGGCCCCAGGGGAGCTCATTTCAAGAGCTAACCAGTTGTGGGATTGGAGAGATGGTTTATTGAAGTGGAAACTGAAGGATTCTTTGGAAAAGTCAGTTGTGTTGTATGGTGTTTGGCTGGGGCAAACAGGTGAAGGAACATTTCACTGAAGCAGACACAGGAAAGAGGCTGTTCTACTAAAGCAAGCACATGAAAGGACATGATGAAGGAAGGATTCTTTGCTAATGACAAACATGTATTGGTCCAATTTACATTGCATAGTTAAGCTCCATTTGTCAGGATTTCGTTGAGAGAAATGTGATGGAAAACTTCTGCTAGTGTGCTGCAGTTTCTAACCACTCATACAGACTCGGGCTGATTGGTAGAGCAATGCCAGCTGAGACAGACATGCATGAGGCAAGACACATGGAGGACACATATTTGGAGGGAGTATATAAAGGACTTGACGGACAGTGACAGGGGCTGAGTTTGGCTTGCTGGTAGAGCTGGCTATACAATGCTTGTTGGTCTCACATCTTCGCTGATCTTTGCTCTATCAAGAGGCACAGCCAAGAACTGCTCTTGATGTCCTTGCTAGTCCAAATCTCTCCTGCTTGGCTGTTCCTGCTAGGTTATGCCTCCTGCTGCTATCCCAACTCTACTGAATTGGACTGCTGGTATCTCCGTGAAGTGTTTGCTAGTAGATTGAGCTGCCACTGCTAACCTGTGCCTGACAGATGATATTTGCTTCCAAGAACGATTTCTAAACAGGTTCACTTCCCCTGCATCCTTTGTTTTCTACTACCCTTGATGGCGGCTTAGAAGGGAGGTTAACATGTTTAAGAAACATCATTAAAAATAAGATTTGAAAAAAAAATTTGAAGTTATCAGTTTAGAAAGTTTAGTGTTCTTGCAGAAGACTTGGATTCAGTTCCCAGCACCCATTATCAGGCAGCACACAATAACCTGTAACTTCAGTTCCTTGCTATCTAATGCTCTTTGGCCCCCATGGCTACCTGTGTACTTGAGGTGTACATAAACCCATGAGGGTATATAAACATCCACTTGAAAAGTTAACCCATTAGGAAACGTTTAGGGGACAGGGCAATGTTTCACTAAAAAAAAATAATTGCATGCTTTAAAGAAAAACTTGAAAGAAGGGATTTATTGAAAAGAGTGAATTTGAGGACCTGAAAAGATTTGGAACCCAGAAATCCACTGATGTCATTTCGATTTGGCAGTCCAATTCTGCCCAAGTATTCATTTTGTCCCTAGAGCCTAGCAGAGCCCCCAGAGTAGTTTATCATGTATTTTCATAGGAAGCTGTCTAGAAAATACAGTTAGAAAAATGATAACTGGTTCTCAAACTGATACAATGTACTGGGTTTTCCAAATAGTAAGCATAACAAAAATAAAAATTGGCTGATACTGTTTTTCCCTCTCAGGTTAGAATGCTGTCTGACCTGGGGTTGCAGACCCTCACTCATGATGTTCCCTGGCTGTTAAGAAAACCACAGCATCTCAAGCTGTCCTCTGGTGGGATTTCAGTGCAAGAGCTCATCAGACTCTCTCAGTCACCCCCCTCCCCCATATTTCTGTCTCTCTCACACACACTCCTTCCTTTTCTGTTGTTCTAATTTGAGATACTTTGATTGGTGAGGAACAAAGACTTTAAGTATGATATATACGTACATTGCAAATTTACGTGCTCATTGGACACCTGCATCAATAGCAAACTCAACTTGAGAGGCTGGAAAGAAAAGAGAGAAAAAAAAAGAATACAGCTACCTAATGCCTTGCAGTTTCAAATTGCAATTATCATGCCAGTCTCTCGATTTTATTTATACTGCGTCCTTGTCAACCCGTGCGTGTTGACCTTCTGTAATTAGCAGAGATGACACACGCAGAGACTGTGCTCCCAAGTTCACAAAAGGAATGAATGTCTCTGTGCTGTCTCAGGGACCTTTGTCACTGGGCAAATCTGCAATGAATCTTAGGACTTCTCTTATTGAATGGTTTACAGCTAGGGATGTCTTATTGCTCTGTGCTCTATTGTGCCCCAGTGTATTTGAGAGATAGAGGGGGAGAGACGGGGTGGGGGGGAAGTGGGGGGGGAGGGGAAAGAGGGAGGGGGAGGAGAGAGAGATTTATTGTTCTGTGTTTGTGTGCATCCTCATATGAACACAATGCTTGAGGAAGCTAGAAGAGGGTGTCAGATCCTCTGTAGTGGAATAGAGGCTGTAGCTAGCTGCCCCATATGGGTGCTGAGTACGAATTCTGGTCCTCTGGAGGAGCAGCAAGTGCTCTCAACTGCTGAGCCATCACTCCAGCCCCATGCTTTAGTTTCTTATGTATAAAATTGGTAGACAATCACCTGGGCTTGCAATGTATACAAATCCTTCATAAAATAAGTCATTTGAAAATAGTAATCTCTTTAACAACACCAGGCACTATGAAATAAACCCGTTACCATTGTAAAATGATATGAGCTATTAAAATAATATTCATTTAAAAGGAACTAGGATAAGACTCTGTTGCTGAGGACACCACATACTTTGGTCAAAGGACATGAAGAAATCAAGTTGGTATGGACTAGGGGCCTTCTTCCCTGCTGGACATCTTTTGTCATAGTGGAAGGTACTCTCTAGATGCTGGGAGAGAAAGGGTGTCAATAGTCTTACCCAGGTGCGAACACTGGGCTACAGTAAGACTTGCCTGTGATATGCCCATGGGTAGCCAATATATTACCATGCTGTAGGGGTAGCTGATCAATTTGCAATTGGATTTAAGGCTCAATCCACAGGTAGGCATGCATACCTGCTATGGCAAAATTGGCCGAGAACACATGCATGACTTGTGTCTCAGCTTCATCTGTCAACTTGACAGAGCTTGGAGTCTTCTGAAGGAGTGGCGGGTGAAGGGTTGGGCAGATCATGCTGGTCTGTGGACACGTCTGTGAGACATTGTCTTGATTAATGATTGTCAGTGGGGGAGGGCTAAGCTTCCTGAATCACATTCCTTGAACAGGTGAGCCTGGGATGTATAAGAAAGTCAGCTGAGCATGAGCACAAAGCAACCAGTAAAGCAGTGCCCCGCCCTTGTTTCTGCTCCAAGCTCCTGCCTTGAGTTGCTACCCAGATTTCCCTCAGTGGTGAATAGAGACCTGCAAGTCTATGATGTATGAATCCTCTCCTCCCTAAGTTGCCTTTGATTAGAGTGTTTGGTCACAGCAACAGATAGCAAATTAGAACAGTAGGAGAGCTCATAGGCCCTAGCAGTGAACCTGCTCCAATTGTTTTCTCAATGGGAGGAGCATCATATCTCTGTTTAAATTCACATCTCTCTTCCTATAGATTAGTGCAACTCTTAGACTCGTCAGAGAAGTGTCTCTGTGAATTGGATGGTGGTTAACGTAAAAACCCACACTAGGTCAAGGCGCAGAGAGTATGTCTGGGAAATGCTCAGTCGCAGATTGGACTCTTACATCACACGCCATCCCAACAAGGATCAGAAACCATCAAGGAAGAGGAGGTAGAAAGATTCTAAGAGCCAGAGGTCTGAAATAATTGAGTGAAGCAAGGTCTTATGGCCAGGACAGGATCACTGTGTCCATGACCTCATGGCAGCTGTTGTGGTCTGTACAAGATCAAGCTGGTGGACATTCTGGGACTGTTGGGAACAGGGGCAAGACTCACAGGTGCCCACCTCTAGTTGAGGACAGTTGATGAAAATTTCTAAGGTTAAAGTCAGTGTGGTCCTTGGTAGGTGCACCATGCTCCAGTGGGTAGCCCCACACCCGTGGCTTATGGAAAGCACAGATGGGACACAGGATTATAAAACAACCAAAAAGAGGACATGAAATTGTGAGGGGTGGGGTGGGGCGGATCATGGAGGTATTAAGGGTATCAGCAGAGGGTGAATATGATCAATATATATATATTGTTTGTATGCTTAAAATCTTTAATTAAAACATGATATAACCTGAGTTCAATTCCCAGCAACTACATGTTGGCTCACAACTATCTGTAATGGGATCTGATGGCCTCTTCTGGTGTGCCTGAAGACAGTGACAGTGTACTCACATACATGAAATAAATAAAACATGATGTAAAAAAAAAACAGACTTGTAGGGGGCTGGAGAGATGGCTCAGAGGTTAAGATCACTGATTGCTCTTCCAGAGGTCCTGAGTTCAAATCTCAGCAGCCACACGGTGGCTCACAACCATCCGTAATGGGATCTGATGCCCTCTTCTGGTGTGTATGAGGGAAGTGACAGTGAACTCACATACATGAAATAAATAAATCTTAAAAAAAAAAAAACCCAAAACAAAACAGAAAAATCAGACTTTTGATCAAATGTCACTCCAGAGTCTTAACTAATTCTTTAGTCATATCTGTTAGCACCAGTGCCCCCTGGTCAGGACTTAGTAAGCAGGTCTTGAATGAATGGCAGAAATAATAAAAAACAAATTTTTCCCCTCAATTTTCATTTGTTCCTTTTTGGTACCAAAGTGAAATATATGGGAAAGGGGTGGTGCATCTAGAGGAAGAATATTGACTGTCACTCTCCCAGTATTTATTGTTTATTGCATTCTGACCAAATGAGACTAAAGGTGACCAAAGACTCTCTTAGTTCAAGAGCCCATGATGACTCTATCAGCCTCTCTCTGTTCCCTGCCCTGCCATGTGGCTCTCCCTGTCTTATATACTCTGAGACACACATTCATAAATACATATTTATATGTGTACATATGTGCGTATTTATGTGTAGGGAGAGAGAGAGACTGAGACTTTATATCTTTACGGTTTATATTTATTGCTCTTTATTGATTGTGAAATATTTGATAACCCCCATGTTGTGAAGATGTTCTGTCTTTTCTTCATAAAGATTTATTTTTACCCTTTACATCTAGATCTACACTTCCTCTGGGGCAGATTTTCCTATGTGTGTATCAGGCCAGGTAAGAATAAAAATTGTTTCTTTATTGTCTGTCCAGCTGACAAGGAACCATCTGTAGAAAAATCCTTAATCTTGCAGTGCATGGTCTGTCATGAGTCAAACGATCTCATGTGTTTCTGGACTCTATTCCGTTCATTGATCTATTAATCAATTGTTATGATATTCTGTTCTGTATTAATGAATATAATCTTTCCATGCCTTGCTTTCTGGAGTACAAGCTTTCTTCACCATTGAGCAATGGGTTATTTAATTTAATTTTGATTCTTATGCATTTGCATATACATTTAAGAAATTCAAAGAGTTAGAAAGAGATTAAAGTAGGATTATGTTTGTCTATGGGTAAATCTGGGAATGCTATTAGGTTTATAATATTGAGCTTTGTAGTTCATGAATTTAGACTAACTCTATAATTATTTATCTTTTAATATTTCTCTCAGAATATTTTGTGAAGTCTTATAGGTTTTTGTGATGTCACATCAAATCTGCAAAATATTATTTTTGACGATGTTTTGATGTAACAAGTTGGCTAGACTTGAAAATGAGAAACTGAGAATGTTTTTCTTTGGGACAAAATATTATGTAGGCTGTTTGGCCTTGAATTTTCTGAGCAGCTGGCACAGTGCTGGGATCACAGGTGTATATTGATCAGCACATGCAGTTATATTGAGGATGTCACTCGGGGCTACGTTTGCTAGACAAGCACTTACTAATCTGCACTCATTCCACAGAATTTTTTTAAGATTTATTTATTATTATATGTAAGCACACTGTAGCTTTCTTCAGACACAAACAGCAAAGAGCATCAGATCTCATTATGGATGGTTGCTGGGATTTGAACTCAGGACCTTTGGAAGAGCAGTCAGGGCTCTTAACCACTGAGCCATCAGAGAATGTTTCTTAAATGACTTGTTGTACATCAGTTTCACAGTAACTTGAATTTTGTAGCAATCTGGAAGCTCTATAAACCATGGTTCTTTATAACTGTTTCTTAGTATGAACACTGAAGATCCATTATAAATTTAATATATAGACTGCCTGAAACCAAGAGTCAGTTATTTGATCACACATGGACCTAGGTCTCTCTGGGAAGGTACTTTGTGCATCAGAGCCTCTAATTCCTCTACCCTACATAAGGAGTTCCTTATGGGTCATCTCTGTGGACCTGGACGACTAGACAGAAACCCTCTAAGTCTGAAGACCTGAGTCTAGTCCTCAAGATCTATGGTGGAAGAGGACCAAGTCCTCCAAGTCATCCTCTTGCCTCTTCATGTGATCCACGGCATGAGCTCCCCTATAAACAAAACACACACAAGTAAAACAAGTGAAATAAGCTGTTTAGTTAGAGAACAATCAATAATCAGGAAAACGTTGAACTTGGCAGTTGAACCACAGTCAAGGTCACTTGTGGCAGTAGAGAGAAGATGAGGCTGATGGGAGCCACAGCGACACCATCTCTGCCTTTGTGTGTCATAGGAAGAAGTCTGGCTCTTTCAACACGTCCCAGACCTGAGGCACTTTCTTGGGAGAACCATTTAGCTAATTAATGTACTTTTTTTTTTTGTGCTGACATTGGACCTTGTAAAAGATGTCTGTGTTTACATCTTCGTGTCTCACAGTGATCTAGAGAGGAGGAGCTCTAATTCACATTTTCCAGATACAGTGCCTAAACCCAAGATGCCCATGGAGGATGAGAGGTACATGTCTTGAATATTTCTCAAGATTATATTTTGAGAAAACAATGAATGTTTATATTGCCAAAATACATTTTTGTGAGGTCTTTTTCTTGTGTGGTTATCAAATAATATTTTGAGGTAGACGGGACAGTGTTATGAGAGTAAATGTGCCCAAGTGAGGAAACAAGTTCAAGGCTGGATTTCACCTCTGTTTAGACAAAGCAGCCAGAAGGCCCAGGCCCCCAGCCATTAGTGCCTCAGCCAATGCAGAATCACCTAATTTACACAGCACAAACCTCACCCTCTTGTCTTTGCAGAGTCCCTCTTCCCATATTTTCTGGGCTGTTGATTTGGGGGAAGGGATGCTCAGGTAAAATACAATCTGGCTGTGTTCTTTAGGTTATTTCCAGAAGATATAAGGATTTGGATAAACTTGATAAAATTGGTAAAGAGAATTACCTTCCCTAATATGGGTAGCCCCCAGCCCATGTATGGAGAGCCCAGATAAAATAAACAGTGTGAGTAAGACTTTCTGTCTTCTTGAGCTGAGATATCCATCTTTTGCCTTGGAATATCTGAGTTCCTGGTTGCTAGACCTCTGTTCTTAAGGACTCACAGCTCCAACTTCTTTGATCACATAGATTGCATGTGGCATGTTGTGAAACTTGACCTCCTCTGTCACTGTACGAGTCAGCTCCCACTAGAAGACTTTTGATTCATCTATCTATCTATCTATTTATCTATCTATCTATCTATCTATCTATCTATCTATCTATCTATCGATTGATCTACCTGCCTACCTACCTATATACCTACTATATATTCTATCTATCTCTATCAATTATCTATCTATCTATCTATCTATCTATCTATCTATCTATCTATCTACCTACCTATCTATCATCTGTGTATTCTATCAGTCTATATATTTCTAGCATCTGTCTGTCTGTCTGTCTGTCTATCAATCTAATCTATTTATCCATCATATATTATCTATCTAATCTATTTCTTTATCACCAGCATCTATCATCTATCAAGCATCTATCAATTATCTATTTATGTTACCCATTAATCATATATTTATCTATGTATCTTGTTACTTTTCATTTAGTTAACTATGTATCTTTGTGTCATCTTTCTATGTAATCTATGTATCATCTATTTCTATCTATATCTGTCAATCAGCTATCTCTATGTATTATCTACTTACCACATATTTATGTCCCTGAATCTATCATCTGTTGTCTAGTAAGTTATGTATCTTTGTGTCAACTATCTTTCTACATATTCTATCTTTAATTTTCTATCATCTATCTACAAATCTTTGCATTATCTTTCTATCATCTATATGTATCTATCATCTGCTATCAATTATCTGTCTTATATCTATCTATTGATCTATCTTTCATGTGTCTATCTATCTATCTATCATCTATCTATTGTCTATCATCTCTTATCTATTGACCATCCATCTATCTTCTATTATCTATGTACCTCTATTTCTATGTATTAATCTATCATCTACTACGTATCAATTAGCCAATCAATCATCTATCTATCCTATTGATTATATTCTTCTGGTGGCAAGTGACTAATACCTGCTTTTAAGTCCACCTTCTGAGGCTAACTGTCCAGCTTCTGGGGGTTTTGGGATCTCTGCTCTCAAGGTCAGCACAGCTGGATTTGGGCTGCATCTGTAGGACTCACTTGGATCTAGAACTGCTGAAAGAATGTCTTGCTGGACTATATCTACTAAAAACAAATGACTCTCCGTGGCAGGCTGGGAAAGTACACTGTAAGCAAGGTAAAACTTTGGTTAGATTCTCCAGATGAAAGGAAGCCAGCTCTCAACTCTCAGTCTGAGACAGGCTCTGTCTTTCCTGCAGAGACAGAGCTGCTCGTGGAACCGGCTGTTGTTAAGCATCGACCTTGCCTTCCTCTACCTGTGGGGAACAAAGAGGTCATGGTAACAGCTATTGTTGACTGAGTGCTGACTCAGAGAGGAAGTCTCAGGCCTATGCTGTCTCATGAAGATGTCTGAAGCTGTGTCACAATGCCACATGAGGAAAACGAGGTCAGGCAGGGTAGACGAAGGAACTGTAAGTTTTCTGTGTCATAATGAGCCCGAGCAGAGCCTGGGCATGCATGTGGCTGCAAGCATGTTGGACACCTGGTGATTCCATTTACTCTCACCTAAAGCAAGGGCGGGGCCACTAAATACTGAACTTGGAAACTGTTCTTGAGCCACAGATAATGCCACCATTGAACTCTTGGGGAGGGAGGAGGAAGCTGAGTTCTGCTTTGTTCTCTTAATCACCCTGCAGGAAGCCTGGCTGCATACCCAGACTCTCTGAGTCTAAGGCAAGGAAAACTGCTTCTTAAACTGATCTCTAATGCACTTCAGCTCAGAGCAACTGGGTCTACAGTGACCTCAGGGCTGTTGTGTGTCTACCCTAAGAAGAGGTCACTAAAAATCTGCTTTAGGAACTTTGACCTTCAGGGAAAACATCACAATGAAATGAAGCAGTTGGCCATCTTGCTTGACAGATGGTGAGAGCTGACACCAAATGCATATAGTAAATAATACAAATGATGAATAAGTATAGAAAACTTAACAAAATATGCTATGTTATATAGGTCAGAAAAACATCAAGTAAGGCTTGAGTAGTTGCAATGAATATTTGACCAGGGTATTTGTTCTGATATTAATGGCAACACTGAAAGACATATTTACAGTGTACTCACGTATCTGTTACTTTAAATGATTTTGATATGGATTTGTGGGGGAGGTGGCTGAGGGGCGCTCATCATACAGTGTAGAATTTCTGGATAAAGTGGTGTGCAAGATACTGGTTGCCCTGTATGAGTGTCCCATGAAGTAACAGCAATGGTATTCTAGGAATATTCATTGGCAAGTATCAAATCTATTAAATTTTAGATATTATGTCAGAGGGTATCTGAAGCTGCTATCATTTACTTAATGAAATAGCTCCCTGCTTTTTAGAGAGTAGTTCAATGAATATGCTATATAATACACCTTTCTGGAGTTGAGCTAGATCTGGTATGGTATAATCTTTATACAAAAAAATTACTTTCACTGGGTTGTATTTTTGTCAGTAAAATGTCTTTGGAGAAATGCATGGTTGGATCAATAACTGTCATCCCTCAGGTATTTTCTAGCAGGTTTTTTTTTCTCCCATAAATCCATACATTTTTAAAAGCACAAATATATTTTTAGTAATTCGAAAATGTTATTCAGGCACTTGTTTATAGTCAGAGTCTGTTATCTTGCATGAACATTCTCCCTGAACATGCACCGGGCATATTTTTTTATATTTCAGCTGTCAATATGAAGTGTACTTACATTTTCCTTCTGCATCGGTTTTCTTTGTTCAATTTTCAACACATTTCATAGGCTTTGATAACAGATAGTGCCTCATTCTGCAATTACTTGCAAGAAAATGGCTTCTGTGGTTTTGTACTTCCAACTCATATTAAAAATACACTAATAAGCTTGTTGTCACAGGAAACTCTTTGTGTCAAACTCAATGCAGCTTCTGAAGGACTGTCAAGACGCAAGACAGTTCCATTCCTGAACACTACTGATATTTAGGTGTTGGATTGTCTGCACGAAGGGTGAGCATCCTGGGCTATTGTCTTACTCAGTCCTTTGGGGAAGCCCAACTGCTTCCAGGTCACAAAGCATCACAGGCTGTGGAAAGGCGTTCCACAGTTAGGTAAAGTTGAAGTCCATGGTTGACAGGGCAAGATGGAAGAACCGTCCAGTCGTGATGCATTAAGTCACTCTAGAAGCCTTTCCTGGGAGAGTGTTGCATATGTCCCCGCTATTTCTGTCTGTATACCGAAACCCAACAATATATAAACAAAATGTCCTCATTAAGCCATAAAAACATGGGGATTAGAGAGGGGGATAGAAAATAAAGAAAAGTCAACAGGCTATTCATTGGCTACCACTGTTAACATTTCTATGTGTCTTGTAATCTCCTGTACATATTTAAAGATCACTGAGATAGGTACATATCATTTTGTACCCTTTAAAAATATTTCCCATGATGACCGTTTGTTATTCATTTTTACAGCGACAACTGACCACACAAAAGCTCATAAACTGATTCCTGGAGTTTAGCCTTGACAGTGACAAACTACATTCACATTTTATTTTCTTCTAAAAATATTTTGCTACATTTACTTACTTATTTGGGGAGATGCATAAGAGATAGGGTGCACACTTGGTGTGGCCTTCAGAAGACTGACTACAGGAGTGAGCCTGCCTACCCTTTCAGCATATGGGTCCCGGGTTTGAGGTCAGGTCATCAGGCTTGACAGCAAGTGTCTCTAACCATGGAGCAACTTTTGGTACTGGGAAACATCTGAGCCACAGCACAGAAGAGATTTCTGAGTGTTACTTTAAGACATTGCTGCATGCCTCAAGAATTCACTTTCTGTTTTTATTTTATTTTTTCATGTTAATACCATAAGCAGCTTTTTTGTATATTTGTGTTTATGTGGTATGCACACTGGTGTATGTGTGTGTTTGTGTATGCACATGCATATGCGTTTGTATGTTCCTATGGGTATGTGCATGCATACATACTGGTGCATATACACATTGGATGTAGAGGCCAAAGGTCAGCATCTATCACTCTTCACCGTATTTTTTTGACATAGGGTTCTCTTATTGAACCCAGAGCTCATGGATTCAGCTAGGCTGGCCAGCCAATGAGCTGTTGCTACTCACTATTCTGGGCTTTGGTGGGGATGCTCTGGAATGAAACTCAGATCCTAATGTTCACGTGGCTGGTGCTTTCCCGGCTGAACACCATCTCCTCGGTGCTCAATAATCTTTTGACAAAATTGTACGGATAAATTTGTTATAATAAAATATAAGCGAGGCACCAGGGTGGCCCTCTTGCCTATTACTGATAACTGCTCTCAAAAAGCCTCGAAAGCACAAACTCAAACAAACTCAAAGCCTGTGTACTAGTGTGAGAGTCTCTGCAGTCTGTGTTAGTGAAGACCTCATATTCGTGACCACAAGTTGCATCTGTTATATAACCCAGACATCCAAACTCAAGGACGAATTTTATATCACTGAGATTATCAAAAAGATAAATAAAAACATTTATGGGCAAGAGTTGATCTCGGTATATTCTCAGGTATATTGTCATATTCGTGACCACAAGTTGCATCTGTTATATAACCCAGACATCCAAACTCAAGGACGAATTTTATATCACTGAGATTATCAAAAAGATAAATAAAAATATTTATGGGCAAGAGTTGATCTCGGTATATTGTCAGGTGGTTTTATCTGTGTTGATAGACTGTTTAATTTCAATGCTTTTTAAAAATTACTTGCTTTTTATTACATGTTCTAACATGTAACTGTTCTTACACACATATGGAAGTTAGAGGACAACTTAGAGAAGTCAATTCTCTTCTACCATGTAGGTTTTTTCTATCAAAATTAGGCCATCAGTCTTGACAGGAAGTCCCTCTATCTCCATCTCCTCGGCTCCAATTTCTCTCATTTTGAAGTGAAACTCCTGGGAATTCTTTTCTGACCCAAGCAGTGGTGAATAGGAGGTGTCTGCTGGCCCATGTATCGGGTGTATAGCATGGTGTATGCTGATCGACTGATGGCATGCTCCTATTTTTCTGTTAGCTTTGTAGATGTATGACTTGTGCATAATAAATCTCAATTTTAAACATAGAATTTTGTAACTTTTGACAAATATTTCTAATGTTGTAACCACACTAACCTGCAATAGCTAATCTTGGTTGTTAACTTGACATACCTGGGAAGAAGAAACTTCAAATGAGAAATTGCCTTAGTCAGATTGACCCTGTGAGTATGTCTCAAGGGGCATTTTGTTGATTGATGATTAATATAGGAGAGCCCAGCCCACTATGGGCAAGACCATATCTAGGAAGCTAAGCATTTGGAGGTATAAGAAAGGTATCTGGGCAGTAAGAAGCCAGTAAGTACTCTTCCTCCATGGTTTCTGCTTCAAATGCCTCCATGAGTCAGTCCTGACTTGCTTTCCCTTTGATGATGTGTTAACCTGCCAGCTAAAGTAAACCCTTTCTTCCCAAGTTACCTTGGTCATGGCACTTATCACACAGCCAGAGAGCAAACTGAGACATCAATTGGCATCAGAAGTGGGTGTTGCTATAATGGGGTTGACCATGCTGTTTTGAGGGAGGGTGTGGAAGGATTTTGGAGCTTTGGACCAGGAAAGCCATGGAGTACTCAGAACTGTGCATGGATGATTCTGTGGGAACTTGGAAGAGAGGAATGCTGGAAGAAATGAAGACAATAGAGACCTGGTTTGTGAAGAGTTTCAGAGGGAAGCAAAGACTGTATTGTAGCCGTTTGTGTGATCTATTTGAATCAAGCATCTGTGGAAGTAAAACATTCTGTGCTTTACTGGGACAATGGATCCTGGTTAGCTGGAGCTGATAAATCAGTAGTGATTAATAAGAGACTGTGATCATTAAGGCAGAATCTTCTGGAAAGTATTTCCTTAGGGTCAGTATGGATAAACTGGAGGGGGGGGGGGACATGGCTGCATCTCACGCTGGCAGCTGAACTTGAGGATGCATGTAATACTGGTTTTGAAGACACGAGAGACATGTTATTGAGGCGATTGTGGAGAACAGCTAAGGGCCAGTTCCATATGGTAGGATTGGAGTCCCTAAGGAGAGGCCACTGGTAAAAATGAAGCCTCAATTACAGTAGAGACTCCATGATATTAGATATATCAGGACCATGGGATGACTACCAAGGATATCTAAATATGAGTGGAGCCAGCCTGAGCTTACAAGACATAGTATGTGTGTGTGTGTATGTGTGTGTGTGTGTGTGTGTGTGTGTGTGTTGTTGGATGGCAGAGCTGGAGAGGTGGAATTTGTCCAAGCTCTTTGGAGCCCAGAAGATTATGAGTGAGTCTTCTGTATCACAATGAACTTTTTATACTGTTTGATTTTGATTTTGCTTTGATCTGATTATAACTATGCCCTGGCTTTTCTTTCTTGGGATATGTTGAACTTGTATTTTATTGTACAGGGTCCCACAGTTAGGAGACTTTGGATTTTTAAGAACTTGCACATTTGAATTACTTGGAATTTTCAATGATGGCGAGACTTTTACAGTTAGACTGTGTTTTATAGTGTAATATTAATGTTAACCCAAGTTCTTGGGGACAAGAAAGGAAAGGTTATGGCATAGCAGTGATGTACTTGTGTGTCAAGTTGACAAGGGACAGTCTTGTGATGGTTAATCTTTGTTGTCAACTTGATACACTTGGGAAGAAGGAAACTCGGTTGTGGAAATGCCCCCATCAGATTGGTCAAGGTGCAGCTTTGGGGGCATTCGGATGTGAGAGGGCCAAGCCCACTTGGGCAGTGCTATTCCTGGGCAGGTAGGTGAGCCTGGGCTAGAGGGATGTGATGCTCTGTGGTCAAGAGCACATGTTGCTCTTTCAGGGGACCCAAATTCATTTCCCAGCACCCACATAGGAGTTTGTCATCACACATGACTCCATTACCAGTGGACTGATGCCCTCTTCTGACCTCTGTGGGTACCAGGTGTATACATGGTTCACATATATGCATGCAGGCAAAACAGTCATACACATAAAATAAAGTAATCCTAAACTATTTTCAAAAGAAAGGTAGATGAATATATGCTAGGGAAAACACCAATAAGCAGCAGAGTGTTCATCTGTGGTTTTTGCTTCAGGTCTCTACTTGAGTCCCTGTCATGACTGACTTTGAAGATAGACTGTAGCTTGAAAGTTGTATCTTTACAGAGAGTCCCTTAATCCTTGCTGCTGCTGCCACTGATTGTCTTTTCATCAGAAAAGTGTGAATTTTCTACACTTGAAACTTCATAGTCTTCTGTGTCTTAATTCTCTCTCTTAAAATAAGTTTCTTCAGCACGTCTACATTGACTATAAGATTCTTGAGTGCATCAGTACTGCTGGATCTTGCTAGTTCATTCCTCTTTGTTGCTGGTTAATATTTCATTGCATGGGTATACCATTGCTAGCTTATTACCTCATCAGTAAATAGATATTTTTAGGTATTTCCAGTTTAAAAAACTCATTAATATTATGAGTAAAGAACTGAACTTTAAGGGCACATCTTTGAATGGACATTTATTTTCATTTCTCTTGGGTAAGTGATTAGAAGTGGAATTACAAAGTCGTACAACACACACACACACATGTCTGTGTCAACTATGTCTATGCCTGTGTCTATGTGTATGTCTATGCCTATGGCTATGCTTATGTATGTATATATAATGTATTTGTGGGGATGTGTGAATGTATACCATATGTGTGCAGATGTCCTCAGAGGTTAGAAGAGGTCATCATATACCCTGATTCTGGAGTTATGGACAGTTATCATAAGTCTCGCGTTGTAGGTGGTAGGCACTGAGCTCAGGTCCTTTAGAAGAGTAACCAGTGCTCTTAAATGCCAAGCATATTCCCTGCTTCAGTGTTTTCTAACTATAACAGATGATGAAACTTTTTCTTGTATTTGTCTTCCCTAGGTCTTCTTTAACATGTTTGTGTTTATAATGAATTGTCAAACATCCTATTGTTTGACTTTCTTATGGAGTTATACTAATTTCTAATATAGTCTGTGTATAAGTTATTTATAGATTCCGGTTTTATAAATCAATTTCAATACCAGTGTTTTTAAACTGACAAATTTTGGCAAATGTTTTTAAGCGTGATAAAGCCCAATCAATGATTTTCGTAAAGAATTCTTAGTTTAAAAGATTCACTGAACCTATGACCAGTAAGATTTTTTTCCTTTGTCTTTCTCTAAAATTTAGTTTTCATTTTGTGATCAATACTCTATTTTCAGCTAAGTTTTGGACATTGTCTGAGTGTCATTTTTATATGGATATCCATTTTTTTATTACCAGTTGTGGAAATTTAATTTCATTACATTACTATAGCATGCTCATCAACAAGTCCATTTGTCACATGTGTGTCTCTTCTAAGACCCTCTGCCACCCACTTGCCCTCTTGTCTGTCTTGACTCCATGGTGTACCAGGTTGGTGACTAAAAATTTTATATAAAACTTGAAGTCAGATATTATTAGTCCTATAACTTTATTGTCTTTCTAGTTTGGTTTGGCTACTTTGAGTTTCTGTGTATCAAAGAACAGATTGATGAATAGCCCGTAAGAGAGCACTTTAAGTCCCAATGTGTAAAGAATTTTTACCTTGAGTGTGTAAAGAACTCTGGATATGTCATAGACGTTCATAACAGAAATAGAACAGGATGGACATAGATAGTTTCTTTAATGATCATCCTATATTCTTTCAGCACATCTAAATTACTTGTTCTAATAGAAGTTCCCATTTAGGTAGAGGCCCTAGGGTGTTGCAGACAATTAAAACATTAGAAATATGAGTGAATGCTTGCTCCTCTTGGTGGGTTGTGTCAAATCTGCACTGTATCTTTTTATATAGAAGGTGGATTTAAACTCTGCCACATACCCAAGCAGTAGTTGAAGGTTTTTTTTCTATGTGTAATCTGGAAAGGCCTGCAGTTCTTAGAGCTCTGACATGTTCATAGCACTCATTGCTAACCAAGTATGAGGAAGGCCAGTATATGCTTTCCTTGGGATAGCTATCATGCTATTCCAGAATAGATTGGTATCTACTTGAATGTTCATGTGTTTGTATACATGTATGTGCAGGAAGTCAGGCATACACACACATGTCAAAGTCAGAGGTTGGTGTCCATTATTTTTCTTAATCTCTGTCCACCTTAGATTTTTTTGTGACATGGTCTCTTACTGATAACCTGGATCTCATCAGTTTGGCTAGGCTGGAGTTTTAAGAATCTCCAACAGAGTCTATGGTAGACATCAAGTCCTATCTTTCTGCAATAACTCCTTGGAATCTGATAGTCTCAGGAATCCTTCACAGAGCTGGGACTAGAGATGGGCATCACCACACCTGGCCTTTTATGTAAGTTCTGAGAATTGAACTCAAGTCTTATGGTGGTTTAAATGAGAATGGCCCCCATAGGCTAGGCTAATATATTTGAATGTTTGTTTTTCAGTTGGCGGGACTGTTCAGGAAGGATTAGGGGGTGTGGTCTTGTTAGAGGAGGTGTGTCACTGGTAGTGGGCTTTAAGGTTTAAAAAGGCCACAAAGGGCCTAGTGTCTTTCTCTGCTGCAACTTGCAAGTCAGATATGAGCTCTTAGCTGCTGTTCCTGCACTGTACCTACTAGCCATCTTGTTTTCCATCATGATGATCATGGAGTAACCCTCTGTAAGCAAGCCCCCAACTTGCTTTCTTTATAACTTGCCTTGGTCATGGTGTCTCTTCACAGCAATAGGTCAGTAACTACAATAGATCCTTATCTTCAGTTTTGTAAGAACTTTACCAACTCAGCTATCTCCCCAGGTCCAGAACACAGGTTAACATCTCAGTCCATATTTTCCCTCCAACTCAGTCCATCTTCAGCACTTCTCCTAGTGTCTTTGTCCGAAGATGGGAGATACTAGTTCACCGGGATTGTTACTTGTGCTGTGATTACAATGCATATTTTCAAGCATGTCTTGTATTTGTGCACGAGACATTGATGATTACAAAGCACTTAAACTATTATATTCTGGTTATCAAAAACTCAAGGCTCTGAAATAGGATGCCTGAAACAACATATTTCACATCCCAGCTTCTCTTTTAATGATCAATGCATTAATCAGAATCACTGCTGACAGCATAGTAAATACTTGTCGAAATAAACTTATTAAAAATACATTAGCTCTAAATAAAATCGTGTATTGATTTGTCATTTGTTCTATTAATAGGAAACTTTACACCTGCTCTCAAATCATCTAATCAAAAATACCTGTTTCCCAGACAGGCTGAAGTTAAATGATTAGTATAATTTTTCTGTGTGTGGGAGAGAGGGAGGTAGCTCATCAACATGCACTGCTTGGCCTGCCTTCCTTCCAGAAAAGCAATGAGGAGAGTATCTAGGAAGGGCAACTGAGATTCCTACACATGTGAATGGCAACCCTTCACTTTTCCCTAAGTGTGTAGCTGGACCAGCAGGAGTTTGATATTGTATATTCCCTCTGTTTTTAACTCTCTTCTCTTCTCAGAAGCTGAGAAAGCATAAATGTAGTAAGGTATTCAAACCCCAGCAGAGACCTATGTAACAATAGCAGTCACCTAGAGTGGAAACAGTGACAGTCCCATAACCCAGGGAGGGTTCACACAATGATGTTCCACTTTCGGAGAGTACCCCTTTAGTGTGGCTTTGCTGCTTACTGTTGTTAACTCACTGCCCACAGGATCTTTTTTAGAAAGTGTATAAATTGGGTTGCCTGAAAGGCAATTAGCTAGGTGATAGTTTTTATTTTTAATTAAGCCCTGTCTTACTTCAACATCTCCCTAGGAGTCTGATACATGCTGCAATTCATTTTGAGGGCTTAAACCTACTTCCAACACTCCCTCATTAAATTTTAAGTATAGAAAAATCTCTATTTATGTAGCTCTCCCTCTCTCTCCCTCGCTCCCTCTTTAAGCAAGCTTCTCCATCAGATCTTAGAATAGTTGGAGAATGATCAGAAGCACGAGATTGTGTGGAGTTCAGGGCCTTCGCTTTGCCAAGATAGAAATGAGCCTGCCAGATGCGGTCTAGTCTTCTGATGAGTTCCCATCCTTTCTGCACAGCTGCACCACCTGCTCAGCAGTGGCCTCTTGAGTGCGAGGCTGAAGTCAGCCATGCTGTCACTCCCTGACTTGGAACTCACACACCACCATGTGTGTGGCTGCTGCCTAGATCCTGGTGGCCAGGTTCCTGCTCTATGCATAATCCTTTTTACTCAGTACTTATCAAGAGAGAGAGAGGAGATCCCGGTAGCTCTGTGACTAGAAGCAGTATACCAACAGCTGCGAGGGATGGAAACCCAGGAGGAGAACACAGTGCGTCACCTGGGCCAACCCTGAACCCTCATTTACTGGCATTGTTGTGACTCACATGACTTGGAATGGATCTGGTTCCAAGCCCTGACTTTTGAAGGACTTCTTCAGCAGTCAGTCTAACCTGCTCATCTCACTAAAAACAAAGTCTCCAGTACCAGAACTAGCTTTCTATCCCCTGCGCATTCCATTAAATTACACTATGTCTGCCTTTGGAACCTTCCCCTCTGTTCTCTTAAATTTGATAATGCACCAGAATGAAATTTTACTTCCTACCTTGGGGAATAAGTCATGGTGATTGGGTACTTACTGTTGGGTCTCTAGAGGAGACTCTTCAGGCAGAAAGGATTTATGTGATTAGCTGGATTGCAGCTTAGGGAGCGGTGCCCGGAGCCTTCTCATGACCTCAAGTCGACCATTGAAATGTCAGGACTTAAAAAGTTCAGGGCCTTTGCAGAGGCTTTAAACAAGGGTCAGTTGAGGACATGACTCCTACTTGGTGAGAATTTACTTCTATGATGAAAGCAAAAGTCTTCCATAGGCAACTAGTGGAATTTATTTATGTTTGTGTATGTGAAAAACTACAGCGTACAGTCTTTTAATCGCCCAGGGTGTGATCTAGATGGCCACATCACTGGTCTTTTGTGCTAAAGACTAGAAAACCAATATCCAAATTTTTGTTGTTTGAAAGGGGGGTATTCTCGTTAGAGTTGACTGTCAGCTTGATATACCCTAAAGTCAACTCAGAGAGGAGTCTTAATTGAGATATTGCCCAGATCAGATTGGCCCGTGGATGTGTCAGTCTGGGGATAGATAGTCTAGGTTATTAATTGAATAGGAGGGTAGAAGGGCCCAACCTACTGTGAGTGGCATCATTTCCTAGGCAAGTTGTTCTGTGCTATTTAAGAACGTCAACTGAGTCTGGACCCATGATCCAGCCAGCAGGCAGTGCCCCGCCATGGTTTCGGCTGTGCTTTCTTGGCTGGGAGTGAGTTCCTGTGTCAGAGGTAATGCTGTGTGGATTAGCAAGAAAGCATGGCTTAAAGTTTGTACCCTGACTGCTCTTAGTGATGACCCCTAAGTTGGAACAAAGCCTCTTCTCCCCTAGGTTGTTTCAGTCATGCTATTCAGCACAGAAACAAGCAAGTGGGGAAAAAAAAAGTGAAGAATGGTGGTCATTTCAGCCACAAATGAACTTATTTCTTTATTTATTCAGTTTCCTAGACAGGGGCTCAGAATTTCCAGGGCCTATTCATTAGTTCTCCGTATTTACTCCTGACTATTTTGGTTGCACTTTCCTATGTGTAGAGTTGGTTGCTTAGCATTTGTCCTGCACAGATGGGATGAAGTCCAAGTTCCAGAGAGAAGTGTCTGAAGACCTCTCTGCTTGTTCCCAGGTCTCCTTTTAAGCCATCTCTACTTGCACTCCTCCATATGCTCTGGTGAGCTGGCATTCTTGTTACCTATGGTGCCTTGATTACAGAGGTAGGGATGACTCTTCAGACAAGGTCATCTCCACCGGGGTCTTTTCTGGGATGCTTCCTAAAGACTTCCCAAAGACTTCCTAAAACCTTTGTCTGTGAGTAGCAAAGGCTGAGCATCACCATGATGGTTTTCCTACATACTTGTCTCTTCCAACAACAGGGAATTTCTTTCTGGTGCCTCAGATTAGACCTGGGAGCAGAGCCTGTCTAAAGTAAGCATGCTATAACTGTTCAGTGAAATATAGTTCAGTGAACTATAAGATTCCTGGGGGAACAAACCATCTTTGACTAACTTTCCCCTTCCTTCCCAAACAGTCTGAGTCAAGGACCTAAAAGAGTCTGTCAGGCAAACCAGTTTTAGTGCTTGATTAACCAAATGTGCAAGGAACCTAGCAATGCTGATGGTTACTGACGGTGTTGTTACACCATCCACTTGGTGACTACATATGCTACTGATTGCCCTGTGAAGTGCGGTAGCTTTGCATGACTGTCAGTAGTTGTGCATATTGGTCTGGCTTTCTTCTTTTTCTCATTTCTTCTGCCATGGTAACAGTTACTTCCTTTCCCTCCTTGTTACCTGTTCATATCTGATTAGTGTCGCCACATAGAAGGTTTTTCTATGATTCCGTGGAGTGGGGGAAATTTTGTATCTAGATACTAAGTCCAAATGTCCTAGCACAAGCATTGTTTGTGTTCACAGCAATGGCCTTTGGCAGGCAGATGTTGTGTGCAATATCAGGAGGTTTGATTCCCTGAGGAATGAAGTTCCACTGCCTCCTCACAAAAAGGACCATGATGGGTATTTAGTTCGCTTATAAGCCTCACAGTTAATTTAAAAATAAACAAAGAAAAAACCAACAATACCAGGTTTCAGTTGCTTAATACATATTAACAGATATGGAAATCTATAGCTTTCCTTTCCCTTCTTATCCACAGTCTGTGAACATTCACAGGGCATGGATAGACATTGCTAGGGAATAGACCATCAGAAACTGGTGGTGAGTCAGAGGGCTTGCTTGATGATAGAATATCTCCATTTCAAGGGGATTCTCTCAATAATGGCATAAAAGAGGAAAAAGTTGAAGCTGTAGAAATATATTTGTTTTTTGACTTAGTTAGGGTTTTACTGCTGTGAACAGACACCATGACAAAGGCAACTCTTCTAAGGTCAACATTTAATTGGGTCTGGCTTATGGGTTCAGAGGTTCAGTTCATTATCATCAAGGCAGGAACATGGCAGTATCCAGGCAGGCATGGTGCAGGAGGAGATGAGAGTTCTACATCTTCATCTGAAGGCTGCTAGCAGAATACTGGTTTCCAGGCAGCTAGGACGAGGGTTTTAAAGCCCATGCCCACAGTGACACACCCACTCCAACAACTCCTACACCCCCTAATAGTGCCACTCCCTGGGCCAAGCATATACAAACCATCACATTCTTTTAAAATAGTTTTAAAATTACATTTGTATATGGTATGTATGGATGTGTGTGTGCATGTGTGCTCATGTGCTGTTGTGCACATGAGCTGGTCAGAAGATACTGTGTGTGAGCTGTTTCTGTCTACCATTTGGGGTTCTGGGGATTGAACCTGGGTCTTCAGGCTTGATGGTAAACACTCTCTTTACTGAGCCATCTCACTGGCTCTTATATATATTTAAACCTCTCAGCATATTTATTCTCAATATACCTGCTCATGTTGGAGCTGAGCCTACGATGCTGCTTCTGCTCAGGCTGGCTACTGTCAGTAACAACAGCAAAGCTAGAAATCCTCATCTGCCTGATTGACTTAGTTTGGACTGTTTGGAGGCAAAACAAGGAAGCAGGTGGAGTTTCGCTGTCCCGTTTTCTTTGGTAAATACTTATTTTGTGGTTACTGGGGGAATCCTTGGGGAATTAGTCAGATGTGGGATAGAAGCCATGTGTTGACTGTGTCGCTCTTGGGACATTGCTCAACATTTTTAAATGTTGGTTTCTAAACTAGGGCTGATGTACCTTGTGTTGCACAAGGGGCTGCGGCTGTCAATATTGTCATTGGTCTTGTTTCCAAGATGGCTTCCAGTCTGAGTTAGACATGGCCTGGCCTGTTCCTTGCTCATAAGGGCTGCCATCCGACTTGAAGGAGAAAACTAAATACGTTGTAAGGTGGGATACTTCCAGGGTAATGCTTAGGCATAGACCAGACATTATAGGATTAGAAAGTACATACATTTGGATTGTACAGGGATAGTGGAGAAGCTTTGGAAAATTGAGGTGTCTTTGCTGAGCCTCAAGAATAAGGAAGATCTTAAGAAGAGAGGGGACAGGGATTGTCTGTCATTGGAGCCAACCTGCTCCTTCTCTAGCCTGCTGGCTTTCCATGGTTTCTACTGTACGCCTCTTTATGATTTCAGATTGTTCCTCAGTGAAGAGCACGATGCTATCATTTGCAGAGACCTAATCCTGTATTACCACATTGTGTGTATGTCTTGTGAGGATGGCACAGGGAAGGCCTTGTGACCTTGGGGTACTGGTGTTTCCAGGTCTGTTTGTAACGATCAAGACCTAGTGGATTAAGACTTGGTCAGCTTTGGAAACACGGTTCAGGCTGGACAGAAAGACACCAGAGAGCTATTTCTTTTGACCCTGTCTATAGGATTATTTTGGAGAGGTAGTTCCCTTTTTAAATGTGGAAATTGATAGAGAAGTTGTGGGGAGCTTTTAGCACATTAAATACACAAGTCCTTGATGTGTTCCAGGAGTTCCTTAAGGTTCTACACACCTGGGACTGCATCTCAGCTTTGTCCTTTGCCAGTGATCGATCTTGAGCAGGTTGGTAGCCTGTCTGAGTTTAGTGCCATCAGCAAAACACTGACAATAAATCTCCCCATATCACTGTTGTGGGAATTAAAGGAAAGAGCTACCAGACAGGTAAAGATGTGGAATGGGAAGCTGTAGAGTCTTAGTTTCTTGTTCTTCCTTGTTTTCTGTTTCCCTGTTCCCACCATTACTGCATATTTATATACAACAAACATGGGGGCTGGGAATATAACTCTATGGTAGAAAGTTCCTCTAGCACAGAGAAAACTACATCTACAATCCCTAGAAGAGAATCAGAGGGTAAGAGATGGGATGGAGACAGAGAAAGAGAGACAGAGACAGAGAGAGAGAGAAGATGAGAGAGAATAAGATAATATATAATATATTATATATATTGATAATAGATAAATATTTCAGTAGGTATCAACTATGATAAAAAGGCATTCAGAATATTAAGTGAATAGGACAATCTTCCAGAGCCTTAGCATGGAGGTAGCCATGGTAACCAATGGTCGTACCCTCTGCTTCCCAAACTGGTAAAGTTCTATTAAAGAACAGCATGGTCCAGGTCCTTATCCTGGCTTCTTGACCTCCCTCATTAGGAGACCCCTGTCCAGTGCTGAAACTGAATAAATGAACATTGCTAAGCAAGGATCCCTAAGCAAACCTATTCCTTAATGTGAAATTAAGTAAGTGGATCCCTTCCTTCTTTCAGTGGTGTTTTGAAAGAGAAATTTGTCTTTACAAGGAAAACATCATTAGGACTACAGTTGAAGGTTTTGTGGGAAGGATGGTGGAAACAGGCTGGAGGGGGCAGGGACGTTTACTCAAGGTCACTGGGCTCAGAAATTAAACGTTTACTTTACCTGAGTATAAGTAGCTCCATCTTAGTGTAGTATAATTTTCCGTTTTTAAATTGCTTGCTTAATGGGCCATGGTGAATTGTGCACACTGTTTCTCCCTGGCACATGTAATGATGTGTTCCTCGAGATGACCCAAGAGTGCCCCTCACTTCATTATTCGCTGGTTTGCTGTTGTTCTTCATCTGAGTCTGCAAAAGGCTAGTGGACCAGCTGACGGGAGAGCCTTGAGGAAGGCAACTGTGTGCCCAACGTGGGTCCAGACCCCAAGGGTCCTCGGTCCTGTCTTGGGCCTCACTCTTTTCCTAAATGCAGTATTTGAACCTGATGTGGAAAGCTGTTTCCCCAAGGAGAAACTGGAAGTCAAGATCAAGTAAGTCATAGTTTTGACTGTAAGTGTAAAAGGATGGGCCATTAATGGTGAAGAGAGTCTTGTTTACATTTAACAGTCAGCTTTATGGTTGGATTTCAGATTTGCTCCACAAGAGGAAACACAAGCCTAGTATTGTCAATCCAGCTAAGAACTCAAGGTTGTGGAGTTCAGTGGACCCCATGGGTGAACCCACTACTATTATTTTGCTAAATGGACAAGCTGTTCTCTAAATTCATATCTCTCTACCCATAAGTTAATGCAGCTCTCAGACCTCCTTGGAGAAGTGTCTCCTCGCAGGGAATAGTGGTTAATGCAGAAACTCAGAGTACAGAAACCTGTCAGCAGGGTGTGGCTCAGTGGTTAAGAGCACTGACTACTCTTTCAGAGCTTAGTTCAGTTCCCAGCAACCACATGGTGCCTCACAACCATCTATAATGGGATCTGATGTCCTCTTCTGGTGTGTCTGAGGACAGTGACAGTGTATTCACCATATATATCAAATAAATAAAATAAGATCTTAAAAAACAAAACAAAATAAAGCAAAACAAAAAGTCCATAGAGACAGAAAGGTTGTAGAAGCCAGAGGTCAGGGAGCACTGGATAAAGCGATATCTTCTGGTTTTGACAGGACCACGCCCCTCTTGGCCTCACAGCAGGTGTAGTTGCTGCACAAGACCAAAGGAGTCAAGCTGTAGATGGAGGAGGGAGAGGCCTGTGAGCCACCACCTCTAACTGATGGGCCAGGGACACCTGTGGCTTGTAGGGGAAGGAAGGTGAGGGGTTTTTCCCAAGCGTATATGGCCCCTGTTCCCTTCTGATTCATCAGCCTCTCAACACAGATATGCACACACACACACACACACACACATACACACACACACGTAAACACATGGGCAGTACAGACTTATGGATATTTGTACACACAGAGAAATAAAAAGAATAAACATTTAGGATAGTTTGTCTCACGACTGACTATCTTAAGCAAAGTTTGGGCAAGTTTTAAGCTGGATGGTGATAGTACACTCTTTTAATCCCAGCACTGGGGAAGCAGAGGCAGGTGGATCTCTTCCTTCAAGGCCAACCTGGTTCACAGAGTGAGTTCCAGGACATTCAGGGCTACATAGAGAAAATCTGTCTCTTTTTCTTTCTTTCTTTCTTTTCTTTTTTTTTTTTTTTTTAAAAAGGCAAGTTGCAAGGATTTTTTTTTTTTTTTTTTTTTTGCAATTGGCACAGCAATTTTTTGGGTCCCTGCTTAATAGTGGCCACTGCCCACTGTGTTCCAGGTTGGCCGGACCCCGTGTTACACGATGGCAGCATCTCCCCCTCACCATTGTAGTCCACTAATCTTGTGGCACCACAGTCTCCTTATCAGCTTTACTCTTCTCCTCTGAGGTCACCAGTCTCTCTGCCTTTCTTTTCTTTGTCACACACATATAAATAGAAAACATCTCTTATTCCATTGCTTATCCTGTTGCAGAAAAAAAATGTTATCATGAGGGGGAAAAAACCGAAAAAGAGATGTTTTGAGTTTTGCTATTTGTCCCGTCTCTAATTCTGAATGAATGGCTGGTTTTGTGAAAAAAATGACTGTGCAGGTGATCTGATGCAGGTCTCACAGCCCAGCTTATCAGACATCACATTTAAAGGAGAAAGAACATATTACAGTCAGTCCCGTGGATATGGGACCCCTTTCTCCTGAATTCATTGTTTAAACTCTAAGATACTTCTGCCTTCACATTTCCAGAGCACAGAGGAAACTAATGGAAAAAAAACCCATCCATGCACCCCACTGGAATGACAGAGTTGGTATCTGTCACTGGTAGCACAAAAGATTGTGCTTGTATTATTTTCGGCTCTTGATGGGCGTGAGACAAGGGAAACATGTGGCTAGAAGCCATTTAGCTGTCTAATCATGCCCTAGTTAAGAATACCAATAGACCAGTTTAAAGAAATCCAGTGTCCTACGTGAGAGGCTGGAAGAGTCAGAAGGGAACAGGGGAATGAGCTAGCCCTTTGCAGTCAAGAAAGAAAAACAGCTTTGGGGGTATAACTCAGTTGGTAGAGTCACTGGCTGGCACATGTGAAGTCGTAGGTTTGATCCACAGCACTGAATTAAAAGGGTGTGGTGGAGTATGCCTCGACTCTCCATACTTAGGAGGTGCATCTAGGAAAAGACGGAATGCAAGGTCATTCTGCGGCCACTTAGTGAGACTGAGGCCAGCCTCGAACACATACCACTGAAGGTCAGCCAGAGCTGCAAGCTTAGAGTCCATCTCAAAAAGTCAAAACCTGGGGATGCATCCCTAGAGTAGAACACTTGTCTACCGTGCAAGAGGCCCTGGCTTCTATTCCTGGTACTAGGATGGGCTTGGGGGAGCACTGAGATGTCCTTAACAAAATCTACCACTGATCTAAATGACTCTTTTAAACATGTCTACACATTGCTATTCCATTTCATCCTTTATTTTGTTAAGTAGTTCAGGGTGTGACCACTAAAACCTCCATATTAGCTGCATCATTTATCGTTATTTCCCGTCATTGTATCTTGTCTTATTCATTATTCTCTAATTACCAATACTAACAGGCACTTTCTTTTATGTGCATACATGCCTGTTCCTATGTATGCAGGTGTATATGTAAGTATATGTGGGCGGAGCCTAGAGGACAGCGTTGGACATAGTTCCTTGGGAATGCTTTTCACCTTAGTTTTGAGACAGGATATCTCACTGTCCTAGGGCCTGTGGAGTGTGCTAGACTGTGGCCAGTGAGCCCCAGGAATCCACTTGTCCTGGCTTCCCCACTTCTGGGATTATAAGTACCTGCTACCATAACTGACTCTTTCATGTAGGTTCTGAGGATTTAATTTACAACCTCCTGCTCGTAAGCAAGCTCATTCCCTCCTGAGCCACTCCCCTCCCACCCCTAACAGACATTTTCTATATTGCTCTCACCAGTGCTTATGCCACTGCACAGTTTAATATGAATACTGCTCTTCCGACAAGACTCTCCTCTAGGTCTTCTTGGTAGAACAAACAAAGAAAAATCAAAGGAGGAAAACAATATGCCTGAGTGTGTGATTCCTTTCATTATCGGGGAGTCCGACTCCTGTGTGATTGAGAGGCAAGTCACCCCTGCTGCACCTCTCCTTGGATCCTAGGGAAATGGTCTCGGTTGTCTGAAAAAATCAACAGTTCCCGACAGGCTCCATCTGGACAGCCATTCCTCAGCGCCCACTGCGATGCCCTCAGTGGGCCGCTCTGCTCTTGGACAGTGACACTAGAGAGAACTGTGGTGACTTCCTGTTAAGATCTCCCAGGAATCATCAAGCAGGACTCTACAAGCATTAAAACCCATAAAGAGGAGGGAGGGGTGTCTTTCTCTTTGTTTACTGTATTATTCTTTGGCAGTTCCATGCATATATATATATATATATATATACACACACACACATATATATATATATATATATATATATATATATATATATATATATATATGTTTCCTAGGGTTTTTAATCTCTCCCTGTCCAGTTTTCTTTTCTTATTCCCACCCATTTCCACTAAACGCCTCTTGTTCTTGACAAGTCTATCTCCCATTTTCACATCTTTTCTTTGTTGTTGTCTTTGCGGACTTTGTGATCCACTGAGTTTAATTACGGTCACTTGCCAGAGCATGGGTGGAGAGGATGGCCACTTACCAGTTGTTATGCCACTGAGGAGAGACACCCTGTCACCCACCTAAGCCACACTAACGGCTATGACTTTCCTCAGGGAGGCATGGATTCTCAGGGCCCTCCCCAATGGTTGTGGGGTTCCTATGGAATTAAAGTTAATCCTTGATACAATTTTTTATATATTTGAAGTTGAGTGTTGTAAATAGGAAGAGAGTAAGCAGATTCTAAGTCATGAGAGGGGTTTGGTTTGGCTTGAAGGAGAAATTTAGAAAAGTGTTTGACTGGGAATCGGTGTTTGGAGTTACTAATGAACAAGAGATGCTGTTATATTTGCTGACCCTCCTGCCCTTCGTTTCTTACCCTTTTCCTTCTCTTCCTCATCCCCTACTCTGTCTGTCCTTCCTTTCTGGGTTTCACACTGTATATCCCAGGCTGGCCAAGACTTTTCTATGTAGCCTAAGTTGACCTTAAATACATAGCAATCCTTCTGCCTCAGCCTCCAGAGTGCTGGAATTACAGACACAAAGCACTCTGCCCTTTGGCTTTCTTGCTTCTTTTTCTTGCTACTTTCAAGTTTTCTCTGGTTTCTTTTGCCTGTCCCTTTATCTCTCAGAGGCCATATTCTGTGGAAAGAAAGTGGATGTGAGAACTTGAGATGTGAGAACCTGGGCCTGTTTCTGTTTGTGGAACCCTAGACCAGCAACCCAACAACTCCCACACCTGCTCTACCTTCTTCCTGCCCGCATACTTCCAAAAGTAGAAAGATAATGTCTATGAAAAATATCTTTGCAAATGATGGATATCACACTTTTTATTTATGGTTATATAGTACTACAGATACAGACATCTCAAAATGTAAGATGAAAAAGATTCCGTCTCAGGAAGATTATTGGAGCAAGAGACATAAAAATAAATGTAAAAGCAACAAAGCATTGAGATCAAAAGAATCAAGATCTGAACAGCAGGAGGGATAACATAGGGGAGTTCTGCAAAAGGAGTCAAGGCATTTTTCTGCAGAGGGGCTAGCCTAAGGAAAGAGGGAAGAGAAACAGCATGCTGTTTCTGGCATTTTTAGGTGGGTGAAATTGTATGAAAATTTTGGCAGAAGAAACGACTTGCTTTCCTGGTGCATCAGAAGAGTGGTTCTCAGCTTTGTCTGCCACGCAAAGCCATTGGGTCGGACTCTGTGGGTACAGGGTGGATGTCCCACAATTTGAGACAGAAGGAGATTTTGGAAATGTGTCTCTCAGGGTCGGTTGTATGGTTATAGCAGGCACCGGATGGGGGAACTCAGTAAGGAGCCATCCATCAGGAGAACATCCTGCCAGAAAGAGGAATCTGAGGAGCCACAGGAGGACCAGGAGGAGAGAAAGGGACAGAGAAACAGGCTGTGGAATGGCATTCAATAAAGTAGAAGTGTCAGTGCTGGACACACAGGGCATCCTCTCTCTGCTATAATGCTCCGGGTTCATTGGTTTCCTGCCCGTTTTCCCACAGGGAAGGTGCTCTTCTTTGTTTTGTATGAGGTTACCCAATCTACTTGTGAGTCTTGCAATGACTCTTCTAGAAGTCTCTAATGCCAAGAATGCTGCTGAGCACACCTCATGATTTAGAGAATTTCCTCTCCCAGAATGCATGGTCTTTGAGGGCAGGGATAAGACCTGACTGCTATGTGTGATATTTTTAGATCTAAGTCGCAGGCCCTGTTAACAACAACACCCTTTAAGCCCGATGCCAAGAGGAGCCAGAAGGTAGGGAGACAGAGAGAACAAAATGAAGATGTTGTTGCCTCAGTGTGTGCAGGTTTGGCATGGTAACAGTCATAGAATACATTGGCTGAAGCTGGATATGGGGGCTCATGCCTATAATCACAGGAGTTGGAAGTCTGAGGCAGGAGGATTGCCATGAGTTCACAGTTACATTAGACTATAGAGCAAGTTCCAGGCCAGCATGAGAAACACAGGGAGAATCTATCTCAAGTGTCAAAAAACAATTTTTTGTTTTAAAGAAAGAAAACAAAATGGAAAAATAATGCTTGATCTAATTTAAGTCAGTCAGCAAACCTCTGTGGTGCTACTTTTATATCTATTTTATGGAAGTTAGAGATTACTCATATAGTGGGTGGCATACCTATGTTTTAGTCCTTATGTAAGGCAAAGCTTCTTATTGCTCTACTAAATTCAAATGGACATATCAAATTCTGTCATGGAAGTTAGTACCGTGGTTGAATCTCAGTTCTGTTCTTGACATTTTGATGTCTTTCACCCATGGTTATTTCTCAACCCATTTTATAGAAACAGAGCCAACATCTTTCCCCATCTCTCTTCTTCCCTGAGCCTAATAGTGTCATGTGACCATAGCGTTTGTCTTAGGCTGTTTTCAATCACTATGACAAAATGCCCAGGAGGCTCAGTGTATAAGGAAGGAAGGCTTATCTTTGGCTTATGGTTCCAAAGATTTCATCATCACGTGGTCAGTTGGCTCTGTTGCTTTTGGGACTGTGGTGAGTGAGGCAGAGCACTTACCTCACCATCAATGGCCCAACTTCCTTTCACTTCACTGACTAAATATTCCACTTCCTTGCAAGAGCACCAGCGGCTGAGCACCGACCCTGCAGACTATGAGCCTTCATACAGAATTGAAGTTGAGGGGTAAATGGCTAGACACATAGTTCTTTACTCTAACAAATCAGCAGTTTGAGGAATTCCCCCAGCCTTTTACTTGAGTGGCATCTGTCTTCATTTTTTTTGTAGATATATTTTTTTATTTTCTATATTCTTTGTTTACATTCCAAATGCTTTCCCCTTTTCCAGTTCCCCCCTCCCCATATGTCCCATAAGCCCTTTTCTCTCCATCAATTCTCCAATCATTCCCCCTCCATTTTCTCTGTCCTGGTACTCCTCTACAATGCTGGATCAAGCCTTTCCAGGATCAGGGCCCTCTTCTTCCTTCTTCACGGGAATCGTTTGATATGCTAATTGTGTCTTCAGTATTCAGAGCTTCTGGGCTAATTAATATCTACTTATCAATGATTCCATTCCATGTGTATTCTTTTGTGATTGGGTTACCTCTCTTAGGATGATATTTTCCAGTTCCAACCATTTGCCTAAAAAATTCATGAATTCATTGTTTTTAATTGCTGAGTTATATTCCATTGTGTAAATATGCCACATTTTCTGTAGCCATTCCTCCACTGAGGGACATCTGGGTTCTTTCCAGCTTCGGGCTATTATAAATAGGGCTGCTATGAACATAGTGGAGCATGTGTCCTTACTGCATGCCGGGGAATCCTTTGGCTATATGCCCAGGAGAGGTATAGCAGGGTCCTCCGGAAGTGTCATGTCCAGTTTTCTGAGAAACCACCAGGCTGATTTCCATAGTGGTTGTACCATCTTACAATCCCATCAGCAGTGGAGGAGTGTTCCTCTTTCTCCACATCCTCGCCAACACCTGCTGTCTCCTGAGTTTTTTTTTTTTTTTTTAAGGTAAATGTATTTTTATTTTTTTTTATTCGATATATTTTTTTATTTACATTTCAAATGATTTCCCCTTTCCTAGCTCCCCCACTCCCAGAAAGTCCCGTAAGCCCCCTTCTCTCCCCCTGTCCTCCCACCCACCCCTTCCCACTTCCCCGTTCTAGTTTTGCTGAATACTGCTTCACTGAGTCTTTCTAGAACAAGGAGCCACTCTTCCTTTCTTCTTGTACCTCATTTGATGTGTAGATTATGTTTTGGGTATTCCAGGTTTCTAGGTTAATATCCACTTATTAGTGAGTGCATACCATGATTCACCTTTTGAGTCTGGGTTATCTCACTTAGTATGATGTTCTCTAGCTCCATCCATTTGCCTAAGAATTTCATGAATTCATTGTTTCTAATGGCTGAATAGTACTCCATTGTATAGATATACCACATTTTTTGCATCCACTCTTCTGTTGAGGGATACCTGGGTTCTTTCCAGCATCTGGCAATTATAAATAGGGCTGCTATGAACATAGTAGAGCATGTATCCTTATTACATGGTGGGGAATCCTTTGGGTATATGCCCAGGAGTGGTATAGCAGGATCTTCTGGAAGTGAGTCTCCTGAGTTTTTAATTTTAGCCATTCTTACTGGTGTGAGGTAAAATCTCAGGGTTGTTTTGATTTGCATTTCCCTAATGACTAATGATGTTGAGCATTTCTTAAGGTGCTTCTCGGCCATCTGAATATCTTCAGGTGAAAATTATTGTTTAGATCTGTACCCCATTTTTTAATAGGGTTATTTGGTTCCCTGGGGTCTAACTTCTTGAGTTCTTTGTATATATTGGATATTAGCCCTCTGTCAGATTTAGGGTTGGTGAAGATTTTGTTGGTTGCCATTTTGTCCTTTTGACAGTGTCCTTTGCCTTACAGAGAAACTTTGTAATTTTAAGAGATCCCATTTGTCAATTCTTGATCTTAGAGCATAAGCTATTGGTGTTTTGTTCAGGAACTTTTCCCCTGTGCCCATGTCCTCAAGGGTTTTCCCCAGTTTCTTTTCTATTAGTTTCAGTGTGTCTGGTTTTATGTGGAGGTCCTTGATCCACTTGGAGTTGAGCTTAGTACAAGGAGATAAGAATGG
The DNA here is from genome assembly GCF_947179515.1 of Apodemus sylvaticus. Classification (NCBI taxonomy): domain Eukaryota; kingdom Metazoa; phylum Chordata; class Mammalia; order Rodentia; family Muridae; genus Apodemus; species Apodemus sylvaticus. Next base: position 18,685,473 of record NC_067485.1, read on the forward strand.
ATCAATTCGCATTCTTCTGCATGCTGACCTCTAGTTGAACCAACACCATTTGTTGAAAAGGCTATCTTTTTTCCACTGGATGTTTTTGGCTCCTTTGTTGAAGATCAAGTGACCATAGGTGTGTGGATTCATTTCTGGGTCTTCAATTCTATTCCATTGGTCCACTTGCCTGTCACTGTACCAATACCATGCAGTTTTTAACACTATTGCTCTGTAGTATTGCTTGAGGTCTGGGATACTGATTCCTGTAGAAGTTCTTTTACTGTTGAGAATAGTTTTAGCTATCCTGGGTTTTTTGTTATTCCAGATGAATTTGAGGATTGCTTTTTCTAACTCTGTGAAGAACGGAGTTGGGATTTTGATGGGAATTGCATTGAATCTGTAGATTGCTTTTGGCAAGATGGCCATTTTAACTATATTAATCCTGCCAATACATGAACATGGAAGATTTTTCCATTTTCTGAGGTCTTCTTCGATTTCCTTCTTCAGATACCTGAAGTTCTTGTCGTATAGATGCTTCACTTGTTTGGTTAGAGTCACACCAAGATATTATATATTGTTTGTGGCTATTGTGAAGGGTGTTCCCATGTCTGTTTCTTCAGCTCCTCACAGTGAGGGATTTTGTGAGTTAATCAATTAATTTAACAACAGGCACTAACAGTAAGACTAGAAGAGACTTCAGAAACTCTGGCTCATTGACAGCAGGGAATGGATGTTTGTGGGACCTTAATGGCCCAGGGTCATGGAGGAAGGGTCAATTGAGGAAGCTTCAACCCAGGATACTTCAAATGTGAGGATGGCAGGAATTGGCTCCCTCCTCTCTCCCAACCTGGCACCAGAAAGCTGGCTGCCCCAACCCTAGCAGGAATGTATTATCCTGACAGTTATCAGGCTTTACCCCCTGACTGACCTTATAAGCACCGCTCCCACCCCACCCCCACATACACCTTAAAGCCCCTGAGTATGTAAATGAGGCATCTTCCAACACCCCTACTCTGGCCACTAGTACTTGGCCACACAAATCTTGCCCCAGAGACCTGGCTACCTCCTCATGGGCATAAATACCCCTTTCTTTCCCCCAATAAGTGAACCAGTTCTCTGAAGCTGTTCCTGAGCTCTCATTGAAGATCCTACATTGCAGCCACCGGCATCTCGCTGAGCTTCTCTCCCTCCAGTCCACCTCTGTGCACAGCAGGGAGAAGTGGACATTGATCAGCTGGTGCTCATTTGTCTCCTTTTCTAGGTGACCTGGTCTGCTACTGGCATCAAGAGACAGTGGATAATCATTTGATGCTCTAATTCCATATGTACACATTCATTGTTTCTACTTACATATATACATTTGGGCTCCAGAGTAATAGAACTCTATTCTCTTTATTTTCTGTAGTCAATTGAACTCTTCTTTTAAAATACATTTAAATATACTATTGACATCAATGTTTCCAACATGAACTTAGAAGTATATTAAGAAGCCTCCTTTACAATTTGTTAATATCTCTTTCCTTAAGTATTTACTTATTCCTGAGACTGGCCAGGTCGCTCCGCTCAGTAAGAAGTAAATTCTTAAGAAAGTTAAGACCTTCTTGGAGAGGACCTGAGTTTGGCTCCCAGAACCCCCAAGGTAGCTCACAAGCATCTTGATTCTAGCTCCAGGGGATCTGAAGGTACCTTCTGGCCTCCACAGGTATCTGCAGACTCTACAGGCGTATGGTTCACATACACACAGGCAGCTAAGCACTCACATGCACACAACGAAAATAAAGATTTAAGAATTTTCATACTATCACAAAGAAAACAATCACATATGGCCACGTAGACAAGAATGTTTGCTTGCCTTTTTGTTTCAGACAGACAATTGTAGTATATATCTATAGCTTCCATTGTAAACGATCTTTTACTTTATATCATGAAGTAAGGCTCTTTTTTTTTTTAAATGCTGGTTTTATGGTATATGGCATCACTATTGCAAAAGTCATTAATGCAGTCATTTGTTTATTTATTTATTTATTTATTTATTTTACAAACACTGTGGTTAGTTTAAAATAAAAAAAGAAAGGAAAGAAATCGTGGAGAATGGTTGCCCTCTGATTAGAATGCCTCTTCTTTTTTGTGATATCCTTGTGCCTTTCACTTTGATTTTTTTCATTTCACCTCCAAAATTGCATTGAAAACATCTGCTAAGGACTTATTTAAACAGCTAGTTAATGCTTTATAAAGCTCAGAGGTGCGCCCATCTGTTCTGGGAGCGTTGTCTCCTCTCAAGAGCTATGTCATATTTTCTACCCGTCTGACAGCTGGTTTTTTGCCTCAAAACTCTTAATTTCTCTTTATGCCTAGCAGTGCTATGGCACCTTGCTTCAAAAACGGATGTTTTCCCATGTTGTTCTGCTCTGAACATAGCTAAGAACAAGGGAGTCACTTCCTCCCCTCTCTAGCCTGACCTACATCTCATTCTGTTCTAAGTGTTGCTTTTGTTATTTGAAGCATCATTCCTGTCATGGTGTTTGTATGTGTGTGTGTGTGTTCACAATGTCGAAGTGAGGACAAAGCTCTGATAGGTTTAACCTCTACACTCTTGCTCCGTGGTCCAGTCTGATATTTGGTCTCAGTGGCAACCTCTTTATCTTATATCTGCTCAGTAGGAAACATTTCTAAGACTTGATAGAGAGGGAAAGCTTGCCTCAATATCAACGCTGTCCCTGTAGATCGCTTCAGCCACCTGAATGACCAAGCAGAACCAGCCTTGGTACTGCCTCACCAAGGGACACTGTGATGGTTTGTATATGCTCGGCCCAGGGAGTGGCGCTATTAGAAGGTGTGACCCTGCTGGAGTAGGTGTGTCATTGTGGGCATGGGCTATAAGACCCTAGTTCTAGTTGCCTGGATGTTAGTATTCTGCTAGCAGCCTTCAGATGAAGATGTAGAACTCTCAGCTCCTCTTGCACCATGCCTGACTGGATGCTGCCATGTTCTTGCCTTGATGATAATGGACTGAACTTCTGAACCTGCAAGCCAGCCCCAATTATATGTTGTCCTTATAAGAGTTGCCTTGGTCATGGTGTCTGTTCACAGCTGTAAAAGTCTAAGACAGAAAGCTATCTCTAGTCATTGAGAGAATCCCGGTGAAGCTCTTACCTCAGGATAAAGTGACAAAGCCATCCTTCCTCCGCTTTCTGGGTGAGCAGATGTAAGATGCACCTTAGTCTATTTGCAATTGTTGTAACCAAACACTTGAGACTGGGGAATTTATAAAAGAGAGTAGAAGTGCATTTGGTTCACAGTAATGGAGGTGGGGAAGGCCAAGAGCTGGGTTTGGGATCCAGTTAGGACTTCATACTGCATCATAAAGTGATGGAGGACACAACTTGGTGTCCAAGCATAGCGCCACACTGGTCTCTCACCCTTTCCTTATAGAGACACTAGTGCCATCATGCCCCCCCTCCATGATCTCATTTAATTATGGTTACTTCCAAAAGCTTGCATGGTGTGAAGGTGGGCTTAAGCTTCTGTCATGAATGTTTGATAGACTCATCCAAATCACAGCAATGTCCCAACTGCCGCCCACCCAGACCCTGCTCACTCTTTTGTCTTCTGTGGCCCCTCCCCTCATTCTTTCACAATGAACAGGAGGGCACAGAAAATACAGAAACATTCTTTTAAGTCTTCTGGTTTGTTTTTAAACTGTGGGCATCTGATTCATATTCTTTAGCATATCTGTTACTGGTCATATTGGGAACTTTTGAAAGAGGCAAAGTACATTCTGATTTAATACGGTTATGTACCCTTCTCTCTGCAGGGTCTTTTGTTTGTTTGTTTGTTTTTAATAGTGACAGAAATCTTGTAGTGGTCATTTGTGTCTTGCTTCCACTACAGAAAATTGGATGACATCTCGCAGGCACTGACTGCACCGGAGCTGGACAACTCATTCACCCTGGGTAAGGGCTATTTGTGTTCCGATAGAAGAAGCATAGTTCCCCCCACCCTCCCTGCATGGGCCACTTCCCATCCTTGTGGCTTTCATGGGTCTCCTGCAGGCAGGCGCACCCTCACTATCTGCTTTCTTTTGCCTCCTCACAGACAGGGGACACTGGATGAGGTAGTCATACAATTCACACTGACTTAACCTCAGGGGAGTTTTTATTTTAGGTTTAATTTGCAGATTTAAAATAAAGGTGTAACTGACTCAGGTTTGACTCAGAAAACAGTATTCTGTCCCCTAGTGTAGAATTCTTGCTGCAAATAGAGCTGCTGTGTCTCAGAAACCAACCACAACTTCCTATGTGGCCTTCAACCAAGGAAAACACTGTTTATGCAGTGAGTCAAATACAAGATTGTGTGTGAAGATTCGCATGTATGTGCATACACCCCCCCCCCACACACACACACAAACCACATATATAGATACATAAACATTAATAAGCACACATAGATATATACATAATACATATATAGATATATACATAGCACATTATACATATATACATACAATATATGCATGTGCAAATATATAAACACAGAAACACATATGGATATATACACATACACACATATTATACAACTACTGTTAATAGATATCAATTTCCAAAAGCAAATCCAGAGGGAAATGAAAACCATAGCTATTCTGCTCATTGTATAGACGTGAGGGGCACTCCCATGCACACAGACAACAGGAGCCCTGCTTCTCTCTTTAAGCCAGTGCCCCAGGAAAGCTCGTGATAAGCAAGAACGAATAATGGAGTGAGAGAGAGATTTTTGACCTTTGTGTGCTCTGGGTTCATACTTTTCTGGTGGACTAGGGACATCCCTGCTCCTGAGGACCTGTGCTGTCTGAGGACAGTTTGAGGCAGGAACTTCTTTGTAAGCCATGCCTTGACTTGCAAAGTGAGTCAAAACTGCAGGCAAAGCATGGGAGAATGGAGATGCTGCTGAGCCTGGTGTTTTCTTAACTCACCAGAGTGAGTTAAGGGGCTAGAGGTGAGGTGAGCTGTCCAGTGCATGGCCATCCCTGAGAGCGGAGAGATGAAGGACAGGCCGGCCCTCTGAAGGATGTCCAGACAGACTTTCCCTCTGTTCCTCAGTTCCTTTCCAAAGCCTCAAGAAGAGCCAAGGGCTTCACTTTCCCTTGGAGCAGATGGAGGTAGGGCAGAGGAAAGCTGGCTTTCTTGTGTGGTCTGGGGAGGTGTCCAGCATTTTTCCTCTATACACGGCTCTTGAAGTCATCATCAGTGCAAAAGATAAGGGACAAGGCAAAGGTTCAGACTCATTGTGTGGCAAGACTATGTAGCACATGGTTCCTTCTAACTTGGGGAATCCTTGAGGTTCATCCTATGAGACCATGTAGACAGTCTCCTGTAAGAACAGGGTAATACTTACAAACCTTGAAAATTCAGTATAATTTCAGTGCTTCTGTTTAAAAGCTAAGTGCTTTTCTGGTTTCATTTAATGCCAGCATTACACAACAAAAGAGTATACAAAACTTCATGCTAAGAATTTAATTATGTTAAAATTACTTCGAATAACAAATTTTCTTATTGTTTGATTTTCTTGAAACACAGTTTTACTCTGTAACTCAGGCTGGCCTTGATAAGACTTCCTGTGAGCTAGGATTATAGACATGTGCCACTGTGCATAGCTTTATTCAGAACAACTTTAAACAGTAAAATCAAAAACAAATAATAACAAAAACCATGCTTCATTAGGAAAAGACGGGTCCAGAGAAGGGACGTGTTGGTTACATGTTAATGGGACTTCTTCTGCCTTTGAAACAATAAATCCACATTTTCATTTCCTGAGGTGTCTCAAAATCTACATAGTCAACTATGGTGGGATGTCTAGTTTCTCTCCCTCAAGACTGAAAGAAGCCAAAGGGGCTCCTGGCAGAGGAGATGGACACATTCTCCTCTGGAGACAATGAACAGCGCAGGAATGAAATTTGCAGGGACCAAGGAGCTCCCCCCAAGAAATCGCAAGCTTTCCTCCCCTTTCCTCCTCAGAGGCATCTATCAAATGATGGCCGTCTCACCCCAGGCTCTGGATTTCCCACTGCTTCTGCATTTTACTTTATAAACAGCCAAGAACCTCAAATATCAGAGGAAATCTTCCAATGCAAATGATCAACAGATAAACATCGAGTCCCCAGAAAAAAGGAATGATGTGAACAACTTCTTTGACATGACCACACATTTGGGGGTGGGGGTAGGGGATGACTAAACTTATTGTACAATTTTGTGAAAGCACTGTGGCTGGTGGTAGGTAATGATCAGTAACTCTCCCAAAGGGAGATGAAAACAGACCGAGGGTGAAGGGAAAGGAGATAATCAGGACGAATCCTGTCTGGCCTCTGTAGAGCCTGCACAATGAGAGTGATGCACACGGGTTTTTTTTTGTTTTTTTGTTTTTTTTGTTTTTTAATAGTGCTGGGGACTGAACCCAGGACCCATAAATGCTACACAAGCACACTATTAAATACAACTTTCATTTAACTATATTTGGAAGATGTGACTAGGACATGTAGAGATGGGGGAGAAGAACCAACTTTCACTCAGCAAAAGTAGAAGGCAGCAGGTGTTTTCTAACATCAGCGAATCAATGGCTTCCAGTATTAAGCATATGACTGAAGAACAGAGAGGTACATTTCAAAAGAAATAAACAGGTTAAATGTGAGTACCTAGCTAGGTGTGTGGTTCATGCCTATGATCCTCACACTTAGGAGGCTGAGATGAAAATGGGGTCAGCCTGGACTACTTAATGATAATTAGGCCACTATACCATATGCCCAGTGTGAGACTCTGTATGTGTGTGTGTGTGTGTGTGTGTGTGTGTGATTGTGTGTGATTACTTCCTGGGTCATGGCTTGAGGACAGACTGACTGATGAACAAGCCAAGGGAAGGAACTGTGCATCCATCTGATCTTTGTTATGATCGTTATCATGAGTAAAGAAAGACAAAACCAGGACTAGAAAATGGTGCTGGTTTCCCATTAAAAGTCTTGGAAGGCTAAACACTCACACTTAGGAGTTGAAGAGGAACAAATAGAATCCTGTGAGAACAGAGCTGTCCCTCAGGACAGTGAAGCCTCACATGGTACTGCCTGTACCCAGGCTGCTGGAAGTCACAGTGGACAGTATAGATTCTCTACCCTTCTTGTTTCTTCCCATCATGGCCACCAGGGGTTGCCACGACTGGCTGAGGCTAGACCATGTGTTCATGAGCCACTGGGAACTTTGTGGAGCTCTCTGAGGGGGAAATGACATTCAGGCCTCTCTACAGGCTTTTAGAAGTTACAGTCCACGACTGAATGCATGGTGCCAAAGCCAACCCTCTGTAGAGGCATGTGGTGAAATGGCTCACAGCTAAAAAACAAGAGAGAGAGAGAGAACACAAAAGAATACTGGGGTTCAGTATTCCCATTAAGGGATAGTTAACAATTGCCCAAAGACCTCCCAAAAGGCTCTGCCTTTTTTCGACATAATTCTAGGCCATCAGCCTTTCTTAGATGGAGCTAGCCCAGGAAAATTCTGAATCATGTGCTTTGTATTTATTTATTTAACAAACTTTAATTTCCATTAGTTAATTTTTATTGTAGTGATCTACGGTGGTCAATTCTAATTAGAGTACTGCTGGATGTTGGTCTGGTACTTGATCTATTTCCTTAATTTGGGGCATTGTGAAGAATCAAGATTAGGGAAAGGGCTGGAAGGTATATGGCAGAAAAGTCAACAGTCCTTGAAAACAACCCCAGGAATGGGGCTGCCCTGATTTCGCAGTGATCACCTATTCACATACACCCATATCGCGAATGTATATATTACACAGAGACACACAGTCATATCTTGTTTGAGTGGGTACAACATTTTTAGCTATTTTCTCTGCATTTTCTAAGTTTCCCGGTCTTTTGGGCTGTAAAGTTGTCAAATAATCACTTCGGGGAAGACTCCTCCACCTGGATTCAAAGTAATTTGCATCTCCTCTAGTATGAAGCCAACTCACTGCAGGTATAGGCCTCAGTAATTACAAATATCAGATGCAATTTTAGCAATCACATGTCTTGTGTGAAAGTGGCATGTGCTGGAACCATGACTTTGGGGACAGTCAGTGTGGGTGCTTGCTTGGAGAATGGAATCCTGGCAGGCTGCAGCTTGGAACTTTTGATCAGCTTAAAACTGTGGGTTGATTCCTGCATTTAATGCAGCTGACGCAGAAAAAGTCATTGCCTCAGAATTTGGGTTGGGGGTGGGGTACGGCTTCACGCTGGGCCCAGAAGAAAAAAAAGCCTTTAAACAGGTGGCCATGATATTTGGAAAAGGCTGGATTGATTTTAAACTGCAATTTCTTGCGAGGAACAGAATGTTGATACTAGCAACGTCTGGCAGGCAGTTTAGTGGAATATTTAGCCTTGCTAGAATCAGTCTTCCTACCAGTCTGATGAGGTTTACTGCCATAATTGGGTATTTGACAGAAATATGGGAAGTACTATGTATGTGTATGCCCTATGTTAGCCAAAAGTGGTTCTGTTTGTTTGTTCGCTTGCTTACTTTTAACGTCTACTGTATTAAAGTCTTATAATGTTTCAGGGTGGCTTGCAGTGATGGGAGGTGTGGTGGGAAGAAATCCAGGAAGGCTCCCAATCAATTTGAAGGAAGTAAGACACTTCTCACCTTTAAATGATCTAATGGGGGATGGAGCAATAGATCAGTGGTTAAGATCCCTTGTTGCACAAACATGATCAGATTTCAGATCCTAACACAAATAGAAAATGTCAGGCATCCCATATATGCCTATGACCTCAATACTAAGGCAGGAAGATCTCTGTGGCTTGCTGTCCTCCAGCTTAATTGAGAAAATGCCCGTTTCAGGCTAAGGGAGAGATCCTGCCACAGAGGAAGAGTCGGGGAGTCAGAGAGGATGATGCCTGATACCTCCTAGGTTTTATGACTTTGTAGAGGAACATGCATCCGGACTCACATTTGCATCTATACTCAAACATACACACACTAGTTAGATAGATGATAGACAGACAGACAGATAGATAGATGACAGATAGATAAACGATTGATAGATAGGTGATTGATGTTACATAGATAGATGATAGAGATAGAAAAATGGATGATCGATGATAGATTGATGATAGATGAATAGGTGATACATAGATGGATACATAGGAAGATGGCGATAGAAAAATAGATGATAGATGATACCAAGACAAAGATATAGATAAATAGATGGTAGATAGGTGATAGATGGATGACAACTAGATACATAGGTATATAGACAGATAGAAAAATAGATGATAGATGTATGTATGATACATGCATACATAGATACATAGACAGACAGACAGACAGATAATGTAAATAGAGAATTTCTGGGAAGGAAATCACAGGTCCAGGAGTCTAATTGGTTCTTCTGCCACTTGAACATCACCTACTCATGTTACCTATGTGATCTCAGTTCTGTTTCACAAGTCTACACAAAAAAGTCTACCCTTTCCCCTGCAGAAGCCTCTCATGCAACTACAGTATGTTTTATAACCACCTGGTTTGCAGATCAGGTATCCCTGTTTCTGACAACAATGATTCCTCCCAGCCATTGCCGCCCATGTCTTCCCTCTGGATTCATTTACTTATCAAACAGTCATTGTGCTGTCAGTGCCAAGCATGGCCAGAGCTAGGGAGCAGACACACACATAAGATTCTGTCCTTTTCTGGGTCTGGTTCCCAGACAAATGAAAACATTAGGCTGTGCTGCGAGAGGCGGATATGTAGGCTTCTGAGAAAAGTGTTTGGGTTTTCTTATGCAGAAATTAGCAGGGCTATCTGGCAGCATTTGATGGGGAGAAAGTGGAGAGGACTTCCTGTATTCCACAATCTTAAGAAATCTTATCTGTAGCTGTATTTATGCACCCTATTCCATATCCATCCATATTTACTTAAGATTTTATCTATGGCTAGCATGCCTGTCATATTTGTCCCTTTATGTTTTTCTTCTTTTATTAAAACTTAAAATTTGCATCCTCAAATGTTCTACTTTCCAAACAGTATTTTCCCATTTTGGCAAACCTTTGAGATTCACAATTTTAATCTGTTTTTACATCCAGGGAATTGTTTCAAATCTGTTCGTGCAGTTGTGGTTTGGGTCACGTTCTGTAGGTTTTGATGATTGGAGGTCTGTGGTTGCCTAGTTGTCAACAACGTGTAACAATGTTTGAGGTGCCCCACCATTCTCCAGCTGAGATCCTACCTGCGTGCCCATGTGGGGCCCCAATATTCGTGCGTGTGCCAGGGTCACTTTCTCTGCAGCATCTCTTGATCTCTCCCTGCAGCACCCCTGACCTCTCCCTGCAGCACCCCTGACCTCTCCATGCAGCACCCCTGACCTCTCCATGCAGCACCCCTGACCTCTCCCTGCAGCACCCCTGACCTCTCCCTGCAGCACCCCTGACCTCTCCCTGCAGCACCCTGACCTCTCCCTGAGGCACCCCTTGACCTGCACAGTGGTTGTGAAAGGAGCGATAGCATTTGCCTCTAATTAGAGCCGTCGATGAGGGGATCTGGCAAATGGGTCTGTTTTGCTTCTTCACTATGTTGCCAACATGAGAGTTTTCAGGCCTGGAAAAGACCCTTGCCAGAACAACCAGTTAAAACAAGAATGGGATTGCACTTAGATTTCGTCAGACGATGATGAGGTTCCTTGTTAAGCAAGTGGGATGGGGGCTGACTTGAGTAAGCTCCTTCTCCCACTCATTCAGACTGCACAGGCACACAGAGGAGCCCAGAAAGATACCCCTCAGGTGGACCAGCTGGGTGGCATTTCTGGAAAAATGCCGTAGCTCTCCTTCTCTCCTTTCTTCTTGTTTCTCCTCTGCCTTCCCTTCCCCCTCTGCTGCTCTCCTCTCCTCTTCCCAACCCTCTCCTCTCCCCCTTCCCTCCCCTTCCCTCTCCCCTTCTCTTCCCTCCTCTCTTCTCTTCTGTCTCCTCCCCTCTCCTTTCTTCTCCCCTCCCCCTCTCCTTCTCTCCTCCTCTCCCTCCCCTTGCTCCCTCCCTCCTTTCCATCCCCCTCCCCTTCTCCCCTCCTCTCTTCTTTCATTTCAATTTTCACTTCTTTCTTCCCAATTCCTTTGTCCCTCACTCTTTCTTTTCTTTCTTTCTGACAGGGAATCACCCTGAAGCCCAGGCTGCCCTCTAACTTATTGATCTTCTTCCTCTACCATGGTTGGCTGCTGAGATTACAGATGTCCCCCACTGCCCTCCGCTCCCTTTCTTTGTTAAAACCACTTCGTCTTGGTGTTGGCGACACACACGAACGGATCTGAGGTTGACCACTGGACCCACCTGATGGGAAAGGAGAACTAGCTCTCAAAAGTTGTCCCCTCACTGGTACACATGCACAGAACTCCCACCGACCTATGTCTACTACCCTACCCCCAACCCCCACATACAAATAAACAATTAAAACACAACCTTTCCTACCAACTTTACTTCAGGATATGGTGGTTTCCTGTTTCATATTGTCTCCTTTAGGGAAATTTATCATCAAGGAAGGATCTAGAGCTAGGCATGTGGGTTCACAGGTATAATTGGAGCATTTGGAAGTCTAGACAAGAGGATCAGGAGTTCAAGGCCTGCCTTATCTACATAGAGAATTCAAGGCCATCCTGGGCTACAAGAGACATTGTCTCAAAACATAATGAATAAAAAGATTTAAACACCAAGATCAGTGTGTAACATCTCCTACACTCCTCACCAAGACACATTTTTTTTGTTTTGTTTTGTTTTTATTTTTGGATTTTGGTTTTTTGAGACAGGGTTTCTCTTTCTCTATACAGTACTGGCTGTCCTGGAACTTACTCTGTAGACCAGGCTGGCCTCAAACTCAGAAATCTGCCTGCCTCTGCCTCCCAGAGTGCTGGGATTACAGGGTGCGCCACCACCGCCCGGCTGACACATGTTTTTAAGAGCAGCACATGAGCAACTGTTGGAGGTAGTGAGGCCCACACTCCAAGGCTGAGTCAGGAGCTTGTCTATACCATTTTGGGATGAAGAGGATGTGAGAAGGCAGAGCAGTGGGGACAAGTAGTAATGTCCAACGTCATTTTTGATTGTTCCAATTTGGGGTGCTACTGGTACCCAGGGACAGGAGGCTTGGGTGAGCCAAACGTTCTGTGGTGCCGAGCACCCATCCTCCTTGACAGGAAAGAGTTGGCCCAATGGTGAGGTCTTACCTTCAGTGTGATCTGGGGGATGGCCTGTCCTGTGAGGTTCTGCTACTCCAGGAATCCACCGTGAGTCGAGAGGCAAGGCTAGGACAATGACTGATCTCTGTGCCTTCAGCCAAAGTAAAAGGAGAGAGGCAGGCCTGGCATGAGGGTAGAAATACCACGCTTTGTTCTGCTGACATTTCCTCAAGGGCCCAAGTGAGGAGTCGGTGCTCATTAGCAAAAGTAGCTTGTGCATGTGTGTGTGTGTGTGTGCGTGTGTGTGTGTGTGTGTGTGTGTGTGAATCTTAGTTTTTAAAAGATGGCCTCTTGCTGGGACCTGAGACTCTCAAATTAGGTTAGGCTAATTTGAGATTACCAGCCCCTAGGAATCTGTCTTCCTGTCCTTCCTGTCCTTCGTGCCGGAATTCCAAACCTGTGCCACAGTGCCTGGCATTTTATACTGGGGACCAAACAGAGGTCCCCACCCTTGCAAGGCAAGCACTGCTCCTCTGACCGTCTCAGCTTGCCGGCCAGCTCCTGTCGAGGCGGTCTGATTTTCCTCTTATAAATCTTACCATATTTCTATTCGTTCCTAACCCACAGCACTGATTGTTGAAGAGATTAGATAAGATGATACTACTGTGAACGTTCACGGTCCTGGCTGTAGAGTCACCCCGAATTGGGGCTTTAGTTGACTGCCAGCAAAGATGAACCCTCCCTGTGTGAACGGGACCACAGGCATTGTTCTCAAAGGCACAGAAGGACTGACCAGCTCCTGGGAGAGCGAGCTGAGTTCGCTGGCTTGGATTTGGAGAGTGAACACATATTCTTTGTGTCTGGGAGGTGTGCTTGTGATTTCCTTTGTCTCTCCAGGCTTTGGAGGAGAAGTAAATTTGGCATCGTCTGTGGTGTTTGCCTCCCCCACAGGTTTTTTTTTTTTTTTTCAAGTATAGAAGCTTTGTGAGATTGCCTTGTTAAAAACAAGCACCATCTTCATGTCTGCTGAAACCCAAGTCTCCTGCAGAGGAGAGGTGATGAACATGGGAGGGAGCGGGGAGGGGGGCGGTGATACCCAGGGTGCAGACAGCCGGGCCCATGCAGGTACACTGGCCTGGCTGTGCAGCCCATGAGGGAGGCCTTTTGTAAAGAGCCCTTTCTATTGTGCCGGGCACCTCCCCCAACCCTGCCCCAGCCGTGAGAAGAGGAGCCTTGTCAATGAGACAGGCCAATTTTACCCTTTTCACACAATAGTACATTACAGACTTTTCTAAGACAGGGCCATTCAGAGCGAATCACCGAATGCGGATGAAAGGGTTTGATTTGCAAAGGCGCCTAAGTAGCTCTCTTTTTCTGAGTTGGAGAAGGCAAGGGAAGGAACCCCCCCATCTTTTTTTGGGGGGTCCAGGTGTGCTGGCAAGTTCTGCCTGCTGGAGCTGGGTAAACTTGCCCAGCAGCCATGCTGTCTACAGGAACTGTTTTCCTAAGGGTCCCAGGACAGTAACACATGAGTACTTAATCTGAGGTGGGGAGAATCAGGAAGGTGCTGGTGCTGGTGCTGGTGCTGGTGGAACATCGGAGCTAGGGAAACTGTAAATCAGAAATGGTATAGACAGCAACTGAAATGCATGCAAATGCATGTACAGGGCTGGCACGTTCGTAGCTCGGTCGGCATGCACCAGACCTTGCGTTTGGAGCCCTGTGTGGGCACGAACCTGGCTTATGGTAGCTCTTGCCTGTAATCCCAGGATTCAGGAGGTGGGAGTTGGAGGACTAGGAGTCCAACGTCAACTTGGCTTGAAAGAGGCCCCATTGAATTCATAAAACAAGCAAAACCCCACAAATTCTCAAGTGATTCTTAAAATCACAAATTGTGAAGAAAAATGAATGACTGGGAGAGAAAATGCAATTGCAAAATACTTTAGGTATTACACATACACACACACACACACACACACACACACACACGGCAATCTGTCAGGATGGAAATATATGCTTTTCAAAATTTAAACTGCCATTCTAATGGGAAGTGGTTTACTCTTTACAATGTGAAAGCTCTAATTGGAGGACATAGATAATTTTACTTCTCTAGGAAATCTGAGTAATAATGGAGAATGGATAACATGGTATTTTAGGGCCATCGAGGGGAAATGAGAGAACTTAGAAAGGTCACAGCTCACAGGTTATACAAGGCACAAGCCCCAGAGGACAGGGGAGCATGTTTGATGCTACAGTGTGTAGACACTTGGAGTGTTGGTGGACCACCAGCAGGGGGAGGGGAGCAAATTGCACATACTTCTCTTGACAAAAGGAATTCCTTACTCCACCCACCTCTACCATGACACATTCTGTTTTGCTGTGCGTTGCTCTTGTTGACTTGGAAAAATGGATATAGGGCCGGGGGTAGGGGAGCTGGGGGCTGAGAAGTTGGTATTTCTTCATACTCTAATTTCTAAGAAGCAGCGAAAGCAAGAACGTTTAAATACAGCCTCAGGTTGCATTAGTAAACACATTCGGTTTAGGTTGAGGGAGATGTTAAGATGGGACTTTTCACACTGGCAATGTCGGTACAATTTCCATGGCTGGGACAATGACCATCATGCCTTCAAAAGTTAGAGCTGTCTTGGTAATGGACAGTTTTCTTCATCTAACAATATCTTTATGAAAGAGAAAAGGAAACAGAAGCTCAAAAAACAAAAACAAAAACAAGCAAACCTTAGGAGAGTTACCAAAAAGAAGCCCTGGGATTTAAGTTCAGTGTGTCTCTGACTACTTGTGTCTTTACGCAGTGATGCTGAATGTATCTGAGTATTGTTTACACGAGGCATAGTTGTTAGTATAATGTGCTCATGAGCTGGGAAGCACTGATTATTCTCTTTTATAGCCGAAGAAACAAGGGAAGACAAGCTCCCTGAAGCAGCTCTCTCTGCTAGCCTGAGGAACCGCCATCATTTGAGCCATGTCTGACAAGAGGGCTCCTGTTTAAATGTTAGGAAATGTAATGCCTTCTATTGTGCTGCTCGAGAGAGTGGCGTTAGGATTTAGAAAGACTTTCCAAGAACTCGCATCAGAAACATCAGGCCAGTGGCAAGGGCCACTGTTATCAGGATAGAGCAGAATTTATTGCATGTAATTAGGATATAATTGGGTTAGTGGTAAAGTCTTTCAAGTATAGAGTTCTGAAAATTGTCTTCTTTTTTCCGGGCAATTTTATATTCAGGACTAGGTCATTTTCTTGATTGAAATTGTTGTATTCTGCAAAGAGAGAAGAGGTTGGGTCGAGAGGAACACTTCATTTCCCTGTGCCTTGATCACCCATGAACATATCCCACCTCTAACTCCTGCATTTAAACACCTCCACTGCTGTGTACTGTAGATGCCGTATTTTTCTTCCTTATATCTAGATGGGTTGGCCTTCAAGCCTTAACTTAAAACGTGTATTTCCAAGGCCCTACATAGGTGAAGAGCTATAGCGATGGATGGCTGTGGAGGGAAAAGGACCAAGTCTTCTCTAGGGATAAATCTCTAACAGATTATTTAATCCGAGTAGTCAGTTTTGGAGGAAAACAACAAACAAACTTCACATGGTCAAAGACACCAACTCTGACTTGGTGGCTTTTAGACACAGGCTTTTAGGTTATTGAGTGTTGCTTGGAAACTAGCACATAGTCAAGCTCTTATTTTTAAATTAAGTTTATGCACATACACACACACACACACATGCACCAATAATCAGAGATGAGGTCATGAATTTGGGAAGGAATTAGGAGGGCGTGGGAGGATTTGGAGAGGGACAGAGAAGGGTTAAATGATGTAAATACAGTACCTATAAATGAAATTTTCAAAAAATTAAATTAAAAATGAAGAAAAAAGATATATTTTTATATCTTTCCAACTCCTATTTTATAAATGTTAAGTTAACTGGATGTAACGGATCCCAGCTATAATCTCAGGATTCAGGAAGTTGAAGCAGAAGAATCCCAGGTTCGAGGCCAACCTGGGCAGCATAAAATGACTCTGTGAAAAAAACAAACAAACAAACAAACAAA
This sequence comes from Apodemus sylvaticus, assembly GCF_947179515.1. Classification (NCBI taxonomy): domain Eukaryota; kingdom Metazoa; phylum Chordata; class Mammalia; order Rodentia; family Muridae; genus Apodemus; species Apodemus sylvaticus. The sequence continues at coordinate 18,701,715 of NC_067485.1, forward strand.
CAAATGTTAAAGTTGGATAGTAAATCTTCAAATTTAATTTAAAAATGAAGGCTTTTCCAAACAACATTTGATAAACCTGAAAGCCCGTGTCTAAAAGTCACAAGTTATAGTTGGCGTCTTTGTCCACACAAAGTTTGGATGATATTTTCCTCCAAAAAGCAGTAGCTTTATTTATTTATTTATTTTATTTATTTATTTATTGCAAAGTTAAGACAGGAGCCACTGTGGGCTCTGAACTGTTTTGAGAAATGTGAACAAAATCAGTGTTTACCTAGGAAAGTGTTTTCAAATGTCCGTTCCTTGCTTTGGTTTTATTCAGAGTGGAAAGAGAAAAGAGCTTTGAGTGACTTGAACTGTTAGTAAATGAACTAACGCTGCTTTGGCCATGAAGGCCAGGAGTGCTGGACCCACCAGACAACCCTCCTCCACTGACACTGGGAACTTTCTCTTTTCTACCCCACACCCCTGCCCCCAATCCTTTCCATCTTTCTCCCGTCTGTCTTCTTTATTTTTGGAGATCATTGGTTTCAGAACTGCGTCTCTAGCTGTTTATTTTGTGTGTGTCTGATTTTTATGGGTTCATGGAGATCCTGAAATTAAATTAATTTTAAATGGGCTTTAATTACTAATGCTTTGGGCCATTGCCTTTGGCAAAGTCAACATCACAATCAGGGTTACCTTAGTTTGTCTCTTTGAGGAAGGCATATTCGTTTGGGCTCGCAGTAAACAGCCCAAGCTCTCCAACTAGAAAAACAAATAAAATCAAACCACAGCTGTATCTGAGAGCCTGCCTGTTATTTCTCTTTCAAAAAAACAGCCACTCTTGACTTAAGAAGGATTTTAAGTGTGCATAAAAAGATAATTGTTTGTCCGTGGAGTCTTGCTGTTTTTCCAAGGCACAGAGAGGGACCTACTGTAATGTTATGCTATGTAAATGCTAAAGCAGAGCTAGAATCCTGACCCCAAGGCTGCCAGCCGGTTCTTAGCTCAGCATTGAGTGCTCTGCGTGTGACCACAGAAATTGGCTTAGTTCTCAACACAGTGTCCCTTGTAAATTAAGGGCAATCAACTCCTGGTTCAGAAGTGAAGGGATAATGAGATAATGTTCAAAATGGCTTTTAAGTTTCTACCTATGGAGGTTGAAGGTGAAGAGAACAGGATGTCTGCGGCTCCCCGCTCCAGGGAGGAGGGAGGCTGCTCGCCATGTTCCCGGTGGAATGTTCTATTCAATCAGAGGCCATCACTTGAGTGGTTTGATAATAATAAGCTCAGATTGACTGTAGATAAAAGCGAGGAAGGTTGATTAAGTCATTTAGTCCCTTGACAATTTTGCAAGCCAGACAATTCTCCTATGCATCCGTCTTAAACCTTGCAATACGCACACTGGTCAGATAACTAAAAAAAAAAAAAACAAAAACAAAAACCAAAAAACAAAACTCCTTCCTTCCGCATGCTCTAGGATCCTGGCTTTTTTTGACAAATCAGCACTAAATTTCCTTTGTCTGACCATACACGGTTGCTGAAGGCAATTCACAGGTGGTCTCCATCAGTTCCTCCTCTCTGATGCAAAGTACGCACACAATGATCTAACCACCTATGGTCACAAATGGGTTAATTCCTTAATCAATTAAATTTATCATGCACTATGATAAATATAGGGATCCCATAAGCAGAATATTAAATCTATGTCCCATGTTTCATCGTACTGTCCAGACATTCGTATGGGAAATCAGGCATATAGAGGACACTGTCCCGTGGAAAACAAACAGGAATTTGAGGTAAGAACTACAAATATTAATTCCTGGGATAAGGTCAGAAATAGAAAAGTAGTATTTCTCCTTCTTCCTTTGGGAAATTCACCCCGGGGCTCATGTGTAAGGTGGTTTCCAATTGTATTTCCGCCACATGCTACATTAATGTGCAAATATGCATAAAATCTCAAGGATGTTATTTATTAATTAAGCAATTTGTGACACACATCTAATGCTTTACAATATCCAGGGATGGTAAGCTGACTTTTCTTTACTGTATTTGATTATTTTTCCCAAAAGTTTTCTTTTCCAATTTGTCTATTTATAATTGTTTTGTCTTCACACTATATTCAGGTCTCTCGTTGGTCCATGACTTGTTGGGTTCATGGCTAGTGGAAAAATGAAAATGTGGGTGATATCTAAGAATACCCCCAGAGCTCAGATGCCATGGCTGTGTGTCAACCGTGCCACAAGCAGGTACACATGTGCACAAAGACACCTACACGAACCTTTAACTTTGTCTCTGTCGTGGCTGGTATTTATAGTCAGAAATTGCCTTTCTTCCAACTCTTCATTGAAAATAGACTGCATACAATGTCTTTCATTGGTGGCCATCAACTGGAGGCTTTTCCTAAAAGGTAAAGAGGTTGTGTAGGCAAAAAATAAGTAAGAAAAAGAAAAAAAAAAAACTACTCAGAAGAGGGCAACCTGGCAGAGGGACCAAGAGAAAGAGGAAGGCAACTCTTTAGAAGTTGATGGCCTCACTCTCAAACTTGTTCTTACCGTGCAGTATGTCATTTAAGGTCACTGCCAATCTTATAGTACTTGGGTTAAAACTGTATTTTCTTGTTTTGAATAAATGTAGACCTCTGTTTGTTAAAAAATAAAACAACAACAACAACAACAAACCAAAACCAACCAAGCAAACAAAACTAGCAGAAACAATGACTGGTCCTTTGCTATCTCAAAGGAACAGGAACCACAGAATTGGCCATGGAGAACCCCAGAATGGAGGCAGGTGCCGGAGTCACTGCAGAAGGAGTGAAGGGGCTCTTTGGGGCTGCAGCACACAGGACTATCTGGACCTAAGTGTAGGAGCACTGTGTCTTGGGATTTGAGAGCTGAAGGGGCATGCAGGTGCTTTGTTAGTTTCTTTACCCAGCCTCAGGCAATTGTAACCACAGGAAGAACGTTTTGCCCATATTGTATCTTGTCATTATTGTGCCCCTCACTGTGGCTCTGTTGCTCTTAAAGAACAAAAACAGACAAACCCAAAAAGCAGAAGCATGACTTCTGAAATTGTCCAGGCTTTCCTTGGAACATTCACCAGCCGAAGCCCTGACTTGGATGGTGCTTACTCTATCATAGCCATGGTTGGCGTAGGAGGGTCTACAGACACAAGGTGACTCACAGAGCCCTATGCTTCTATGACACTCAAGTGGGGCACTAGGGCATGCTGGGAAGAGAGTAGAGAGCAAGTGGGGAGGATGACATGACATCAAAGACTCCTGGCTGCCAAACAGTAAGAGAAAGAAATATTAGAAGAGACAGGTAGTCATGGAAACAAGAGTATCAGCTCAGGGCAGCATCTTAAGATGTAAAAACGTTTTGAGAAAACAGATACAGGCAGCATCTCATGGATGTTGTGTTAGGCACAGTACCTAGAGCCAGAACGAACTTTACAGATGTATATTTTTGCATCCACTCCATTCCTCACTTACTCAGTCGTCTATTATCTCAGTGGTTCTACAAATATTCATTTTTAAACATAACTATGCTATGAACTGTTAGCACAAGAATGGAGATTGTCTTTATTGTACTAAGAAACTTACATCCCGGAGGAGGAAGGGAGCAGGGTGAGAAAAGAAACTAGATAAATAAATTTAAAATAAATCTGCACATTAATCTTGTGTAGTGGTAAATTCTAGGGTAGGGCATACATTAAGAAGGCAGAAAGATTCATGTGTCTTTGGGGCAGGGGAAGCATGAAAAAACTGAATGGGATGTCTACCTGGAGAACAGGCTGAAGTGAGATAGAAGATGTTTATGGTGGAGATCATGACGTTGATTATGACAATGAGAGTAATGACGGTGAATACAGTCAGTGGTGATGATTGATGGAGATGGTACCAGTGATGACCAATGGTGGTGAGAATGATGTTAATGATGTGGATGACGGCAGTGTTGATGATGATGATCAAGGATTGTGACAGTGGCTGTGGTAATCGTGAAGGCTGGAAGAGAAGGTGTCAAAGTCAATTATAAGGAGGACATGATTGTTTAAGCCCAAGAGAGATACCAAACTATGATAAGGACAGGAGAGCAATCATTGGATTATTAGACTTGACCAAGTAGTTAGAGACTTTATAGGGTAGTCTGGATGACTTGTTTGGTAAGGACATTTCCTGCAGTGGATTCAAGAGGAGGAAATAGGAAGAAAAGGATGCAGGAAGATGTTTTGAGTTTTGCAATGAAGGTAGATAGGTAAAGACTACAAGCTGAATGCTGTAAAGCTAAGGTTTGTTTGTTTGCCCTAATTTCTCCCAGATACTTTATCTATGTATCTATACATTTACATATCTATGTATCTATATATCCATGTACCTCTGTATCTATGTATCAATGTATGTATCTATGTATGTATCTATGTATGTATCTATGTATCTATGTATGTATCTATGTATCTATATATCTATCTATGTATCTATGTATCTATGTATCAATGTATGTATCAATGTATGTATCTATGTATCTATGTATGTATGTATGTATGTATGTATGTATCTATCTATCTATCTATCTATCTATCTATCTATCTACTTTTTAAACTTGAGATTATTGCCGACTTGGGCTTCCTTGTGCTGGCAAGGAAGGGGACTGTCCTGTGAGTGGAGGACAGGCAGCAGTTGACCTGGACTAGACTTCTCTCAGCCATGTCTGGGTGTGACAGTCACACATGGCTCTAGTTAGATGCCTTCTGGAGGCAAACTTGTCCCTCCTTGGGGACGGTTGCTTTCTGATGGGCCCGGTGTATGTTCTCAACAATGGAGAAGGAACTGCTGAAGAGGGAGGAAGGAAGAAACATAGTTTAAGGTTCCCCAGTCCCAAATTCAGTGTGTTTCCCTGGGAGTAGGAGAGTTAATAAGTGCTTTGTTTTATGAGTTGAAGAACAAATGCTGTCATTCCAAATTAAAAAGGGGCATTCAAGCTGAAAATTAAAAGAATAAGATATATTTGTTGCAATAGTTTAGAAGTCAGTATGCAAACTTTCAAGGAAATGAAGTATTCTCAAAGAGAGAGAGAGAGAGAGAGAGAGAGAGAGAGAGAGAGAGAGAGAGAGAGATCATTTGTTGAATTAGGTGAATTAAGGCAAACAAGCAAAGTTTTAGTTGGAGAATAGGTAATGTGTTCTAAAACTCGTCCCTTGATGTAGGATGACCTTGCTTTTGAAGGCAGATTTTTAAAATGTAATTTACTTTTTCTTAAACATACTTTCTCATGGGTAGGGATTTAGATAATTCTTCTCACTCCCATCACTGAGTGACATTAGCATCATGTTTGCTCAGAATGAGCCTTCTGGAATCATAGTTGGCCTTCAGACACATAGTACATGATGAAAACTTACTGGTGGGCTGCTTTGGACAGAATATGCTTATGAGCTCTAGGAGGGTGGGCTGGGTTCTGGATTATGCATACAGAGTTCAGAAACTGGGGAATATTTAACAATTCAGAACTGAGAAGGATTTCCATGACTGTCTTCATAAACATTGTACAGTTTCTTCAAGTTGCCATTTTAGGGGTAATACAGTGAAAATTCACAAAAGTACCTTGCCAAGGTAGCTCATGCCTCTAATCTCAGAATTCAGGAGGCTGAGGCAGAAATCTTGCAATAAATTCAAGATCCAACTGGCCAACATACTGTGAGTACCAGTCTAGTGTTTGCTATAAACCTATTGTGTATGGGGAACAGTGACATTTTCAAAGCCTCATTATATAGCTCAGTGAGCATATACACACAGCTTTATATGAATTTATATTAAAAAAACCCACCAGTGTAGAAACAATTATTCTATGTGCAAAGCTTAGCTTTTGATATTCTTTTGCAAATTACTTTTTACTAGTCTCTGATGTGATCTCATCTCTTTCCAATATCACACACACAAACTGAAATTAACTCGGCTGATACTCAGGTACAACACCTGGCTAGTCCTGCTTGGCCAATGGAATGGACTTGATTCTGGCTAACACACTTCGGTAATGTCTTCTTGAGGCTCGAATTAGTTGTTATTAACGAGTACTTTTCTTTGAGATTTGAAATGAAGAGTTGATGGGTCTGGGGATATGATATGGCTTAGTCATTTGAGTATTTCCTGATCAAGCATAAGAATTTGAGTGGATCCTTTAAAAAAAAAAAGGCCCGGTGGAAGTGTTGGAGAGGCCAATATGGGAGGACCACTGGAATTCTAGGGTCACTGATGGTACCCTGTCTCAACAAATAAGGTAGTGAGAGATTGAAGAAGACACCAGACACTGACCTCTAGTGTATACACATGAGTGCTTGGACACTATTGTGCACATGCACGTGTACGTGCGAGTGCACATACACACACACACAAGAAGGGAGTGGGTTTTGTCTGCAAATGAGAAGACAGTCAAGAGACAGCTCAGCAGTTAAGAGCACTGACTGCTCTATCAGAGGTCTTGAGTTCAATTCCCAGCAACCACATGGTAGCTCACAACCATCTGTAATGGGATCCCTCTTCTGGTGTGTCTGAAGACAGCAGCAGTATGTATACTCACATATATAAAATAAATCTTACAAAAAAAAAGAAAGTTTGTATTGTTGCAAATTTGTTGGTATTTTTGACACCTAAAAGAAAGTCTGTTGATCATTAATGTCACTAATGATAGATTTATATTATAAGGACCCTCCCTTTCTTTGTGTGAGACACTCTAAGCTATTTATTTCCTTAACTCTCATACCAGCCCTTAGTGTGTGCTATTGCTGTTTAACTACATTTTTCATGTATACTTCCTATTTCAAAGATTCGGCTATTGCGAGCTTGCTTTTCTTTTGATTTCTGAGAGTCCAAACAACCCACCAGAAGCTCCCAAGAAAAGCACTGCTTCAGAGTTAGCCTCACCTGTCCCAGACCCTTAAAAAGGGACACCCGGAAGTGATTTCAAACAAGGATCCATGTGAGGATATAAGCTTCAGAACATCCAGTACAAACCTTTCTCTGCTCTCGGTCAACTGAATTAAGGATTCAGTACCAAGGAGCCTGTGAAAAATAATTTCCAAAGGCACAGGTGGGTGGGCCAGGAAAGATGTGAAAGCCACCTTGGTGGCTGTGAGGTGGTCAGGCAAAGGCGCAGCCCCTCCCCCCCACACTCCCATGGCTGTGGGTACCACTCTTTCTCTATACAAAGACAATTTGCTTTTCATGTAGTAATGAAGAACAATGTCGAACAGACAAAGGAGCTTCTAGCTTATTATTGTGCTGTCTTTGACTGGCGCTAGATGCTGGGAAATGGTAATTGACAGCGTGAATGCTTCTTTTTCCCGCCGTACGGGTTGTGGCTGAGCCTGTACATTGTACATTGCGGATGGGACAATAGTAAGCGCTGTGAGAACGAGCCAAGAATGAATTACGACCTGTTTTCCACCCCCTTCTCTCTTTTTTCTCCTGCCGGTCAAGAAACCAAGAATGTCTTCACAAAGATTTTTATTTGTGTGCATGTGAAGGGACTCCTTAGCAATGTGCACTGCTGGATTCCAATAGATGGCTTTAGATTTAGAGGGTTTTAAATTGATGTATAAAAACCCACCACGGTGTTCTAAGAACACCTGTGCCGTTCTGCTCTCTTCCCCCAGCACGCCGGTGGAAGGCACAGGTGATGCCTCATTAAGTTATTTCATGCAAATAAAAACATATTGCAGGATTTCTTCTCCTTAACTACATAATCACCGAAACATGACTGCATTGATTAAGGAACAAACTTTGGGAGGGAAGAGTTCTGCATCTTCTGTCGATTCCCCCTACACTGAAGGAATTTATGATTCACACAAATCTGATTTTGAAAAGTGGTATGAATTTCTTTCTTATGCAAAATAAGTAAATAATAAATAAAAATAATCCCTAGTTTTCTCTCTCTCTCTCTCTCTCTCTCTCTGTGTGTGTGTGTGTGTGTGTGTGTGTGTGTAAGATACTTATAGAATAAAATTCTTCCAGAATTTCATTAAGGAAGATCAAATATCTCGTGGATGGAACCGGTAGAAACCCAGAATCTCCTGATCTTGCAAAGTAGGGCTACCTGTCTGGATTTAATGTTACAGATAGTCTCACCAGTGTTTTGCAGAAAGTGACATTGACTTTGCACTGGGAACCATGCCGGGAACAAGCCAGTGTGTATGAGGATGCGTTTCCAGTTGGGAAGTCATCCTTCACAGTGTCCGAGGATTCCAACACAACTCGAAACAGTCCCGGGCAGGGTTCAGGAAGGGAGTAAATCTGCTTCTAAAAGACTTTTGTGATATGATTTCTTTGTTTTTAATTTATTGAAGTAAAGCCAGATTTATTCAATTAAGATAATACACTCCAAGGTTAACTGCCGTTTGCTGTTCACCTAGGCAAGCGATTGCATAGTTACGTAAATCTCATGAACAGAGACACTACTGAGTATCTTAATTACGAGCAAAAAGGTGCCATTTAAATATGAATTAAGCGAGTCGTTGCCTGCATTTCCTGTTTCTGAGTTTTCTGCCTTCCTAAAACCTAAATGCCCAAGGACCTACATTGTTCCCTAAGATTTTACTTTTTCCTGTGAATGAAAAACACTCCTCTTCATAACGCTTGCTTTAAAGAAAGTAGAGAAATATGTACCCATGTTTTGTTACATTGATCAATATCTGAAAACAAGTCCAGAGCTTTCCTGTTAGCCAATGAGAACCATTTCCACAGTTGTTAACTGACTTTAAAGAGGATCCCAGCTTATATGAGTTTATTTGGTGTATAAGTCCTTCCCTCAAGTACTACAGATATGCAACTTAGTATTTTACAATAGATGCTTTGAAACAGCTCACTTATAATGCATTGAAACATACTGTTTTCAGAGTCACAGAGTTTTCAGTGGTGTGTGTGTGTGTGTGTGTGTGTGTAAAACACATTTACATTGTATCTATGTCCATGCACAAATATTTACCATTCCTCTATGTCTGTTGGCATGCTCCTTCTAAATGTACCTGTCAGCACTACAGATGTGTTTAGTAAAAGTGACCTGTGACCTGACCCTGTGCTGATTTTAGTGAACTGGTTCCTGTGCACCTCTTGGATTTACTGACAGATACTGTTTTTGTTTGTCTCTGGGTTTTCGGATGGTCCCTGTTTATAAGAATGACCTAGACATAAATCTGGCATTAATCAGGAAGAACGGGGAGGGATTCACAAATGAGTTAACAAAAACCACACTGGGTCCCCTCGAGTTGGTCCCCAGCTCCTGTCTGGAGCCTGGGACACAGGCAAAAGCCTGGGAAGATGTTCCCAGAGCCCCCCCCCCCCCCACAACCCCCCAAGGTGGCTCCTGCCCGCTCGCGCCCCTCCCCCATGAGGAGACCGAATCGCTCTATTCAGCTGGGGTTTGCATCATCCTTCTCAACGTGTTCCCACTGATACATTAAAGGAATTAATTGCTCATAATGATCTCAGCATCTGTTAACAGAGGTTCATACCTACAGGCTGGTGGCATGTGGTGGTTCTATTCAGGGATCAATAGGCAACCGGGGCGAAGGCTTTCCCACATCCTCGGTCTTTGCCCGCTGAAAGGGGGAGGAGAGCTCGGTGCTGGCCATCTGCTCCCTGTCTTTCTCTGTGAGACCTTGATGCTGCCCAGCACAGCTCTGATCTGACTCCAGTCCCATTGGAATGTGGCTGATCTGAGAGCCTCTCAAAGCTGTGGAAGTGAGTCAAAAGGAGATGCCCATTGTCCGGCATGGCTGAAAGAAAACGATCACTTTAAAATTCATAACTCCCAGGTGCCCGCCGTCTATTCATGGGAAAAAAATCCCTCTGAACTTCTCTTCATTAAAGAGAAGAGGAGTCCTGCTAACAGGAGAGAAAAGGAAGTAGTTTGTGGGAATGTGTGTGTGTGTGTGTGTGTGTGGGTGTGTGTGTGTGGTGGAGGGGGTGTCAGGCTAAACAAATGAGGAATTTCGAATTTTCACTCGCATTGACGGAGCTGAGCAAGGGAAGCCCTAATTTTAAAAAGAGTGGGAGAGAGGCGGGCCTTTCCTGGGGCAGTAGGGAAGAACCAAGGACATCTGAATATTTCTCCTGGAAAATTTAAGCTCATTCTGCCGTTTTTAACTTTTAGTACCTGAAATAGAGAGAACTTAGCTTGATTATGATCAATACTCTAATTTCCGTTCTTGTCCCACATAGGGGTGGAAATTGGATGTTGGATGGAAGTCTGAGAAATTCCTTAGTGTAGCACAGGCTTTCCGGACACAGCTGATCTCTGGTTCGTTGTGTGTTTCTTAGACATTTAATCAGAGGGGTTACATAAATCCGCTATATATCTTTTTTATTGCCTTGAACAACACAGGAGCATAGGAAATAGTACAGAGACAAAATAAGATCTCTGGGTGCAGACAAGATAAGATGCAGCCGGGTCCCTGAGGTGTGGGGATTGGTCCTGGGGGATGTTGACCATTGGTCAGGAAATCAATGTTGCATCTGCCATGCAGGAACACAAATAGGATTCCTGGGTTGATGGATAGAGAGGAACAAAGGTGGACATACTGATGCTCCTGCCCTGCCTCCTGAACATCCTTCATCTTAGATGATGACACTTTAGCCTCAGAGGTGAAGTCACATATTCACAGTGACAGTCTCTCCACAGAAGCTGAGCTCTTACCTACTAGTAGTTTTCTATCCAATACTACTACCGTGTCTCCTTAAGTGGTATGGGACTTGAGCTTATATTTTGCTCAGCTTTCAATTATAATAGTGGGGATGGGGATAGGGATGTTGATGATGGTGATGATGATGATGATGATAGGAAAGATGATGATAAAGATGGACTTGACTACTCTACAGAATCTAGCAGTTTCTTTGAAAATAATTTATGAGCTATAAGGACATTTACGATGGCCAGAGTTCATCAAGACACATAAAAAGTGACAAAAGGATCAGGTAAGATACTAACTTCTGAAAGAAAACATGGTGGTAGAGTACTGAACCCTCAGGGGAAGAGTGGTCAAGTGGAATTCTCTTTGATAGCAGTCACCAAATGTGGAAGGGGGAAGGGTGAGGCATGGTTGTGGCCAACAGAGAGTTGGAGACTTGCTCCCTTGGTAAGAAGGGCAAGCAAAATGAACAATTGTAGGAAGGAGGAAGAAGATTCTAGAAACAACCTAACCTTCTGGAAACAGGGCAAGGTATTGCTAAATGAATCAACACTAGTGGTTCTTTTGATAGGTAAGACCACTTACTCTCCAAACTATGGTTTCTGGTGTTGTTGGTTATTGTTGTTGTTTGTTTAAAATGTTCTATTGGATCTGCTGAAAATCTGGTTTTGTGTGACCTTTTCTCTATTTACCATTAATTTTCAGATTAGTAGACAGGCACATAATTTTTTTGGATAAAACTGTTATACACTGTATCTATAATAGATTTAAGAGGAGAAAAATCAAAGTCCATTGTAGATTTATTTACAAATCTCTTTGATTTTTTTTAGTTAACGTGTTTCAAATTAGAGTTTCAAGTACTGTTAAAACTCTATAGTCTATGAAATTGGAATTGGTGAAATACGTGCTGGAGGGGAGTGGGGGGATGCTGGAGGGGGTGGGGGATGCTGGAGGGGGTGGGGGATGTTGGAGGGGTTAGGGGATGCTGGAGGGGGTAGAGGATTCTGGAGGGGGTGGGGAGATGCTGGAGGGGGTGGAGGATGCTGGAGGGGTTAGGGGGATGCTGGAGGGGTGGAGGATTCTGGAGGGGATGGGGGATGCTGGAGGGGGTAGGAGGATACTGGAGAGGGTGGGGGATGCTGGAGAGGGTGGGGATGCTGGAGGGGGTGGGGGGATGTTGGAGGGGTGGGGGTGCTGCAGGGGACAGGGGATGCTGGAGGGGAGTGGAGGGATGCTGGAGGGGGTGGGGGATGCTGGAGAGGGTGGGAGATGCTGGAGAGGGTGGGGGATGCTGGAGAGGGTGGGGGATGCTGGAGAGGGTGGGGGATGCTGGAGGGGGTAGAGGGATGCAGGGGGGAGTAGGGAGATGCTGGAGGGGATGGGGGGTGCTGGAGGAGGCAGGGGGTGCTGGAGGGGTGGGAAGTACTGGAGAGAGTGGGGGATGCTGGAGGGAATGGGGGTGCTGGAGGGGTAGGGGTGCTGGAGAGGGTTGGGGGTACTGGAGGGGTTGGGGGGTGCTGGATAGTGCAAGTAGATTCAGAAATTAGGTGAAGAGTGAGATCAGCTATAAAGGAATGATTGATTGTTTTCAAGTAATTCTGTTTTATACTGAAGGTCTAGGGGAAATTGGGATTTATTTCAGGCAAAGTTAAAAGTATTTAGGAATCCTAAACAAGGAACAGTATCAACTGTACTGCCATCCCCATCTGAGGGATGTGGCTGACTAACTACTAACTTTACCTCATGCCTATCAAATAATAACAAGGTCTGCTCTTCATCTGTCTTACGTAGGACTTCATTTGAAATATGCAGTTGAAAATACTTGACCTGTTTTGACTTTTAAAATGTGAGAATCTTTCAAGTAGGTCCACTTAAAAGTGTTTGTTGTTTGGTTGGATCGGGCCAGGGCATCACTATGGGCCTCTGGCTGGACTGGAGCTCACTGTGTAGGCCAGGCTAGCCTCAAACTCATGAAGTTCCACCTGCCTCTGCCTCCTGAGTTCCGGGATTAAAGGTGAATGCCATTATGCCTGCAAAACATAAGAATAAAAATAAAAAATACCTCAATGATATATTATGAGCCTTTTACTTTGCCAAAAAAAATCTAAATTCTTTCATTCTCTCTCTCTCTCTCTCTCTCTCTCTCTCTCTCTCTCTCTCTCTCTCTCTCTGTGTGTGTGTGTGTGTGTGTGTCTGTCTGTCTGTCTGTCTGGTGTGCATATATGTATGTTGCATGTTTGCATGTTTACAGGCACATCTGTGGGCATGCATGTGCTAACCCATGTGGAGGCTGGCAGTTGATCCCGGGTGTCTTCCCTGGGTATCCTCCGCTTTACTAGATGAGATAGGGTATCTTGCTGAACCCGGGGCTCACCATTTCTCCACAGTCTAGCTAGCCAGCTCGCCTTGGGGCTCCCCTATTTCTGCCTCAGGTGATGCGATTACAGGTAGCTGCCGTACCTGCCTGGGTATTCACAGGGTTCCTGGGGATCTCCAGTTCTCCTGCTTTGCAGCTGGGACTTTACCCACTGAGCCATCTGTCCAGTTTCTTCCATCAAATCTGTGTTAAATGGACTCTGAAGCAGCTTACAGACAGTTCGAATAAGTCCCAAATGTTCTGAGAAGCTCAGCTGTCTTCGATGTTGGATTTGGAACTACACACACATCTCACGACTGAGTCACAGCCACACATGTTGAAGGAACATAGTTCATTAGATGTTTGCTTAAAAGGCTCAGGATTTTTGTGTCTCCGGTGAAGTGAAGTGACTGCCTCTTCCCATTGGTTAACATGCCCCCTTCGCCATTCAAGGCTATCATGGTCTATGCTCACAAACACAGGAGAAGGAATTTATGAGAATCCCCCTTAAGAATGAGTTATAGAAGCTGGGCGGTGGTGGCGCACGCCTGTAATCCCAGCACTCTGGGAGGCAGAGGCAGGCGGATTTCTGAATTCAAGGCCAGCCTGGTCTACAGAGTGACTGTAGACCCTGTCTCGTAAAAACCAAATCCAAAAAAAAAAAAAAAAAAAAAAAAGAGTGAACATAAGAAAAACACCCGCACAGACAGCAAACTCCAAATCCGCCAACCAACCAACCAAAAAACAGTGAAGCACAAGGCAGAATCCAAAGGCCAGACTCTCCTGGGAGAGGGGGGGGGGGGAACAGGGTTGGGGCGGTGCTGGGGGCAGCGTGAGGAGACCAGGTAAGGAATACAACCAGCTGCTGGGACTTTTCGGTCCCAAGGATTTGCTGTGCAGACTCGCTGAGGAGCACACAGCTGGGGAGGTGTGGACACCTACTAACTTCAACTTCTCTCAGTCACATGCCTTCTGACCCTGGAGAGCCGGGTCATCTCTGCATGTCCTGGTTTTCCAGATTTTTATTTTCTTTCACAGACGTGACGAGACCCAGAAATGCCCATCTTTTCTAGAGAGGAAGCTGCAGCTCCCTGACCCCTTTCAAGGACCCTATAGGAACATTTCTAACCCTTTAAGCTGTTCGGTTATTGATTTCCTTTTAAACTTGACAACTGTCCTTGTCCGTGTCCACACATCTTCAGTCACCCAGGACTCAATTTTGTTTCCCTTCTTGTGTTCAAAATTGATAAAGTAGGGAGGATTTTAAAAGCACTGAGCTGTCCTTCCCTCTCCCAGCCTTCTAATTCTCACAAGTGCAGGCCTTGTAGGGTTAGCTGGTTCCTGGGCTTATTTATCTCCCCTCTTTTCTTTCTTTCTTTCTTTCTTTCTTTCTTTCTTTCTTTCTTTCTTTCTTTCTTTCTTTCTTTCTTTCTTTCTTTCTTTCTTTCTTTTCTTCTTTTTTAAAGAATGGTGCAAGGAAAGCAAACGTTTTTTAGGAGTGAGGGTTCAATGACTATTTTTTTTTCCCTTGAACAAATCAATCTTGTATAACCTGCATTAGAGAGGCGAATTTTAAAAGGAGGAGGAAAGGGCCACTGGGGCCTGATTTGGAGCTCTTGTGGGTCTGAGTTCACATTTGCCCCAGCCAGAGATTTTCAATTAGCAGTGCCTTAGAGAGCGGGGGAGCTGGGCCTTTGTCAGTGTCCTGCGTATGGACAAGAGCAAATAAATTGGAAATGGTCTTAGGCTCAGGTTCCTGGGAAAATGTAACAGGTGTTACCGCTATGCTGGGTGTGAGATTTATAAAAAAAAAAAAAAAAAAAAGCCCACTCAGGCTTTGCCCATAGAATTCTTCTTTCTAGCCAGGGCTTCAAGTAGGAAGAAACTAATGACTTCATTACCATCTCAATTCTGGGAAATGCAGCTCCAGACCTGACTCATTAAAGAGAAGGTATAGACCTTACAATATCAAAATGTTATTTAGGGCTGTGCCCTTAGTCTGGGGTGTGGGGGGGGGGTGGGGGGAGGGGAAGAAGGGAGGGGAGGGGGGCTAACTCAAACAGAATGTATCCTCTATCGATAACTCTGTGGCCAGAAAATAGGAAAAAAGCAAAAAACAAACAGATAAGCAAACAAGCAAACAAACAAACAAAAAGCCCTTAAACCCCAAAGCAAGCCCATGCAGAAGTTGGGAGGGAGACAGGAAGGAGAGCATCTTCTGTAGGGAGACAGGAAGGAGAGCATCTTCTGTAGCATCACACTGCGAGGTTTCTTCCTCTCTCGGTGCAAAGCCTCCATTTCCACCACTCCTTCTCCTGTGTTGTGACACATTAAATGGCTCTTGTTGTTGTCCCATTTCTAGTAGACTGTAATTGGGGATGAGCTAGAAGGCAAGCAAGATGTCAAATTTCCACGCAACAGCAAAGGAAAGAAATCTCTTCAGTCTTAATAGGACTTAATAGGACTAACTGTAGTCCGGCTTAACTGGTATCAATTAACGGTAAATTTTTTTTATTACATAATTGCCTCTCTTATTAATCTGCAATGGGAAAAACATAGCCTAGGAGAGCCCGCTCCTGTCCTATTTATTCTCACAAAGAATTCTTCGGAGCCATTGTCTTGCTTCATTTCACATCGCCTTCCCACTGACTAAAAGAGAACTTGGCTAAGGCCTGGCAATTCTAGTAACCTTCTCACAGTCCATTTATCTCTAAATGCCAGTCCCCTGGTGGGGGTCCTCCATCCCCTCAGACTCTCTTTTTATTATGCTCCCTACATGCTTTGCTCTCCAGAACACCTTTGAGAAAAAGAAAGAAAGAAAGAAAGAAAGAAAGAAAGAAAGAAAGAAAGAAAGAAAGAAAGAAAAGGCAAAAGACAAACTCAGAGCTTTAAGGCAGTGTGACCTTGCTTTCGACCCCCATCCCCCTATTCCTGAGAAAATGAACTTCCCATTGCTTAAGTCTCTGGTCACCATGTCCCTCCTCTAGTAACCTAAGTCAGAATGCCTTCCCAATAGAACGGAGTGCCTCTGTGTCCTGGGGACACTGGAGCTGAGCCTTGGCCGGACCTAGTGGGCTGGATCTTTCTGACTTCTGGGTGCCAACGTGGATAGCAGCTGCTGAGTCAAGTGATTTGGATGAAGCAGCGGCAGAAGTTGCAGGGTAGAGCTGTCATGTGACTCAGTCAGTTGGCAGAGAGCTTGCCTTGCTTCTGCTCCTAGGCCCAGACAAAACCAGACATGGCGGTACTGGCCTGTGATCCCAGAACTCAGGAGGAGAAGGCAGGAGGATTAGAACTCATCTTTGGCAGTGAGTTCAAGGCCAGCCCGGGCTATATGAGACCCTGCCTTAGATTAAACCAAAAAGCAAAATACTTTAGAATACTAGGTGGCCTTACAAGCAATGGTTTATCTCCTTTCCCTTTTGACAAAACAAAACAAAACAAAACAAAAAATAAAACAAACAAAACAAAACAAAACCCACTAGCTGCCTTGAGATCATGTCTACTGGGATTCTCCAGCCAGAGAAGAGGAAGAAGGCTCTTGTGTGGGTGAGGAAGACTTTTCAAAGATGTCGTCTCATTGTTCCCCCCCACCCTGTCTTGAGTTCTTCACACCCTGAAGCCCTCAAGGGTGGAGCTCCCTCTGCTTTCTTTTGTTTGTAAAGAAGCCTCCCTCGTTTCTGCCACCAAATTCTATGCCCTGGGTTTCCCAAGGAGCATCTTACAAACCACACCTTGGAGCCTGGGTAAATCTAGAGAGATTACCCATCACAGGTTTGGCCACACTTGGATGCTACATATCAACCTAATGCCTGACCATCGTGGTGACTTCTGAAG
Organism: Apodemus sylvaticus; assembly: GCF_947179515.1. Lineage (NCBI taxonomy): Eukaryota > Metazoa > Chordata > Mammalia > Rodentia > Muridae > Apodemus > Apodemus sylvaticus. Next base: position 18,718,564 of record NC_067485.1, read on the forward strand.
CTCGGATGCAGGCCTTAACTTGGTCTCTACACGTTGCTTTTACTGTTGCTTTGTTGTAATTCTGACCATTTGCCTCTCTCATGGCCTGGGCATGGAGGCAGGAAACTCTTCTCTGAGTAAGCTTTGCCATTCACGAATGGGGCTCACCTGAGCTCTTCCTTGAAGCTCTTAGCAAGGAGCTCCAGAAAACGGGAAAGGAAACAACCGTCAGAGAATTTGTCACTTAAGCTTCAAACCCAGCACTCCTGGAGAGGCCTACCAAAGCAGCGAGCTTCAGAACGCAGTTTAGTAGCATTTACCATGCAGATTTATTTGTTTGGTGTGGTAGTTTAGATAGGTCTACTCATTTTTGTGAATGCTTGGTCCATAGGGAGTGGCATTCTTAGGAGACATAGCCTTGTTGGAGGAGGTGTGGTCTTGTTGGAGGAAGTGTGTACTTGTGGGGGTGGTCTTTGAGGTCTCCTATGCTTAAGCTACATCCAGTGTGGCACACAGACTCCTTCTGCAGCCTGTAGATCAAGACGTAGAACTCGGTGTTCCTTCTTCAGCACCATGTCTGCTTGCATGCTGCCGTGACAATACTGGACTGAACCTCTGCAACTGTAAGCCACCCCCAATGGAATGCTTTTGCTTGTAAGAGTTGCTTTGGTCATGGAGTTTCTTCACAGCAATGAAACCCTAACTAAGACAGTTGAGTTTTTGTTGTTGTTGTTGTTGTTATTGTTATTGCTGTTGTTGTTTGTGGCAGTTTCAAACTTGAGACATGGCAAAGTGACCTTGAACTTTTGACCCTCTGTCTATCATCTCCTTCATGTTGAGTGCTGGGATAAAAGCACTCGTTTATGCTGTGCTTGGGATCAAACCCCAGTGCTTCCTGCAAGCATCCCACCTGCTGAAATGCAACTCTGGTCGCCCAACTTTGTTTTAATTTTATTTCTGTTTGAAGAGTTCTCAGGCTGGCCTCAAACTCACGATGATCCTCCTGCTTCAGCTCTCCAAGTATAAGCCCCATTTATTTGGTGCTAGGGATTGAACCCAAAGCTTTGTGCACACCAGACGGGCGCTCTAACAACTGAACTATGACCTCTCTGAAAAGTCGTGATATAGTCTTAGAGCTGCTTCTCTGTGCAGGTCTAATCAGCAATCTGATTCATTCTTCATGGTGCCAGCAGAGAAATATCTTTGAAAATTGTTTTACTCTCTGCCCCTTCTGTAGGCTCAGAAGCAGGGTTTTGAGTGGTAAGAGAATTACAGTTTGTTCTAATGTCAGGCAGGAGTTAATGATTCATAAAGTACACAGAAAGCTGATGAAGTGTATGAATAGTAGTATACCAGCCTCAAAGGGCAAGAAATTATGGGTCAGAGTTGTCGGTGGAGGAGGTTGTGTTGGTGAGAACAGGAAAACTTTGCCACTGTCCTCCTGGGGGCCTAGCGTGTGAATTACCACCATTGCCTAGCGTTCCTTCCTTCTTTCTGACTGTGGGAATGAAAGTATCCTGGTGAATGACCAGAAAGTCTGGATTTAAGGATCTAAGGTCTTTGCTCTATTTGCAGAAAACAATCAGAGTTTGAGGCCCTTTCATGGCTGCTAACTCCCAATGGAAGAGGAAAACTCGGACTTCTGAAGCTGAGAAGGGAGCTAGGGAGCCATGGATAACCAGCAGTGTATATTCATCCCCCATCAAAAAGCAATAAAATAAAGGAAAGGGGGAATAATGACTTGCTAAGCTTGAAAAGTTGTTTGCTATTCATTCAAGCCCAGGCAGCAGCATCCTAGGAGCACAGCAGCAGCCTAGGAGCACAGCAGCATCCTAGGAGCATAGCAGCAGCCTAGGAGCACAGCAGCATCCTAGGAGCACAGCAGCATCCTAGGAGCACAGCAGCTTCCTAGGAGCATAGCAACTTCCTAGGAGCACAGCAGCTTCCTAGGAGCATAGCAACTTCCTAGGAGCACAGCAGCATCCTAGGAGCACAGTAGCATCCTAGGACACAGCAGCATCCTAGGAGCACAGCAGCATCCTAAGAGCATAGCAGCATCCAAGGAGCACAGCAGCATCCTAGGGCACAGCAGCATCCTAGGAGCACAGCAGCATCTTAGGAGCACAGCAGCACCCTAGGGCACAGTAGCATCCTAGGAGCACAGCAGCACCCTAGGGCACAGCAGCATCCTAGGACACAACAGCATCCTAGGAGCACAGCAGCATCCAAGGAGCACAGCAGCATCCTAGGAGCACAGCAGCATCCTAGGACACAGCAGCTTCCTAGGAGCACAGCAGCATCCTAGGACACAGCAGCACCCTAGGAGCACAGCAGCATCCTAGGACACAGTAGGGTGGTAGAACAGAGCTCTACAGTATCCTGCCTCCTTCCCACTGGTGGAGCATCAGCTTGAACAAGCATCCACCCACAAGGACAGCATCATAAGAGCCCAGGAAGCTGTCTCTGGGTGTGGCGCGGTGGGACCATAGAGGAAGGCCCCAAACGACAGTTTCTGTGTCTTACATTACTCCTCCCCCAAATTTCACAGCGCAAAGCAATTGAGATATTGTTTGCTGTGGGAAACACTAAATTAGATATGTCACTTTACCTTAAACCCCAGTACTGGGCTTGCCACAGTAAAACAAAGGGCGAGGAAGACCCCGTAGATCCCTGTTCTCTATGCTGGTACCTACAGGGCTTAAAGACAAACCTCAGCACTAACTGAGGACCTCAGCATCCTGACTGGGGCTGATAGGAAGAACAGGACAGTCTCCTCGATGACATTGGGAAGCTAGACGTCCACATGCAAAAGGATTCAGTTAGATCCTCCTTCTTCACCATGCATTCAATTCAAAATGGGCTAAAAAAATCTAATGTTAAATTTAAGTATGAAACCACTAGATTGAGGAAACTCCATGACAAAAGTCTAGGGATGAGTTTTGGCCACATTTACAAAGCAGAGGTAACGACAACAAATGGATGAATGGGATCATATCAAATTTATGCACATCAAAGGAAACAGTTAAGAAGGGTATAAGTAATGACTGGGAGAAGATATTTTTAAATTGTCTATCAACAAACAAGGAGCTAAGACCCACAAGGTGCAAGGAACACAACCACTTGGGAAATGCAACCGCTTGATTAAAAAAAAAACAAACAGACAGACAGACAAGACAAGACATAGCAACATCAAAAACAATGATGAAAATTCAAGCAATTGACAATAAAAAGCAAATAATTAATTAAGACAGTAGATATGAATAGATAATTCTAAAATGAATGCTTACAAGTGGCCGGCAGGTGTAGAAAAATGCTCCACCCTTCTAATTACTAGAGAAATGTAATTAAAAACACATTGAGTTACTCCCCGACTCTTGTTTAAACTTTGAAACTTTCTTTTTTTAAATTTTTTTTTATTTTTTGAATGGATGCTTTCTCTTTTCAATTTTATTTATTTTATTTATTTTTGAATGGCTGCTTTCAATATGACAAAATAAAACAAATGCTGGTGAGGCTGTGGAGACAGGAGGCCCTGGTCCACCCTTGGTAGGAACGTAAATTAGTGCAGCCAGTGTAGAAAACAGTATGGTGGCTCTTCAACACATGAGAGCTAGAACCCTCACATGATCTAGTGATCCCACTGACAATTCTATATCTAAAGAAAATAAATCATTGTGCTGAGGAGGAAGCTCTATGTGCATATTTATAACAGCACTATTTGCAAAAAACCCAGATGTGAAATCTATGTACTGTCCTTCAGGTGATGTCTAGAGGAAGAAACTATGGAACAGAGAAACAGTGATAGATGCGTAGGTGTGAAAAAGAAGGGACCCTGCCAGTTATAACTCGGTGAACAAAGTGAAGGACACTGGAGCAAAAGAGTGGAGCCGTGGGCCAGGTTGTAGGCTTTACATGTTGTCCATAGGCAATGTCTAAGAAATTGGCCTTGCATAAATGGAGGCGGAATGGCGGTTCCCAGAGGCTGGGGGATTAGTGAGAAGAAAAAGATGGAAGGGTGTTAGTCAAAAGACACATGAGCACAGATGCCAGAGAATGAAAGAGACCAGCTGTTCCCTATGGTGAGAATAGGAAAAGATGCATTGTTGAAAATGCAAAAGTAGTGAATGCCAACTGTTCTGACAGAAATGATAACTGTAATGAGGCCATGCACTTTCAGTCAGCTAGATTCAACCCTTCCACAATATATCTCTAGCGTCCATCATCTATCATCAATCATCTATATCATCTATACCTATCTATCAATATCAAGGCAGCAAATTCTTTTAATGTTTTCAATATTTATTTTATTTGGGGTGTGTGTGTGTGTGTGTGTGTGTGTGTGTGTGTAGTTCCAATGGAGGCCAGAAGAGGGAGTGGAATTCCTTGGAGTTGGAGTTACTGGCATTTGCGGGTCACCTAAGGTGGGTGCTGGCACCTGCACTCCAGCCTCTGCAAGAGCAGCAAACATCCTTCCTCCCTGAGCCACCTCTCCAGCCCTAAGGCACCATGTTCTAGATGAAAAATAAAATGTTGCCAATTAAAAATTAAGGCAATCCTGATTTATAACAAGCTTAACTAAGAGTTCTAATTAGGGATCTCAGCTACTAACAAAGATGCCTTTTTTTTTTTGGTTTTTGTTTTTTGTTTTTTTTGTTTTTTTTTTTAACTGTTCATCCCACCATGAGGAAAACAGATGAACAAGATCCTCTCTTGTCATTAAGAAGGTAAGGAAGATGAATTAATTTTTTTGGAACATTAAAAGTTGACCAAGAGGATGCCAACATGGAGGGTCATCAGTTATCCATTGTGTAATGGGGTGACCTTCAGATTCTAGTTTTCAGATCAGCTTTCAGAAGCCCATGTACGTAATGCTGGGGCTTAAAGTTTATTTCCAAGATGTGTGTAAGAAAGGGGACAGTGACTGGAGGCCGCCGGAGTGTGGGGACTGTCCCTCTGCCCAGTGTTCTCCTCTGTGCTGGTCGCAAGGCACTCTCAGCTCTCTGTGAAAGTGGTGTGCCAGAGTCAAGAGTGAGTTATCCTGGCATAAGTATCACTTGACCGTTTCACAAAAATAGAAACAATGTCACTGGGAGCTCCTTGACATTTGTGCTTTTGCTGATGATATCCTATTAAATGGATAAAAAATGATGCTACTGCCAGTTATCAGAGCTGCACACAGGCTTCAGAAGGAGCTCAGAGAAAAAAATTCCAGGCCTATTGCTTTGTTTTTAGTTTGGTGAACCACTTCTGAGTTGGTGTTTGATGTTGTCAGAATCAGGACTCCTGCTATGCTATTATTTCTAGGTTAGAATATGGGCGGCAATCTACTCAGAGCACGTGCTGTTTCTCCTTCATTATTATCATACATACTTGTCAATGTGAGGATAAGATATATCTAGGTACATAAATGTGTTTCGGAACCATCAAGGGGTGGGTGAGAGACTAGAATAGAAATGCCCCCTCTAAGAACTGTCTATGTGTATGTTCTCCTGGGAAAATATCTCCTTGATCTTAAATACTACATGATTTTCATAATAACATGTCACAGTACATTGGTCAGATTCAAGGCATGCTGTTGTTTCATTCATTCATTCATTCATTCATTCATTCATTCTTTCACTCACTCAGTTAATATACTTGCAATCAGTGAATTAGAAAAGGAATTCAAAGATGAATCATATAAAGGAAATATAAAACTGCAGGGTCATGTGCATCCACCCTTATTTGCAGACCCTGATACCCATGTGTGTTCTTGTCGAATCTGTTTGCTTCTCTTGAGGATGGGAGGGCCCAGGGACTTCAGCTGCTTGTTTGGATGAGTCATTGTTCAGTAGCTAGCTATCCCAGCTTGCCTTCTACTGCTGTCGTGTATGTCACAGCCAAAAGCAACTTAGAGGCTTTGCTTGGATTATGCAATGTGGTCACAGTTCATCCTTGAGGGAATTCATGGCAGGAACCCAAGGCAGGATCCTGGAGATATGGAACTCAAGCAGAGACCACTGAGGGACACTGCTTTCTGGCTTGTAGTCTATGGTCTGTTTGGTTTGCTTCTCTGTGTAAGACCACCTGCCCAGGGGTGCTACCACCATAGTAGGTCAGCCTTCTAATGTCAATCACCAATCAAGGAGACGCCTCCCCCCCACCCCCCCACCCCCCCACCCCCCCACCCCCCACCCCCCTACCCCCCCCCACCCCCGCCGTAGACTTGCCTACAACCAATCTGAGGAAGGCAGCATCTCAACTGATGTTCCTAGATGTTCTTAGTCATCTTCCTAGATGACTCTTGATTGTGTCATATTGACAGAAAACCAACCAGCAAAATAGTGTCTTACTCAGATGGACTAAACTTTGCTTAGATTTCTTTTTGATTGACTTTCCAAGGCTGCTATTGGAATACTACCCCAATCCCTTGTTTAGAGTTGGCTCAGTTCTTCATTGGTTTGTGTCATACAGTTATTCAATGTAGATTGAAGGAAAGATTTAAAGTCAGTGTAAGAAGCTCGAAAATACCAACCAAAAAAACCCCTGTGATAACAGAGTCTCAGTAATGCAGATAGCATTTTGTGTAAACTTCAGGCTTTTGGGCTGAAGGCTGGTGTAGAGATACAGGGGCATCAACATGCCTTTTGCTGAGGGGAAGGTTGGCAAAAAAAAAAATCACCTTCTAAAAGTGTCGCCCTTGATTAGGAAGGAAGAGCAAAGAGTAAATTTCTTATGAACTGTGAGGCCACACATGATATTCTGGAAGGGATTTAGCTTGTTCTGCCATTGTGGCCTGCAGCTCTGCCTGTATGCCTACCAGCTGTGGGATTATGGCAAGAGGCTTGCTATTCTTCTTCTGAGCCATTATTTTCATCTCTTGTATTGGGCAATGAATGCTTTGGCACCTCTGGAGGATTAGGGTAGTAAATGGGTTACATTGCATTGTGAACTACTATAAAAGTATGTTTTTGTCATCATGCTATTTCGATCTCAGCTGCGATACTTGAACACCAAAAGTGGAAAGCAATTAAGATTTTTCTATTGAAGGTGGGAACATGATTTTATTGTAATGTATTCTTAGAATGTGCATACAAATTTCATAGAGCTGAAAGGTAGGTCAAGAACTAGTTGTCAATGATAGCTTTATCTAGTGTGGGGTAGTCAGTCACCTGCACAGTAGTCAGTCCCCTTTCTGAAGGGGCTTCTCATGCTGCAAAACTACCTAGAGGTGACAAGATCCTGATGATTGTGCTCTACTGAGCCTCAAGTGGTTTACAGGCCCAGGATTTGGGGTAGAAATGTGAACTTGCTAGCCTAGAATTCACAAAGATCTGCCTGCATCTGCCTCCCGGATGCCAGGCTCAAAGGGCCTGTCCTTTTCATTTTAGTTGTGTCCATAAAGTCATCTGAGGACCCTGCTACTCCATAGCAGCCAGCATGTCAAAGGACAGTGTGTGTTTATGTGTGCTACCTGTATGTAGGTGTCCATGTCTGCATGTGCACGGAAAAGCCAGAGGACACCTTCAGATGTCACCTACTGGTACTAGCCACCTTAATGTTTGAGACAGTCTGTCACTGGCTTGGAACTCAGGAAGTAAGATAGTCTGTCTTCTGATCTCTGTATCTCTTCAGACAGAGAAACTCACAGCTGCCATCAGAACAGCTCGCCCTGGGGGTACACCCACCTCCACCCCTACAACTGGGTGCCATCACTTGGCCATTGTCTTAGTCAGGGTTTCTATTCCTGTACAAACATCATGACCAAGAAGCAAGTTAGGGAGGAAAGGGTTTATTCAGCTTATACTTCCACATCACTGTTCATCACCAAAGGAAGTCAGGACAGGAACTCAAGCAGGTCAGGAAGCAGGAGCTGATGCAGAGGCCATGGAGGGATGTTACTGGTTTGCTTCCCCCTGGCTTGCTCAGCTTGCTTTCTATTAGAACCCAAGACTATCAGGCCAGGGATGGCTCACCCACAAGGGCCCTTTCACCCTTGATCACTAATTGAGAACATGCCTTACAGCTGGATCTCACAGAAGCATTTTCTCAACTGAAGCTCCTTTCTCTGTGATAACTCCAGCCTGTGTCAGGTTGACACACAAAGCTAGCTACTAGAGCCAGATAGCCTCAGGGCTCCATTCACCTCCACCCCTACAACTGGGTGCCATAGTCTGGTAGCTAACCCCTGGGGGCCCCACCTACACCTCTACAAGTGGGTGCTACTATCACCCCACTATATTTTCTTCCACTTATGAATCCTGGGGACTAAACCTTGGTTCTTGCAAGGCAAACACTTTACCAATAAATAATTCTCTCTCCCCTGCTCAGAGACTCATTTATTGTGAAATCAAATTCTCATCCCTTTTCTTCGATGGCCATGGCTCATTCTTCTTCTCCCTGGACTGTGTCTTTGACTGTTCTTTCTCCTCCCTATCTTTTCACGCACAGTGCATCACAGAGTGGGACAGTTTTGTCTCTATTATTGATCAACTCCAGGATTCTATTGAACATGTTACTAAAATGTTTTGAGCCATTTTTTGTGACCTGTCAGAAGACAGTATTTCAGGGCTCTTAATGCCATTGAAAAACAGGACTTGGAAAACATACATAAAGTGTGCTATTGTTGGGTGCTCATAAACGTGAGGTTGTTTCCCTTAAAAGCCAATGAGTTGTATTTGTATTGCCACCCCTCTTGGGGCCTCAGTTGCTCCATGCGTGTTTGGTGATGGCATGGTACTGGCTTCTGATTCATGGAGATCAATCTGTGGAGATTGATTTTCTTTCTTGGGGAGAATGTGTGTCATGGGGATCTGACAGACTGCATTGTGGCTTCTAGTCCTTTTTTCTTTTTCATAGACAGTGAGATTTGACAATCTAGTTTTCACAGAGGATGTTGACATCCCTGGGCCCATGACAGTCAAGACATGGGGAAAATCGCTGTATCTCTTCAGACAGGGAAACTCACAGGCACTGGGAACTCCGATAATGCTAAGCAACACTGGGAATGAAGAAAACCTGATATGATACCCACTCAAAACCACTGGTTGCACAATTGTCTCAAGACTCACAGATAATCTAAGATCAATCAAGTCCATTTACTGGACACCATCATTATGTATGTCCCAAGCCCTTTCTGGAAGCCCAGTACTCTAGCACAATCCAAGGCAGGGGAGATAATCTGGAGACCTTATTTGCAGTAGGTTGGGACAGTCTTGTGGCTGGTCTCTTAAAACAAGCAACTTGACTTTATGATCAAGGGAGCACCCTAGACCATCAACCTTATGGGGAAAAAATCAAGCTCATGAAGTCATGTAAACTTGTTAAAGGAATCTGTATATTTCCCCATGTTTTTACATGTATGCAAGAGCCGACTAATAATGACCCAATATTCTTGGTGACTGAAGCTAGGGTCAAGAGGTAAGGTGGTTAAAACTATGCAAATAGCATCCATCCCCCACTTCATCCACCACTACTACTGACTTCAGAAGGCCTCCCTTCCATAACCAACCTTCAGCTTCTGTTTCCCTTCCCCAGATAAAGTCATCCTACATTCTTCAATAATGCCATCACTAGCCTTCATACAAATTTCAAAGGAATCAAGACCAGGGGTAGCAGTTACCTCATGATCTACTACTGCTGACCTGAGTTTGGTTATTGAATGTATCAGACAGATATAGAAAAAGAAAAAGAAAAGGAAAAAGAAGAAGAAGAAAGAAGAAGAAGAAGAAGAAGAAGAAGAAGAAGAAGAAGAAGAAGAAAAAGAAAAAGAAAAAGAAAAAGAAAAAGAAAAAGAAAAAGAAAAAGAAAAAGAAAAAGAAAAAGAAAAAGAAAAAGAAAAAGAAAAAGAAAAAGAGCTCTGGTTGACAGTGAAAGTGCTTCCCGGAGTTCTCCTGCGGGTGAGAGGCAAGCTCTGTTTGCCATCAGTAGATCATTTGATACCAAGCAGTATGCCCCAGCACTGTGAGTCACTCATCAATCTCGACATCTTTAAATAGAAACAAAACCTATTAGTCACTGGTTCCAAACTACCTACTAGTGACTGAAGATAGGTGATTAAGATAGCTGGATGCAAGGCAGTTTCCATACTCAGTGAAGAGAGCACGGGGCAGTCTGTAGGTGGGTCAGGGGACCTGCAAGGTAAGACCTCCAGCTTGGGTCTAACACTTGTCCTTGCTCTTTTAGGGATTATAAATAGCTTCATTGTGTAAAGAGTTCTTATGTCTACTCATCTTTCTGTCACGGTCTGTTAGCTGGGAGAGTCTGCCCAACTCAGGTGCCCACCCTCCAGCAGCCTCATCTTTCCCCCTCAACTTCAAGTTATGTATGATTTCTATTTGTTCTCTCAGCTCCTAGATCTGTCTCCCAAGAACAGGCCATGCCAGAGCCCATGACTCTCTCTGGACTATTTCCTCACTTTCCTGCCTGCCTTCTTCTGTGCAAAGCATACCCACAGTCCCTTTGAGTGTACCATGACTAGAGATACATCTGTCCATGATCCGCGGCGATATTCATTCTTTAGGTGTAGAGAAATGTACTTCTCTGTTTCAAAGGCCTGTGCCTAATTCAAATCACAGTGATTAAAGATCCTGGCTGTCCAGAAGAACCTTGAGAGTAGACGTGATGCAGTCCACTGAAGAGGCACTTACAATGAGCAGACACAGAAGTGATAGAAAATCTATACGAAGATGCCACACTGCTGTTGCCACCCATGGTGGATGCTGGCTAGTTATTGGTCTTTTTTTTTTGTTTGTTTGTTTAGAACAGTTATATAAAATATATCCTCTGTCAGGGTACAGTAGTAAAGATTGCTACATATTTTAGCAATAATATTAAGCATTAAGTAAGACCTGCTCAATTAATATGTAGCAATTGCTGTTATTACTACCAATACTATCATTTAATAACAAATGTACACTGCTTACTTATGTGCCTTGATGGTGTGTTAAGTATATTATGCACATTTTCTCATTTAATATTACTAATAAGTCCACAGAGCTGCTGTTCTGACTTCTACCTATCTTTTTCCAGATGAGGAAAGCTATGCATACAGAGCTGAAATAAAACACCAAGGTCAGAGGCAGGCGGGATTTCAGAGTTTGAGGCCAGCCTGGTCTACAAAGTGAGTTCCAGGACAGCCAGGGCTATACAGAGAAACCCTGCCTTGAAAAACCAAAAAAAAAAAAAAAAAACAAAAAAACAAAAAAACCCAAAAAAACAAAAACAAAACCCAAGAAAATCTCCAAAAACCCAAAAACCCAAAAAACCAACCAACCAACCAAACAAAAAACCACCAAGGTCTTGTTCTTTGAAAACTCACGGGACAGAGAACAAACGGAAGCCCCACTACTACAGAGTCTGTCCTCCAAATCTCTGGCAACTGGAAAAAGAGGCAAGGCCTGGCCCTGGGGAGTGATTTCAGGGCTTAAGGACTTTACAGCAATAAAAGGCATTTAGAACTAGAAATAGTGTCTGTGAGACTTGTACACATTTAACCTTAACCGACCTTGTGCTATACCACCGAGCACACACACTTCTATAGCTGAGTTACAATAAGTTGTTATTATTTTTTTTATAGAAGGGATAACTCATTATAAACTTTTACTCTCCCCCAAATAAAAATTTTTTTAAGCTTACTGTCATTTGAATGATTTGGCATGTGAATGGACTCCTGGATGTAGTGGTCCCCATCCCTATAGTGGGCTGCGGGCTCTGAGAAACTGTCCCTGAGTGCCCCGTAAAGGGAGGCAGGGGCGGATCAGGACAGAAACACACCGAGCTGACAGTGACTAGTGGTGAGTCACTAGGAGAGACTAGTCACAGCTAGAGAAGAGCAGAGCTGTCAGAACCCTGTGGGAGACCTTGGCAGTTCATAAAATCTTGACGGCCTCCCACCTGCTAAGATAAAGGCACTGTTTACCAAGGGCAGGAAACTGGGATTCTGTCTCGATTCCGCATAGACACAGATGCTTCCCGGAGTGTTTGTTTATCCTTTAGCTTTGTCCACAAACTACAGACCAACGTGAGGCTTTTCCCTAGATAATGCAATTTTAAATTAATACCACCTGTCCTACTTCCAAGGTGGGCCCCTGCCTCTTTATATATTTCCACTAATCTCTGTTCTACCATGTAGAGTTGAGTGGAGATAGTGCTCGGGGGAGTGCAGGTTTTTAAGGTAAAAACCACTGGGTCTGGGTTTATTGTTACTACACTCCAGCATTTAGATGCCGCAGGTGGGAGCTGTGGTGTCCTGGTGCCTGTGGCTGCAACCCTCCCTCCCTCTTCCCTGCACAAAGCAGACCCCGAGACTGGAAAACGAGGACTGTAGAACTCCTAGAACTCATTGATTAAAAGACAGGGTCAGTAAAATCTCCAGGTGGTTAAACTGAGAGCACGGGATCTGAATAAGTGTTTGCTGGGGTGCTTGAAAAGTGGCTTGCAGGTTGTGAGGATTGGTCACTCTGCCAGAGGACTCAGGTTTAATTCCTAGCACCCATATCAGGCTAACAACTGTCTATAACTGCAGTTCCAGGGGAAAGTATATATAGATATATCACATGTGGTACATATTATAAATTATATAACGTTATTATTGTATATTACATAATAACATTATTATATCAAGTATAATCAATATATTAATAACTGTTAATGGTATTATGATAATTACATTAATGATAGAAATGATTAACTTCCTTTGAGACAGGTTGGCTTTGAACTCATGACATAGCCAAGATGTCTATGTATAGACACCTTTTTCTGGCACACAAGTGATATACAGACAACCGCACAAACAAAACACTGATAGACAAATACAAAGAATTAAATCTTTTTTTTTTTTTTTTAAAACCTCTCACAGCTGTAAATGCTCACTTGCTGTCAACACATACTGGAAATTCCCAGGTTCGGGGGAGATTTCTACATCTCAGTGTAATAAACTACTGAGGAGGTAATTTAAGCAAACTTTTTTTTTTCATTGTTTGCTATGCTAGAAAGCACCATTTTCCTGCTCACACATCTATATCTGTATCTGTATATAATATGGTGTGTTTATCATGTGTATATTTAAGAATATTAATCAATATTGGAGTAGGGATATGGGTCAGTTTGTAGAGAGATCACCAAGCATGCACGAAGTGCCAGGTTCTAATCCCAGCACCACATGAACTAGGAATGGAAGTACATGGCATATGACTGTAATCCCAGCACTCGGGATATGGAGGCAGGGAGGTTCAGAGTCTATGGCTATCCTTGGCTACATCATGAGTTCAAACCAACCTGGATACATGATACTCTGTCTCAAAGAAAGTTAATAATTTGTATCACTAATGTAATTATCATGATACCTTTCATAACAGTTAATAGTGTAGTGATTATATTTGATATATTAATTATATAATGTCATGTGTAATATATAATTTCTAATATATACATGTGGAATTATATTGATAAATCTATCCACATCTATTTGTCTATGTATCTAATACATAGATTAGAGATGAACATTTCTCTACAAATACATAAAATCGCAGACTTCATATATCTTTGGGCTGCCTGTCAATGTGGTTATCCTCCTGCCTTAATTCTAGACAAACAGAATTTTCTGGAAAAAAGAAAAGGACTATTTAATTCTTCCTTTGAAGTTCGGCAGCGGCTTGATTTATTATGAGGAAGAAAATTCCATTTAACATTTTCTTTGAATTTGGTGCGATGACTGTCATGCAAGAACTGCCGGGTAAAGGCAGAAAATTGCAAGCACTTAGATTTATCTTTTTTCTTCATTGTTTTGGATGGAAATTGAGTGCCGACTCTTTCACTCGCTATACGATTTCCTGCTTATTAGTTTGGGAGCATAAGTAGCAAGCCTGTCCCTTTACACGCCGCATGAGGTGACAGTGTTTTTGTTTGGTGGACCAGATTTACAGAAGTCTTTCCGAAGCTCCTCTTGACGGTTTGGACATGCGCCGTCCGTATGTGGTATCTTCGATTTTGCTACTCCCTGACCTCGAGCCCCTCTTATTTATCTCAGATATTCAAGAGTGATTTTCAAAGACAGAATTCAAGTGAAAAACAAAACCGGGGAGTAAGCTCCGAGCAGTTTTACTGAATTAGTAAGCGTGTCTCTGCTAAATGCTTCCTCCATCAATGGTCTTTGTGGCTTCTTCCTACTGAGAGTCTAGCAGTGCGGGACTTCTGAATTTCATTATGTCTGATAACTTCCGATTGCATTAGCAAGTTTCCATTTGGTTATTTGGTTATAAAAATTTCTTGATGAAGCCCTGTTCCCCCCCCCCACGCCCCGCCCCATCCTGACCCCCTCCCTGTCTCCTCCCCACTCCCCCTCCCCCTATGGCTGTGAGGTGAAGTGTAATCGGGTTCCACAGCCCCTTGTATTATGACTGTAGCTAACGTGATAATGTACAGCATGTTGTTACAGAGTCTTTGTGGCACGTTCAGTTCTGAAAACCCGGCAGCAGACTCAGAGAAAGAGCAACAGGAGAGACAGAGGGACAGAGCCGGAACAGATCGGCAGGCAGGGCATACCCTTGAAAAAGCGAACTGACTCTCCAGCTGTATAATGCGATGGATTCTCTTGGGAAGAATGAAGAAACCAGGAAGCTGTTCCCTTCCACATAAACCCGGGGTTTCTGGGATCACAAATCATCTGCTTTCTGAGTCCGGGGGCGGGGGTGCTTGTCGACAGGGGAGGCAGTGGAGATGAGCTCACATGAGTTAACATGGCTACCTCATTTGGACTGACTATACTACAAAGGCATTTCAAGTTCAGTACATCTATTGAACACCTACTGAGTACTATGCTTGGTCGTGTAGACACAACAATGAGCAGAAGTGTGCTTGCTGCCCTTGAGCAGATTGTGACAATAATTGCAGCCCGGTGTAGAGTTTGGTGTATGAGTAAATAATTATAAAGAATACAGTAAGTGCTTTATAATGAATAAACGAGTATATAATAGATAATATAGCACGAGAGATTAACGAGATGCCTGGAAAGTGGAGTAGGAGCTGCAGAGGAAAGAAAACAGCCCAGGGAGGGAAGGTCTCAGAAGACAACGGTGGCAGAAAGCACACATGAAGGACAGAGTGTGTTTGGAGACACAGCCGAGAGTTCCCGTTGTGGGTGCGACGGCTGGGAGGTCGGCTTACACAGCTACTTTGGAAGTGTACTCCATCACTTTGTGTTTGGGGATTCAGAAGGATGGGTGGGGAAGCAGTACACAGGAGTGGAACATTGACTGTCCACAAGACAGCTGCAAAGGGCAGAGCCAGAGGGCGGGTGTGGTGATGATGCAAAGTCAGACTGCGCCGCCAGATTTGAAGGATGTATTTAGTAAAAATATCTACTGACACATTAGTGCAAAATGCACATCTTCAGAGTCGGTCTGCATATGTAGGTTATCTAAAGACAGCTGACTTCAGGCACAGCGGGGACTGTGGAGCTTCTGGCTTGCTGGGGTAGGTTGCTGAGCGGCCCACATGACTGAGTAAGCTTTCGGGTGTGTTGAGTTGAGGTAACTCTCAGGATGTCTGGGTGGAAGTGCCCAGATGATTCTATATATAGGTATTTGTTGCTAAGGAAACTTTTGACTTAGTCCTTGCAACGGTCAGAGTTCAGGAGAGGGATGAAAGAATCCAGACATAGAAGACAAGAAAGAGAAGCCTGGGGCTTTTCTTATACCCGGTCTTTCTTACATCCCACCATCAGGAGGTACAAGGAAGAGACTGGTGAGGAACACCTAGAGGTGAAGGGAAGGAAGGAGGGAGGTATACACCAGGAGCTTAGAGAGGTACAGAGAAGGAAGGTATACACTAGGAGCTTAGAGAGGTGCAGGGAAGGAAGGTATACACCAGGAGCTTAGAGAGGTGCAGGGAAGGAAGGTATACACCAGGAGCTTAGAGAGGTGCAGGGAAGGAAGGTATACACCAGGAGCTTAGAGAGGTGCAGGGAAGGAAGGTATACACCAGGAGCTTAGAGAGGTGCAGGGAAGGAAGGTATACACTAGGAGCTTAGAGGTGAAGGAGGGAGGTATACATTAGGAGCTTAGAGAGGTGCAGGGAAGGAAGGTATACACTAGGAGCTTAGAGGTGAAGGAAGGAGGTATACACTAGGAGCTTAGAGAGGTGCAGGGAAGGAAGGTATACACTAGGAGCTTAGAGGTGAAGGAGGGAGGTATACACTAGGAGCTTAGAGGTGAAGGAGGGAGGTATACACTAGGAGCTTAGAGCTGAAGGAGGGAGGTATACATTAGGAGCTTAAGGGATCAGAATTTTCTGGTGAAGGATCCAGTCGCAGCAGAGACTCTTGGAAAGTTGAAAAAAACAAAGGGCCGGGGAGAATTTATTGACAACTGTCACAGGAGACGGAATACGAAGCACAGATCAACCGTGGGAGGGTGGAGGTGGGTGACCTCAGAGTGGAAAGGGTATTGATCGCCTCTCTATGAAAATATGCCATTCATTTCAGTCTTCAAACGCAGGAAAGTTTGCCCCTGAGGGCCAAAGGCTGGCTCCACTCAGGCGGCCATCTTGAGAGTATATATTACTGTTCATATTAATTCTGGGTAAGGAATGTGATAAACTCAATATAGATGTTAACTCAGGCCCCTTAACACACACTGTCCTTGTGATGAGTAAACAGAAACAATTCTTCTCAGTGTACAAGAGATGGAAGGAAGCTGGCTCACAACCCTTGAATGAAGAGGCGCCTCCTTTCCTGGTGGCTTATCCTATCTAACCTTCAGGAGAAGATGCTGTATCAAATAAGTACTTCACCAGGAGCCTCTCGAGACATCACAACATTTCTTTTGATGTTGCATGCTGTAACGGATACCTGAGATGATTAATCTATAAAGGTTCATTTGGGCTCCCAGACTTGAAGGCTTTGGCCCATGACTGCTCCACAGCATTTCTTTGGTCTTGTGGTGTAGTGAGGTTGCTCACAAAAAAGGAGCCCATAGGGAAACAGATACTTCTCAGCTCCAAAAAGAGAAAGAGTGAGAGTCTTAAAATCCACCTAAGTACAGGAACCTCAGTGTCCTAAAGACTTCCAGTTTCCAGCCCGTCTTGAGCAATCTCCTCATCCCCAACAGCTGACACACAGAGGCCAAAGCCTTCACACACACACCTCTGAAGAACAGTCAAAATCCAGGCTCCCTCCCAAACAGGGAGTATCTGTCTCTGGAGTTCTACATAGATACTATAAAATATTGTTGAATATAGTGGTCTAAGGCACGGAGAAATGTTGACTTATTTAAAAATTAAGTTAAGAACAGATTTCCACAAATTAAGGAAAGAAATGCTAGACATTTAAGGACAATTTTCAGGTGAGCTTTCTGCTGATCTGAGGTGAACCAGGAAGTAGTTTACTATAACTTGTCATTTTTGTTAATTTTAGGACATTCTAGATATCTTGTTTTTTGTTTGTTTGTTTGGTTGGTTTGGTGGTTTTTTTTTGTCATTGTTGTGGTTGTTTTGTTTGGTTTTAGTTTTGGTTTTTTGAGACAGGGTTTCTCTATGTAGCCCTGGCTGTTCTGAAACTCACCCTGTAGATCAGGCTGGCCTCAAACTCAAAGAGATTCACCTGCCCCTGCCTCTTAAGTGCTGGGATTAAAGGCGTGTGCCACCACTGTCCAGCTGTTCTAGATACTTTAAATTTTATACATGGAAACAAATAACCATTACTCAGAATTGAGTTTTTATTCTCCCAAGAGAAGTTGTAGTTGGTCATAGATCTATCTGATCTTGGCAGATATAAAAGGAAGGGCTTTTGTGCTTCAACATGACATTTTTCTCTGTACATACTGTCTAACTCACTTAAAAATTTTCACATCCATATGTAAAACTGTTATTTGACACACTTGGGAAGTCAGTGTGCCAAATACCTGTGTTCATAACCTGAAGGGCAAGGCCCCAGTGACATTGTGTGGCAAACAGACAGACACGGAGCTCTGTCTCCAGGCCCCTTTCCTCACTGTTCATCCCGATGTCAAGCCCTTCCTATGTGGGGGCTTCTCCCATCCGCACAGTTTCACTGAAACACTTCTGTCGTTGGCGACTTAACCATCACTTGCCAGATCCTTTGGCCAGTTCCCATTCTTCATCTTAGCTGTCCCCTCCTTAAAGCAGTGGTTTCTTCCCTGACCCATTCCAGAGCTTGCCTTGTGTTTCCTCTTGTCTTCCTAGATAGAACCTATTGGCTTCGTGTCATCTCATTCCCTAACCAGTGTGTTCAACAAAACTATAGTGTGATCCACACATGTGATTTCAAGTCTCCTGCTACTGTTTGAACTCCATGTTGGCAGTAAAAGAAAATGGATGACATTAACATTAATAACATGTTTAAATTAATCTGATATGCCCCAAACATTCAAATTTCAAGGAATAATTAGCATAAATCGCTACATTGGTAAGATCATTTATAGTCTTTTCAAATTATGCATGTAGTTCTAAAAATCCAGTGAGTCATCTGCGCTTTCAGAAGAGATAAGCTTGGATGAGCACAGGTCCCCACAGCCACACATGGCTTCCCTGAGCCTTTTCTTCATTCTGTCTATCCGTCTTTTGTAAATGACCCAACTAATTTTCTATAGACTAATTCAGTTATTTGGTAAGTATATGTCAAAGATACTTCAGGGGTGGTAGAACAAACATCTCGCCAATGGGTTGTTTAACTTTTAATTAAGTTAAGATTCAGTTCCTCACAAATACTATCTTAGTCCCATTTCAAGTTGGTAGCCTCGAATACGTTCTAAATACTAGGAGTCCAACAGCAAAATGAAGAAGTAAAGTAGCAGGCTTCCTTCCCTAGTGGAGTCTGTTTTCTAGTAGGAAAGGAACGGCCAGCAAGCAAGTAATTAGCAAGCATGTTAATTACATGACACAATGGAAAATGTTGAGAACTGAGGTAGGAGGTGTGACTTCAGAAGAGCAAAAGAGGGACCCAGTGATGTAGGGCTTTTTGGGGTGTGGACCCTTGAAGTGACTCTGGCTTTTACTGTATTATGACGGTGTTTGTGTGTGTGTGTGTGTGTGTGTGTGTGTAGATGTTGTTAGAGGGCTGTAAGCTGGAGAAAGCCATGCCACGACTTAAGCTATGAAGATTGTTTCTGCTGTCGCGTTGAGAATACAGAGAGGGAGATGGTGGGGGAATGTGGCCAGCTCTCTGGCGGCTGCCATAGTCGAGGCAGAGATGTTGGCTGTGCTGGCTCACCTCCGTAGTTAACTCGAGCAGATCTACAATCCCCTAGCAAGCAACCCTCTTGCTGTGTCTGTGAGGAAGGTCCTGTATCAGGCTTCTGTGAGGTGGGAAGACCCACACGAACTGCAGGAGAAAACGTTCTGAGGGCTGGGGTCCTGCCCTCGATGAAACGGAGAAAGGAGACTGAAGGGACAGTGCTCATTGCTTCTTGTTTCTTGATGGAAGATGCAAAAATGAATGAATGAAAGTATATGAATTAATAAGTAATAAACAGACTCCCTGCCTTAGTGGGTCTGTCTTCTGAGATCAGCAACTACCCCTGCCATTTTGGACTCTCCTTTGGAACTCTAAGTCCAAATAAACCCTTCCTCCTTAAGTTACTTCTTGCTAGGTATTTGCCCACAGCTATGAGATAAGTAACTTTGCGGTGACCTTGACCTGTTCCCTGGCCAAGAGGTAAGAGTCCTAAGACATTCTTTCACAGCACATGGGAATCAGCAACACATATCCAACTGGTTCAGGGGTGCAGAACAAATGACTTCCTGATACATAGTCGTTTGCCTTTTAATTAAATTAAGATTCAGTTCCTCTTCCAAAGGCCCTGAGTTCAAATCCCTGCAACCACATGTGGCTCACAACCATCCATAACGAGATCTGACACTCTCTTTTGGTGTGTCTGAAGACAGCAACAGTGTACTAACATGTAATACATAAATAAATCTTAAAAAAAAAAAGATTCAGTTCCTCACAAACACTATCTTAGTCTCATTTTAAGTTGGTAGCCTCTCTGTTTTGTACACCACAGACACATAGTACTTGCCTTTCCAGAGATGTTCTTCTGAACAGCTCTGACATAGGCAGAACTGCGACTTCTGTGCTGCTCTCCAATCAACTGCCTGCTGGGTGGCTCCACTTCATCATTAGGTTTTTAATTGTGTCAATCTACATCTAACAAGCACCCCGTGGAAGGTGGCCTAGATGCCCAATTCCAGTCTTTATAGCCACAGCCCATCTGCGTTGGTCTCATTTTCCTCATTCCATCAGTGGGACCACTATTTTCATTTCCATCACTGGTGAAAGCTGTCAGATCTTGCACTTGGACCACTGGGATAGTTCTAAATGAGTAGTTTGAACCATGACCATATGTTAGAATCGCCGGGGAGTTAATCACACACTCATCTTCTCAATGCTCACCTCACAACCTCAACAGTGCCTGCGCTCTGCTCCATGCTTGAAGGTGGGGTTTGTCCCTGAAAGAGCTTTCCCTGGGTTTTCTCTGTGCCCCCAGCTGGAGGACCGTTGTTACCCACTTCTCATCTAACCCCTGTTGTCCAGCTTCCTCTGCAGAGCTAGCATGCCTTTTCTAAGGCAAAAATCAGGTCTTCTTGCTTGAAAGGTTCACATAGTCTCTCACTGTTCTGAAGACTTTGAAACTTCTGATCTCCAAAGACCTTGCCCTGCCTGTGTTCTTACCTAACTTGGCTTCCATCCATGTCATGTCCTTAGAGAAGTGTCCTGTCCTCCTTGTCACAAAGGGCTGCTTTCTCCTCTTGCGCATACCCCAGCCACCCTCCTTTCTCAACTCCTTGCTCTCTTCTCTGTATGCAGACCTCTGCTCTGCAATGATCATGTGTAAGAGTTCTCTTGTAACATACGGGGGCTGGACCTAGGCCTCCCTGCTCATATGTAGTAGATGTGTAGCTTGACCTTCATGTGGGTCCTGGACAACTGGAGCAGGGGCTACCCCAAAGCTGTTGCCTGTCTGTGGGCTATGCTCTACCTGCTGAGCTGCCTTGTCTGGCCTCAGTGGGAGAGGAAGTGCTTAACCGCACAGAAACTTGAAGTGCCAGAGTGTGTATGGACCAGGGGTAGGGATGGTGGGGGTGGTCGGGTGGTATACCCAGGGAAGCCCTGCGTGCTCAGAAGAGAAGGGGATTGGGGAATGAGGGAAGGATTGTGGAAAGGGCTGGCCAGGAGCAGGGCAGTGAGCAGGATATTTAAAAATTAATTAATTAGTTAATTAAATTAAATGGTTAAATAAAATTTAACTATTAAAATTAAGTTAAAATATAAAATTAAATATAATTAAAATTATATTTAAAATTTAAAAATTTAAATATTTAAAATTTAAAATTAAAATTATTAAAATTAAGTTAAATAAATTAATTAGTTAATTAATTAAAAAAGTTTTCTTGTTTATTGCTTTTCTCTTCTATCCTATTACTAAAATATCAATTACATAGAGCACTTTCATGAGCTACATCCTGATGGTTTGTCCCAGAAAACTGACAGAAGCCACTTGGGAATGAAGAAAGAAAGACAGACTGACTGACAGACAGATAGACAGGTGCTCGCTTGTGTGTACACACACACACACACACACAGAGAGAGAGAGAGAGAGAGAGAGAGAGAGAGAGACTCTCTTGGGTCACATAGGTTGTGCTCACTCTGACGGAGGGTACTTATTTCTACCCAATAATCACAGATGTCATGGCATTTAGCATGTGCATCATCAAAGCAGGGTCAGTCAGTCTCAACAGGAGATCTCTGTAGAGGAACAATCCCATGTTGCAGTCATCATGGAAGTGAAACCTCTAGTTGCTAATTTTTGCACACCCTGGCCAGTCCTTTGTAAACACTTGAGTCAGAAAAAGGCTCTGCTGTTTGTCCCTCTGAGCCCCACACCTGGAAGGCTTTGCCATTCCCAGGAGTCTGAGGCACTGGGGCCTTGCCTTAGCCGTACTCATGTCAATAACATACGTTCACTCAGGATCTCCTCCGCTCCCCACAGACACGTTTACTCTTCAACTGTTTGTCACCAGTAACTAGAATAGAATCTGACAACAAATCAACGCACCCAGGCACCCTTTCACTGTGAAGCTGATAATAGGAACAGCAATATCAGTGGCTTATGGTGTGCTTGCCACACGCATGACACCATTCTGGGGGTGTGTCTTCTGACATGGGTACCCCACATCCGCTTGACACATGGCAGCGCCGTCTGTAAAGCCTGGGAACTGGAACTTGGCTGACCTACCAGGGAAGCCAGAGCTGGAGCAGGAGTCTGTTCCAGGCCCCCGTCCTACCTTCCATAAAGAACCAAGCACAGCTTGGAGCCATTTACTAAAGAACTGGGAAGAGAAGACAGGAAATGACAACAGGTGCATTTTAGGAACTTCCATGTCAGATATTTTTGAGTAGGGTAGACACTTTCTGTGTGGGTGCGCCTCTGCGGTCACTAGTGTGGCATTTTTTCTTTTTTTCGGCCCTGATGAGGACTCAAGTGCATTCCTCTTTGCTTCTGTGTCCCCTCCCCCCACTTCTGTGCAACATGCAGTTTGGTCTAAAGAATTCCATCGCTAAGCACCTACCAGGGTTACTTGCAGCCTCAATGATCTTCTTTGAGGAAAGGAAAAAAAAATCTCCGAACTTTGCAATACAGTCCAGTGATGCATGAGAAACCTTTGTCAAACGCAGGAGGAAGAGGAAAATGAAAATACTGTTCTGCTCCGGAATGTCTCCCGGGACTAGCCTGGAATGCTAATGCTGACCACGGAAGTGAGTTTCAAATCAAAGCACCCTTCAATTCCTTGAGAAAAGAGGTTGCAGTAAGTAAGGCCTGGAGGTGTCTTCTGGGAATCTAGCAGACCTCCTTCCCAGGGTGATGAGTACCACACATCTCCTAGAATTGATTCCCTGGGACTCACCGCAGAGATCAGGTCTACAGAAAACATAGAGGAGCGTGCAGGTTTTCTAGTGGGAGTTTGGGGCTTTTTTCCCCCTACTTGTAACTAAGTTATTTCGCTCAGTGTTTTTGTTAATGACTCTAAATTTAATGTGACTAGGTTTGCTTTTATTAGAATTGACTGGATGGGGGCTTGGGCACCCATATAGAAAGTGGGCCAGGGCACTTACAAAGATGTGCTTCTCGTTTATAGCATGTGTGTGTATGTATGTGTGTGTGTGTGTGTTTTATGAGCACAGATGTTCACTCAAGCTTACATTTGTGCATGACACACACCATGTATGTAATAGGCTCACACTCATACTTACATGTTTACATACCCTTATGCATACACCACACATATGAATACTTACATGGAATAACTATGTCCTCAAACAGCACACACATGTCTGCATGTATATACATGCATGCTCATGTGCACACATGCCCACAGCACACCCTTTGCCCTACAGCCTACAAGGCTCAGGTGCATCATGTTTGGGACTCCTGTAGCCTGTGAAGTAGCTGGCCTTTGGAATGTGCCTTGAGACCTAGGGATGCTCTGTCACCAGGGAAGCCTCAGTGCCGCTCCCACGTCCTCAGCAAGGAAGCAGGGCGCATGCCCGCATTCCTTTCCAGCAGGACCGGTTGCCTTTGCCAAGGGTCTAGGGGGCGGAGCGGTGCACAGCCCGGGCCCAGATGGCAAAGCAGCCGCAAGCGGGGACATTTTCTCAGGCTTTCAAAAAGAGCACTTTCTTTCCTGCCTAATATTTAACTCCTTCAAATGCAAATGGAGAGGTTGCGCTCCAAAGTTAGCATGACAATTATGGGAAAGCTTTAAATCTGATGCGTTTGTTTACTCGGTGAAAGGCGGGCAGGACCCGGGAGCTCGGAGGCCCCGGCTTTTCAGCAACTATTTTCTAACTAGTGAACTGCGAGTCAATTTTCGACCACAAAGAAAACCAATTTATATCACAGCCTAGGCTAATTTTGGAGGGAGTTCCACGTTATTTTCATTTTCTTTTTAAATGACCGCTGCTGAAATAGCAAAGGAAAATCTTTCTCATTGCAAACTTTAGTGTAAGCTAATTGGTGTTAGTGGTAGACGAGGTTTTTGTTGTTGTTGTTGTTTTGTTTTTGTCAATGATAACCTGGAATGGGACAGGCAGAGATAAATAATCTTCTAGAGATTGCAGTAAGGGGTGAGTGCTTGAGAGAGTTTTGAAATGAATACATAAAAATATGTCTATTTAAAAAAAGCGCTTAGTTTTTCATCAGCTTAAAGTTTATCTTCAAAAACCTTTAATGCACAGGCAAGAAAAGTTAGAGCTGGTCTGTGTGGCGTGGTGGTGATGGATCAGAGACCCAAGGCCCTGCACCTACAGGGAAACCCCTCTCTCCTGAGGAAGCCTCCCTCTCCCACTTACCTCCCTGGTCTCTACTTTGTTTTGTAAAATGTTACAATCTACAAGTACATACTCTAACAACATTATCCATTTTAGAAGAGAATTTACTGACCATGGGAAACAACATGCCTTCCTTTTTGGAAGACAAGGTTTGTACAACCTGGGACTGGCGGTCCTCCTATTTAGCCTTTCTGGGGCTAGGACTACAGTGGTGGGCTACCTGCTCAGCTGAGGTAAGCCATTTTTTTCTTCTTGTCATATTTATGCAGACAAGCCAGACAGTTTTTTTTTTTTTTTGTTTTTTTTTTGCCACCGCCAGCCAGCGTGTCAACTTGTGTGCTTCCTGGTTTGACAGGTTTGAGGCAGGGGGTTTCAACTCCAATAGGCAACTAAGTCTTGTGAAGACAGAGTTGTTGAGCTTCATTGTAAACATGTGGCCTTCAGGAGGTCTAGGGTGGGTGGAATCTGGAAGCCTCTAGTTCTCCCTAGCTACCTGCTGTGTTAGTATTTAGTCAGTAGCTCTCAGGATATTGTATCTGATCTTTTGAGGAGAGGAGGACCTTGCTGGCTGGTTGTTTCACAGGTGTCAGTAGGTCACCATGAGAATCGAGGATGTGGCCGAAATCACAGTTCATGACAGGAAATGGCAAAGAGGAAGCCCAGTGTCAGTCCTTCCGCCCCTTTTATGCCTCCTAGGCCCCTAGCTCATGGATTGATGTCACTCACATTTAAGATACTGAAAGGATAGAAAATAATACAGCCTAACTCTAATGACCCCAAGAAGTCAGAAGTTTAAAATGCTATCTTGCTTTGTTAGAAACTAGGTAAAAGGTCACATTCCAGAGCCCGCCCTTTGTGTAGAGCTAGCAGAAAGGCCTTGAATATCTTCTGTAAATGGCTTACACCATTACCCCTATGCAGTAGTTCACGCAGCTATAGAAAATAGGAAACTAATTGGTCCACTGAGCGCGGGCTCTGATAATTTAAACTGATTGGCCTAAAAACTATGGAGTGGTACAAATCAATTGGCTCGCATTTTGCGGGCTTTCCATGCTAAGAAATGATTGGTTTGTGAGTTGCAGGCTTTGTCGTAAACTTATAAAAGCTGTCACTATTCGGCACAGTCCTCTAGCCCTGCACGGTGTACGGCTGTGGAACCCAGAATTCTGGAATAAAGAAATCCTCATGTTATTGTATCGAGACTGTTTCTCGCAAGTGATTTGGGTGTCGCCTTCTGGGGCGTGGGGTGCTTGGGCACCCTCGGTTTTTTGGGGTCTTACAATATTTCTTCGCTCTTGAAATGCCCAGAAGACACACATGTGCTCTCACCTTCAGAGGCGACTCTAAATTCAGTCAAATTGACAGTGAAAACTAATCATCATAGTTGATGTGTCAAATATATGAGAGAACAACTTAAAAGGAGAACACATGTCTTTTGGCTCATGGTTTTAGACATTCTAACCCAAAGTTGGATGGATCCATTGCTTTGGGACCAGGAAAGAGAGATCATGATGACAGAGAGAGGAGGAGGAGGAGGAGGAGGAGGAGGAGGAGGAGGAGGAGGAGGAGGAGGAGGAGGAGGAGGAGGAATGTCTCCCTAGTTGAAAAGAGACAGGGTCAGGAAGGACAAAGAAAATCTATACAGGAAATGCCACCAACCTCTGTGAGTGACTTTCTTCCTCCAACGAGGCTTCTTCTCCTAATGTCTGGAACCTGCCAATACTGCCAGTGTATTATGAATCCATAAAGGGATGCATCCATCTATAAATTAGCACCCTTACAAGCCAAGAACCTCTCAATAGTGCCACTAGCTGGGAGAGTAACTTCAACACGGAGACACATTAGGGACACTTGATGCTTATGACACGACTGAGGATCTGTTCCTCACGACCCTTGGAGAATCATTAGTGTAAAAGGATTGGACAAGCGTGTAATTTTTAGAATTTTGAGAGACTCAGGAGGGTAGGACTTTTACTTGGAGGAGGGGGAGAAACAAAAGCTGTAGCACCGATTGAACCCTTGGTGCACAGAACTGAGTGAGACCCAAGCATTTTATTTTTAAACTGAAAACAAACAACAAGATTTCTAGTGTAAGCTTTTAAAGATTGCTGGCTTTGTTTGTTTAGGAACTCAAAGCAAGAAAAAGGTTCTAGGGTAAAGGCCAATGTAATGCCCCAAATTAACCAGCAAGCCCCACCTGACTGAATGACCACTTCCTGGAATGCTGGGAGTTGTAGTTCTTGGAAAATAACAAAGCCTTGTGGGAAAGCATGGTGGTCTATAGATTTGTCCTTGTAAGACCCTGCAACACACGCCTCTGGACATTGCAGCTGGGAAATTCCATGGAACAGTCCTAACTCAAGTCCATCTTTTGGTCAGTATTTAATATTTAATAAAGCTTTCTTTAAATTTGGAACAACATGGTGGAATTAGCTTTTCTCCTGCGAATCTCAGGATTAACAGTGAACATTAGAGAAACATTATTTGGAGGCAAATGGATGGATTCTGGGAAAATGGTTATACAGTAATGGAAAATATTGATTTAACTAGTTTTCAGACACATTGAGCCCTCCCGCTCTGGAGAGTCCCCCTTAGCTGTCTTAGGGATGACTCTCCATTTGTTACGCACTCTTCACATGAGTCTCTGTGTAGCCCCTTTCAAGCTGCTTCTGATTCCTTACCTGGACACACTCCACACCCAACACCTGCAATAAACCTCCAAGTCAGAGGGGCAGAGACCCGCGGAGATGTTGATTACTCTGAAGTGAGACCTCTTATCTGTTCATCCAGCCCTTTTCTATAAGCAGATCCATTTGTTCTGTTGGTCTACGATCTCTGCTTTAAACCCAGTATTTTCAAAGAAAAAGGCACTTTCACTGTTACTTTTTATAATACTCAGAATAGAGCCACACTGAAATGACCGTGGGCTCACATCCCAATGAGCCATCATAAATTAAAAATATTATGCCGGCTGGAGGTGGTAGGTAAGTTAAATCCAGCACTTGGGAGGCAGAGGCAGGAGAATCTCTGAGTTTAGGGCCAGCCTGGTCTACAGAGTGAATTCCAAACAACCAGAGCTGCACATAGAAACTCTGTCTTGAAAACAACAAAAACAACAACAACTAAACAAACAAAAGAAAGAAAATATTATAAGTTAAAAAATATATTTGATACCAATCCTACTGAATAACATTGCCAAACTGAGACTTGATGGTTCACTCTCATGGTGCCAAGGCTGGCCCAGATTGTGGCTCACTGCCGCTGTAGCTCCATCCAGGAAAAGGATTGGAGCATGTGTCACTATCCTGGGAAAAAGAGAAAAAAAAAAAAAAAAAAAAACAAAACCCAAAGCTCAAACTATGGTTTCTATTAAATGTATTCCACCTTTGCATTACTATGAAGTAAAAAAACCTGAAGTCAAACTATTGCAAATTGGGACCTTCTATGGACACATAAAACCACCAGTATGGGGGGCTGGGTATGGTGGCGAGCATTTTGGAGGCAGATTCAGGGAGAGTGCCTCAAATTGCATTATATCTGAGATCAAGGACAGCCGATACCCTGTCTGTCGTAACAAACAGAAACAACATCAGAATCAAATGGTTTTCTTTGCTAATGGTTTTCTTTTCTTTGATAATGGTTTCTCATTAATGAGTTGGCATTAAGTAAATCTCTGTTTGACACGTGGGTTGAAAGTATCCTCCCGGAGAAGCTGACCTAGTCCTAGTTCCTTGACTAGAGAGTGTTGATCCAGGGGGGAAGAGTTCTCCCAGGAAGTGCCCTTGTCCATTGGGCATTCAGGGTGGAGGGTGATATTGTGCAGTCCTGAACCGCAGCAGGACCCACTGCTCCTTGTATGCTTTCTCTGCCTTGTTTCACTTACTATGGCCTTATGCATATGTATGCCAAGGGCCAGTACCGGTTTAAATGGGTTCTTCTATTCTGGTGATCCCAGCAACACCCATTAAAATTCTTGATCCCTCTCTCTCAGTCTCCTTGGGTTTTGCTCTGTTGTGTTTTGTCCTAAGTGAGTCTCATTAAGTGTTCTCTTGAGCAAATGCTCTTTCTGCTTGGACATGGGAGTCATCCAGGAGACATTTAATTTAGGGACAGAGCTGTTCTTCTTCACCCTTGCAGTCATCCTATGTCACAGCTGACTGCTTTAGCACCAATAAAATGTAAAGGACTCTGCTTTTACGGGGTGAAGCACCTCACCGAGTGTCAAAGTCATTCCTATTAAATATTAACATCATTTACTAAGAATGTAATTAGAAATAAAATAAGCTAGCACATAAAATTTGTATCTTAATCATCCTCCGCTCTTATTCAGGTGTTGAAAAATAGCTTTCTCAGTATCGCACATAGTCAAGGGTTGGAATTTTAAAGGTATCTATAGATAGGGTCATCAGGGAGAGGCAGTGGGTGGGCGTTTCTGCGTATTTTGAGAGATGTGTTTTTAAGAGGGTCAGTTAAGAGTGTGCCAAAAGTGTGAGCCTGTGTATGCAGAAGTAATCAAATAAATAAACATGCATTTCTAATTCTGACATAAACTAACATGTTGACTCTCTTATATCAGTTATAAGCAAGTACACCCAGTGGAGAGCAGAGATAGCCAGAAAACAACTGCATTTTTTTCCTTCGGAAGGAGAGGCAGAATTAACACAGCACCTGCATTAGATGAAAACAGTCATCGGTAACTCGGGAGATGGCTCAGTAATGTGTTTGCTGCACAAGTATGAGGGCCTGATTTCAATCCCCACAGCCTACACAAAGAAGGCTAAGGGTGGTAACATCCGCTGTAATCGCAGCTCTGGGAAGCAGAGGGACACCTGTGATTCCTAGGCCAAGCGGCCTCAAGCTGTAACCCCAAAGTCAGTGAGAGACTGTTTCACCAAACAAACACCACCACCACCACTACCACCACCACCACCACCACCACCACCGCCACCACTACAGCAGCAACAACAACAACAGCAACGTGAAGCTGAGTTTGATGGCACAAGGCTTTCTTTCATCCCTGCACTGGCAAGGCAGAGGCAGGTAGGTTTCTGTGAATTCAAAGCCATCCTGCTCCACAGAGAGAGTTTCAGGCTGGCTGTGGCTACATGAGACTACTGGAGGTTGTCCTCTGACCTTCTCCTGCAAGCACTTGTGCATACCTACACACACTTGCACACACTGCACACACCTGTGCACAGTTGCATAGACTCATGTACACCTGCACAGGTACTCAAGTACCTGCATGCACCCAAGTACACCACACCACACACACACACACACACACACCAGCCAAGCTCAAGCTGGCTGGTTTTGCACGCCCATTCGGTTACCATTATTGGTGCACACCAGTGGTTGTTATTTGGGTTGTCCCCTGTTATTCTTGCTGTTGTGAGATTCTCACTGTGGTTGTGCTTATATCTGTTTTCTGGTCCACAGTTGCTTGAGCACCTCTCGGAAGCCTTCCCCTTCACGATGCTCTGTCCACTTATTCTGTCTCCTTTGTCATTTTTATTAACCACCTAGTGACTCCAGCATGGACCTCGTGTCTTCTCAGTGGAAATGTGAAGGTGGCGTTGGGAGCTGACAGCCAAGTTTTTCCTCAAGAGCCTATGCTATAATCACAGTGTATATGAGCTTCTTTCAACACTCTGTGACCCCAGATTTAAAATTTCACGAACCTAGACAAGACATCCATTTTTAAAGACAAGGGTTCTATAGCCCATGCTGGACTCCAGTTCCATATGCAGCCCAGGAGGACTGATGTCTTGTCTCCACCTTCCTAGTGCTAGGGTAACAGGCATGGACCACCATGCTGGTTTATGTGGTGCTGTGGATCAGCATGTACACATACAGACACACAAGTCTTGGCATGTTAGAGGATAGCTCTTAAGAGTCAATTCTCTTCTGCCACCTTACAGGTATGAAATTTAACCTTATTGTGATGGTTTGTATATGCTAAGCCCAGGAAGTGGCACTATTAGAAGGTGTGGCCTTTTTGGAGTGGGTGTGGGCTTTAAGACCCTCATCCTAGTTGTGTGGGAGTGAGTATTCTGCTAGCAGCCTTCAGATGAAGATGTGGAACTCTCAGCTCCTCCAGCACCATGTCTGCCTGGATGCTGCCATGCTCCCACTTTGATGATAATGGACTGAACCTCTGAACCTGTAAGCCAGCCCCAATTAAATGTTGTCCTTTTTAAGAGTTGCCTTGGTCATGGTGCCTGTTCACAGAAGTAAAACCCTAACTAAGACATATAACATTATCGGTTTTCTTTTTTATTCCAAGTTTCATATGGGACTTGTTAGCATATCAAGAAAGAGAACTCGTTCTAGTGCTGGAGTTGTGTGTGTGTGTGTACATTTTCATATGTGTGTGTAGGCAAGAGAAGGCAGAAATGAAGGAGGAAAGGCTTTTTTATTTAATTCCAAAATTCTCAAACCACTTTCCCCAGATTTATTTTCCTTTGTGATTGATTTTCTCAGACACATTAGTAGGGTCTCATCCTACCTCCCAACCTCCTGTTTATTTATTTGGCTTATAGATAACACAAAGCTGTCTTCTTACCTCACTATAGGCCTGTTGGAACGTGGATGAATTAGGCCTATGCATGTTGATACATTTGACTTTTTGTCTCTAAATATTTTTAAAGATTTTTGAACTTGTAGTAAACTCTTGTAGGTCAGGACCTCTGGAAGTTCTACGTTAGAGGTCTTTTCAGTGTGTGCCTTGACAGGGTAGAGAATGGGCAAAGAGTTGTGAATTCTAAGAGATACAGAAAGCTCAAGAAAGGCTTCTCTTTAAACTATTCTACTTAAAAAGAAAAGAAGTCTCAACCTGGCAAGCCACTAATACTTCATCTCCCCACATTCTGCATCAAACACACACACACACACACACACACACACACACACACACACAAACAGATATTGGTTTCCTTAAATAGTGGTGGACAGTAAAGCTGCAAGAACTCTGCATGCATTTGGGAAGTTAAAGTTGCAGAAACTTCACATACATTGCTTGTGAGACGGAAACTAAGGAAAACTATGTCCAATTTTGAGGAAAGGTAAACTTAGATATCTATGTCCTAAATGATCCCACTCTGCTGTATGTCCCCCAGCAATTCCTGTTGCAAATAATGGAACACCAGACAAATAATGGACTTTCAGACAGCATCAGAATAGATATTAAAATCTCCATGTGTACACACTTGTTCATTAGAAACAAATCTGAATCTCCACCCACAGTACAATGATTAAGTCAACTATGACATATATTCCGTAGTCCCGTGTGGATAAGTTACAAGATATGCAGAAAAATATGGGTTGACCAGAAAGACATAAGACAGACATAAAGGAATATATTCAGTATGAATTGAACTACACTGATAGAAAGAACAGATTCTGCCAGAGTGTTCGTGGTTTGGTTAATATACTCTTCTCTGTGTGCATATTCGGTGGTTTAAAGCAAAGTAACAGGACAATTAGAAATGAAATCAAGACACAACAACAGATCCTAAGATAAAGAATGTTCTAGGCTCAAGCTTAATCTCACAAGAGTGAAGACAGTGTCTGTGAATGACAATCTGCTTTGCCTAGTATGATGGCACATGGGGTAAGCTCAGGCCTGCTGCGGAGCCCCCTGAAATTGCTTCTTGTGATAAAACAAGGGTGGGGAGGAAGCCTTATGTCTGAGTGAGCTTAAGGCAGATGTCATGGTACCAACGCACAGTCATGAGTGTGTGTGGATGCGTATGTGAGTGTGACTGTCCCCATATGTCAATAGTACTTTGGTGTAATGAGAGGAGTGCTGGAGCTCAGTACCAGCCACAGAGCTAGTACACCCTCCCATACCTGACCACAATGAATATAAGTTGTTGGCCATTGGAGATTGCAGTGAAGACCCTTTTCATCCTGGCATGGGAGACATCCGTTTCATTTGGATTCTGGAAGTGCAGTTTGTCTGGAGATTAACGTGTGGGCAGATTGACTTTTTTATTTTTTATTTTTTTGTAAGAGCTGTTGTTTTTGCACCAAATGTGTGAAAAACAAATTTCAAATAGCTGCCCTGTGGCACCTGCCTTGTGATTCATATCACCACCCTCTTAGGTTTCTCAGCAATACTGACACTTATTAAGCTTCCCAGGGCTTCCATCCATCCCTCCTCTTTCCACTAGACATCTTTTTCCTTTTTCCTTTTTATTTTTTTTTTTCAGACTTCCATGGAAGGGAATTTGGTGCTAACTGAAGGGTTAGCTTGTTCCTATTTCTCATTCTGTCAACATAACCATGCTTTGATTGACTTGCGTTCAAGTACTAAGAATGTTTGAGAGAGTAGAGGAATCTTGTGCATGCTGTGCATAGAGGTCGTTTATTCATTTCTAAAGGGGAAAATACCATATTGTATTTTTCTCAGCTTTAAAATGCAGTGAGTACATACGTAGCTGGTCTTTGCTACTTTGTGGGTTCTTCTTTTTCCCATTCTTTATGCACCTCCTCCCTGCAGTTTCAATCTCTATTACTAGATAGAGAAAGAAGGATAGAGGGGAAGAGAGAAGTAGATAATCTAATTTCTTGATTAGATTCCCTGAATCTAATTTCTTTCCTTTTGCTTCTTCTTTAAGCACAACTACTAAAAAATAGCAATCAACACCCCCAAAGAACCAACAATCACTGATCCTGCCTCTAGAGGCCCTCATATTTATGTACCCTCTGAAAAGTTCCCAACATTCTAAACATCACACAATTGCAGAAACTTTATGGCTGGCAAAACCACGCCTCTACTAGAGCATGAGGCAAATCATAGTCAGCTGCTGAGGACAGTCTAAAGCATTTCCATATCTCCACACCTGGGATTAAAACAAAACCACATTCTTACAACATTTCTGTGTGTTTATTTAAAGAAACCAAAATTCAATAATTCTCAAAAATGTTACTACACACAAATTTTCTAAATATAGATATTTTTCTTGAATTAATTTTTCACGACTAATATTTCCTATGTATTGTATTATATATGAATATATATATTATGACTTCAGACTGTAACAGAGAAGACTTAGGCTCTTACCAAATTATAAATGTTCCACAATTAAAAATTATACAGTAGTTACAAATGGGCTATACTTTCAGACTAAGAAAGGTAATTACCTTAAACTATTTTTCACTCTGTAGGGTAGATCCCCTGTGCTATGATGAGTTGACAGAGGGGAGGGACTCAGAAAAGCATATAAGATTTTTCTAATGCCATGGATGAAGGAAGTGGGCGTGGCTTCTGGCCCCAGTCATTGGTATCACCCATGTAATTCCAATTTTACAGTTATACAAAGATTTCAGCATCATGGAAACTTGTTGTTTCAGTGGAAAGTCTTGGAGGCCATGTGTCGTGTAGCAGTGTCAGTATTCCTTTGGGTAAACTTAGCTGTGAGATGACGCCAAAGATGTAATAAAAACCCAGGAAGGGAAATATGCAGGAATGTGGGACCTCTGCTGGGGAGGTTCACAACAGGAAGACAGGCCAGTTTACGTATAGGCTAAAGCCAGAAACGTCACAGGAACTGGGGGGCCCACGATGGTGAGGGCTCATATCAAGACATTTGTCCTACACAGTGAGCATTGATTTAATGTTTGCCTTTCTGGGCTTTGATCTCGCTCACTCTTGTGCTTCCTTTTTGTTCATGTTCTTCTTCAGAATGGGAATGTGGGCTTTACTCCACCATACCTTGGAAGTAGGTGAGTTGTTTTCTGATTTCTTTAATGTGGACTCACAGATAAACATGCCTTGAGCCTCAAAGCAGACTTTGAACTTTTGAATAATATTAGCACTATGAAGACTATATTGATTCTGAGACATGAACTGAACATTTTGCTTTATGAGATAGGCACGAGCCTTTCAGAGCCCAGGGGTTGAATATGAGTTAAGGCAGTGTACTGGGGGCGGGGGTTAGGTGGGGGTGGGTGGAATCACATTAACAAGAGGTTGGTTTGTGATGGCTGATCTTGGATGGGACTGGAAAACATGGAGGGCGTGAAGTTAGTCTACTTCCGGGTGTGTCTATGAGGTTGTTTCCAGGGAAGATTTGCTAGGCAAGGGGGTGGGTCTTTCTAAATGTGGTCTAAGATGCAATAGGCTGAGTGAAATAAAAGTGAAGAAAGAAGACACTGGCTAGCCTAGGTATGTCTTCCTTTCTCTCTTTTCTTTTCTCTCCTCCCCTTCCTCATCCTCTTTTCCCTTTCTCTGCCACAGTCATGCGTATCTGTGCTCTGCTCCAGCCATAGTAGATAGAAATGTCTGTTAGCCAAGATAGACATTTTTTTTTTCTAAACTGTTTCTTGTAGGTATACTATTTGCCACAAATAAAATGATATTGACCAATACAACCTTTATATTTATACCTGGTTAAATTTATTCTAGTTTATTGTTTGGGAATTATTTAGAGAGAACCAAACAGCTTCTATCATTTAGTGATGGAATCTCAACATAAAAATTAAAACTTTAGAGGAAGACATCCAGAGACCCACCTCTGGAGAGCTGGCCCCACCCCTTGCTGGATGAGACCCTCTGGAATGCTGGCCCCATGCCTCACTTGCTGTAGCACTTGGTGGTGGGGGTATGGGTGAGTGGGCTTCAAGGGAGTAAGCATGGGAGAGCTGACCCTGCCGTTCATCTGCCATGAGGCAGCATGGATACAGAGGTGATGCCCTCCTCTCCTCTTGCACCCTCACCACCTGTGACAGTCAAGAGAGTTGACCCTGGGGTCATGAGAGCAAGAGAGCTGTCCCTGCCTCTCACCAACTGCAGCACTCGGAGAGTGGGCCCTGTATCTCCCCTGGGCATCATAGTAGAGCTGGCCCTGGTGGTGAGGGCACAAGTGAGCTAACCTATTGGCATGGGCATGGGAGAGCTGGACCCACCACTCAACTGCTGTGAGGTGGTATGGGCACAGTAGTGATGCCATTTGCCCCCTTGCCCTTCACCACCAGCAGGACTTGAACAAGTAGCTCTGGAGACATGGGTGCAGGTGAGGCACCCCAAGGGCATGAGACCAGGGGAGCTGCCCCTGTCCCTTCCTGACTGTAGCATTGGGTGAACTAGTAGGGCAGTGCTGGAGAGTTTATCCTCGTGGTATAGGTTGACTAACTCAGCTACCACCAAGGCCCAGATCCAGGGCTTTGAGTTGACCCACTGCAATATCTACCCGATCTCTGAACTGCTAGAGTATGTGATAGCACTGGTTCTGCAGATTAAAAAGCTGCAGGATCTCCACGATGCAGGGCAACAACAGGATATCTGAGAGGAATCCTGGTGAGGATCCAGGATTGATGGTGTAGCAAAAGCCGGAGGTCTCAAACCAGACGAAATGACTTATTGCAATGAACATTTGCTGTAAAGATGTGTGGACAGAGGAATATGCTGTGAGACTCTGTGACACATTAGAGCTTTCACAATGAGAGGCTGTCTGTGCTTTATTTTGTTTTGATTATTTTATTTTTGTTTTGCATTTTCTTTTGCTGGGGAGGTTGCAAGGGCAGATGGGGGATATTAAGGAATGGGGAGATGAGTGGATTTGGGGTGCATAATGTGAAATTCACAAAGAATTGATAAAACGTTAAAAAAGATTAAATATACACAATACATCTTTTGCTCACTTAATCAAATATTAAACTATATCATATCTTTAACAGGAAGCTTAGACATTTTGTTGTTAAATGCTACATTTCTCTCTCTTTCTCTCTCTCTCCTCCCCCTCCATATCACCTTCAACGATTACAAAATTTACATTTTAATTCTGGGGTCCAAAGTTCTTAAGTCACATCTGTGAAGAAGGGCTTTCTAATTGAATGTTTCATCTGTCTTATCCACATCCCTTTAAAAGCACAGCATAACTATGTTGTAGAAGCTACACGTAGTCTCTGTATGGGAAGGCTGGCGGTACATTTGCACCATTAATGAGCCATCCCACTGGGCATTGGAAGAGACTCGTTCAGGATAGAGAAGTATGTAGATTTCAAGGTTACTGGAAGTCTGAGTGAAATCCTTTCCAATCATATGGGAGTAGCCAAGTTCACTGAGCAGGTTTCCATCTGGTAGAAGATAGGAAGAAGCTGGGACAGCCATCTTCCCCCTGTCTACTGTCCACACCGTCGTTCTCAGTAGCCAATGCGACTTGTGACCATGACTGACTTTCTGTGGAGATGTGAGTGCCTTGTCGTTGATGACTGGGTGGAATTCACTCACTTTCACTTTCATAGGACTTATCCAAGTCAAAAGTCAGATGCTGACTCAGCAAGTAGGACTCCTCCTTGTAGACAAGAAAGGAATGGAAAGATCGGGAAGAACAATGGAAAGGTATTGCAAGACCTGGGATCCAAAATGCATTGTGGCATCAATTGAAATGCACTTGAAACACATAGAAATATATGTTTCAGGTTGAGTTAATAGTCAACAATGAGTATCCCAGTTAGCTTTATGCCAACGTGACACAAGCTAGAGCCATTTGGAAAGAGGGACTCTTGATTGAGAAAATGTCGCTATAATATTGGCTTATAGGCAAGTCTGTGGGGACATTTATTATAATCGTTGTTGTTGTTGTTATTATTATTATTATTTGATTGTTGTGGGAAGGCCCAGTCCACTGAAGTGATACCACCCTTAGGCAGACATTCTTGAGCTTTATAAGAAGGCAGGCTGAACAAGCCATGGGGATCCAGCCAGTAAGCAGCACTCCTCCATGGGCCATATATTCTTTGGTTCCTACCTCACGGTTCCCACTTTGAAATCATGTCCTGACTTTTCTCAGTGATGGAGTGTGACCTGAGAGATTGGTAAGCTGAAACAAACCCATTCCTCTTCAAGTTCCTTTGAGTCATGGTGTTGTATCACAGGAATAGAAATTTAGCTAAAGGAATGGTACCTTTCAGAGTGACCCATGGTGTCGGGAGAGCAGTAGTATGCAAGTGCGGGCAGTGTGACTAGAAGAGAAATAAGCTCACTTCTAATCCTGAGAATGTTCACTTTGATTATCACAAGCTTAAAGATGCTTGAAATGGTGCCCACCATGTTTGTATGGCTTCTCCAGGCGATGGATGCCTAACCTCTGGTGTCAATGGCGCCTAGGAACACAGCTTCCCAGCTCAATACTGGGGAGTGGGGTGGGAATGAAAATGAACCAGTAATGGTGTACCTACTGCTTTGGGGAATACCTCACCCCATCCTTTGTACTTATACACAGGTATCAGTGTAGATACACACAAGTGCACACACTTACAGACCACTTGGTCACGGCACAAAGTTTTTTGGGTATATAAGTTTTTGTGTGAATCCATGTGAGAGTGTGGGTTACGTGTGCATATATGTGCATGCATATGTGGAGGCCAGAGGGCGATACCAGGTATCTTTCTCACTCATACTCCATGTATATATGTGCTGTATGTATGTATGTATGTATGTACGTATGTATGAATGTATACATTTACATTTTGGGAGTGGTGTTGGAGAATGAACCTAGAGCCCCGTGGGTAGTAGGCAAGCACTGTCACTGGGCCATGCCCCTAGGCTTCTGCTTCATGTTCTGTGGAACTGGAGCTCATGGATTTAGCTAGGCTGCATGACCAGGAAAGCCCAAGCAGTCCTGGAATTATATCGGTCTGCTGCTCTACCCAGCTTCATATGGGTGCTGGCGATCCGAGCGCAGGTCCTCAAGCTCACTCAGGAAACTATTTTTCTAACTGAGCCATCTCCCCAGCCTTCCACACAGAGATGTTCAAGATGCTCCCTCCCCTCCCCTGCAAAAAAAATAGCAGGGAGAACAGACCTTTTTTTTTTTTTTTTTTTTTTTTTTTTTTTTCCCAGTGCTGGGAATCAAACCCAGGACTTTGAGCATGCTAGGTAAGTGTTCTACCCCTGTGCTATCTGCGTAGACAACGCATTCTATTTCCTGTTCCTAGGATGCATGTGTGACATC
The DNA here is from genome assembly GCF_947179515.1 of Apodemus sylvaticus. Lineage (NCBI taxonomy): Eukaryota > Metazoa > Chordata > Mammalia > Rodentia > Muridae > Apodemus > Apodemus sylvaticus. The sequence continues at coordinate 18,756,826 of NC_067485.1, forward strand.
AAAGGGCACCTGAAGTTCTGGGTCTGCTCTGCCCTTGGGTGGTCTGTCTGAGGTAAAAGGCTTCTTGCTGACACTCCGAGGGCTAATAAGGAACTGCCGTGGGACGGAATATTGAACTTCATCTAGGTCTGTGAGAAGCCCTTTCTCTCCCAGGATCAAGTTTCAGCCCCAATTTCTCTTTGCTGCCCATGAGTCATGAAGGGATGTAAGAAACAGTTCTGAAGGCTGTTGGCATCTTTGTGTGGAAGGAAGTATAGTCGTTCCTGAGAGGCATGTTCTCACTTTGTGTGCCCGAGACAAGGAGCAAGGACATTGGCAGCAGACAAGCAGTTTGTGCTCCAGGGGTCACCTGGTGATGACAGTGTGGGAAGCATGTGCCCTGGTCACTGCCACAGGCAATTGTCCCACTAGACACTCATACCAGATCAGCTGACCTGTGAGCCTCCACGGATTCTCCTGGTTCCATCTCCTATCTCACTCTGTTGGAGAACTAAAATTACAGATGTGAGCTATCATGTGCAGTTTTACATGGGATCCAAACTTGGGTCCTCACGCCTGTGTTATAGATGGCGTGAGGATTCAGAATTCAAGAGTCATTCTCAGCTACAGAGTGAGTTTACCCGCCTGGCCATCTCTCCAGTCCCTGAGTTCATTTTTGGACATGCAGTTTTGTATATTCTAGGACCACGTCTGTGAAGACCAGGCTTGACACAGAACCTTAAAAGAGGTGAGTTTTTAAAATGTGTTTTCCTATGTTTGGTACCACCCTGATTTTTTCTAGATGACTAATCATTCCGTGTAGCCAGGGATACCTTTTCAGAGAGGTAAAAACTATCAGATAACACTGCCACAGCTAATTTTAGGACGTGAGGAGAGCTGAACTTCTTGATAAAAATCTGGAAGCATTTGCATTTTTATAAAATAAGATATGGTTGCTGAGAGTTTCAGAGTAATAGACCTTAATGACAGATCAGGAGGTATTTTCATATCCGGGCAACGGAGATAATTGGGGATAAGGAAATCTTGAATTACACCATTTGGCACATTGCTTTTTGTTACCAGTGAGGTTAGTCTTAGTCATAGGTGAGGCATATCCAAATGGATGGTGTTAGCCAATGAGAGAAGAACACCACAGTATTACCTGTGATTTCTGAATGGTCAGCTAATTTAACCTCAGGTACCAAAGTTGGCTTTTTATTTTATCAACAGTCTCAAACTCACTGTGTGTGTGTATGCATGTGTCTGTGCACATGGATATGCATGTCCTTGTGCTTGTGAGTGCAATTGCACACATGGAGGCCAGACTTCAGTGTCTTCCTCAATTGCTCTCTACTTTGTTTCTTCTGTCAGGGTCTGTCAGAGAACCTGCAGCTCACCAACTGGCTACCTAAGTATCCTCCTGCCTCCAAATTCCCAGCACCGAGATTACAGAGACAGGAGATTCAAACCTAGGTCCCCATGCTTTCACAAAAACAGATCAACTCGGTCATCTCTGGAGCCCCCTGAGCATACTTTTCAGGATCTCTTAAAATGATGATTAATAAAAACTTAGGCTGGAAATAACGAGACTTGAAAGGTTCTTGGGTCTCATTGAGCAAACAGTCCCAGCCAAAGGAGATACTGAACAGAGACCATAGTTATCCTCATCATGGTCACAGCATCAGCTCTATCTCCACCACCTTACAAAACAGCAGACTGCGTGCATGAGGCCACTCCTTTAGAGATGTCAGTATCCGACCAGCAATTCACTTGCTTTTGCGTCATCTCACTGGTAACAGAGAACACTGCGGTTTAAGAAATGATGATTGCCCCTCTGTGGCCTCTGACTTGTCTAGTCTTGCCAGTCCTTCACTTCCCTTTTCTTGACCCAACTGGCCACTAGAACTTGGTACCTGCAGCTCTGAGAGTGTCCATTTAGAGTCAATGTAGAAACATCTCTCCTGATGTCTGTTCATCTGTTCATCTGTCTGTCTGTACTGTGTACGTGCAGTGCTTTTGTCTTTTGGTCTCCCCTCTTCTTTGCTTTCTACTATCTAGGACATTGTCATTCCCTCTCCACTGACAGTTCAGATTCTCATTAACTCTTTGTCTTGCACTGTAGGCTTATGATGGCTAAGCTGGGTCCTAAAGATACATGCAGGGAGATGCTTTTCCTTTTATAAGTAGGGAGGAAGGACTGAGGTGCAGTTGAGTTGGTAGAGTTCTTGTCTGCCATTCATGAGGCTCTGGGTTTGATCCCCACACAACTACATAAAATGGGACTCGGTGGAACACATCTGTAATCTCAGCCCCTGAGGTAGAGGCTGAAGGATCAGAATTCAAGAGTCATTCTCAGCTACAGAGCGAGTTTGAGATCAATCTGCTTTGCATGAGACCCTGTTTCAGAAAGGAAGGGAGGAAGGAAGGAAGGAAAGAAGGAAGGCATATAAGAGGGAGGGAAGGAAAGAAGGAAAAAGGAGGTAGACAGGAAGGAAAGAAAACAGGAGGGACAGAAGAAAAGGAAGGAGGAAAGAATGAAGGAAGGGAAGAAGAAAGGAAAGCAGGCAGACAGGAGAGAAGGAAGGAAAGAAGGAAGGAAGTAGGCAAGCAAGTCAGGCAGGCTAATCTTGTGGCCCTGCTGGGATTTATATAATACAATGGTTATGATCCCTTGGCAAGTTGGTGAGGAACTTTTTTAGATCAGGTTAGTGGAGGTGAGAAGGCCTGCCTGCCCTACATATATGGGTGGTGGCAGCATCGGGTGCCCTGGGAATCTGGACCAAATAAAGAGGAGAAAGAGAACCAAGCACCAGCAGTGTCAACAGCCTCCTGACGATGTGCAGAAGAGGCTGTCTCACATTCTGCTGCTGCTGCGACTTCCCACCATGTAGGATGGTAGTCTTGAACTGTGAGCCCAAAAGATCCCTCCTTCCTTAAGTTGCTTTTGTTGAGTGTTTTGTTCCAGCAATGTATGAGGTAATCATACCGCCAGGAAGAAAATGACTGGCTCTGTTTTTTTTTTTTTTTTTCTTTTTTTTTTGAGTTGATTGTTTTCTGCCTTTGGGCACGATTTTAGTCATTTGGCCATGTAAGAAGTGACTGAGATAGATCAGCTACCTTCTTAGTCCATTAAGCTTCTATAGAAACCGAAATGGGAGAAGGAAATTTGATTTTCTTTTCCATAATTCTGGACTCATCATGCCTAAAACCTAAGGACAAGGACTCACGGACACCTTGGGTGGGAGGTCATGCCTGGCATTTTTTATTGAGGAAATGTCTCTGGAGACGAGATAGATTGGATGCATCATTAAACAATCAATTAGGCAGTATAAATGTACCTTTCTCTAAAATACCCATTCCAGCCATGCCGTTTTAATATTTTTGATGTTATAAAAGGAATTATTATTATTATTATTATGATGATGATGTTTTCTTTGGTAAAGGTTGAATTTGTGTAGATGCTGATAGCTCTGGAGAAATGGGAAAGACGCAGAGATCATCGAGACTGGGTCCTATAGCTCTAAAATGTTGTTGTTGGAGTCTTGATGATGAACAGATAGCTCTGCCTATGTCTGGGCTCCGTTATGACCCTTTTCAAAGCAAAGAACTTTCTAGGGTCTATCTTTGCATATTTATCTATTTTTGAAGAAGAAAAAGAATCCTTCTAAAAGATGGCTAGGAGTTGCAATAGTCCTTCACTTTTGAGAAACGATAATCTTATAATACAATGCCAACCATAAACTCAAAGCATCTTAAAAACATATTAAAAAAGGGTTTCCATGGGATTAAAAACTTGGTTCTCTTGTCTTCTCGTGGGGGAGATTATGATGGTTCCTTCTTTACTTCTTTGAAAACTAACCTTTTGTATTCTAGTGCTTGTGAATAATACCTCTGACTCGTACTTGGCCTCTTCCACTGAATTGGAAAATTCGGTCCCATTCTCTCAGCGAGTAAATAGCTTTAAAACCATTCATGGTTTTGTCAGGGCAGAGGAGGGCAGAAAAGCATTACATATGTTCCAAGTCAAGAGAGGCCAATCTTTCCCAGTGTTCAAGTGCTTCCTTCCCCCGCCCTGCTTCTATTAAGGGCTCCTCCACAGTGGGGCCTTAATCAGCTTCAGTGATTTAAAGCTAATTTGCACTTGGCTTCAAGGTTAAGGTCCACAGCACAAGCTGAAGACCTTTAAATCAGAAGTCACGATGAAAAGCCTTAGGTATATCATATTGTCCCTCGTACCCACGAATGACAACTCTTGATGGCTGCAAATTAACTACTGGGAAAAAAAAAGTCACAAAGCCAGGTTTTCTTCTGCATTCGCTCACCCAACCTCAGCTACACAGCACTTCAGTCGGCAGACTGAAGAGATGGAGTTGGCCCCAAATATTTTGTTATTGTGATGTTTGGAGCCATCTGTTTCTGCTTGGGTTCAGTTGGACTTCAACCTAATTGCCAAACTGATCCATCCGTAATAACTTTTAACATTTATTTCTCCCAAAGGAGGTTGGGGGGGTTTCGTCTGTGTTTTGCAATTAAGAAGGTGATGAAATATTCAGTGTATGTCTCCAGTCTGACTAAATTCTTTTGTTAACTTTATCAGATAAACTATAAAATATTAACCAGGCTCCCTGTTTGGGCATGTGCAGATGATATAACATTTACCAGGCATATTCTTAATATACATTTAATTTTATAAATTGAATTAACTATTATGTGGCTAATTGCCCCCTCTCCTTTCCAAATTGATGCATCTAACATTAGGTGATGGGCTATATGCTGCAATAGAAAAATTGCAGCTAATTATATAAGCTTAGCTGTGTATATAATAAATGACATTTCCTCCAAACTTAGCCACACAAAATCAAATCAAGTAGAAATAATGCTGTTTTCTAAGCCAAATTATGCTAGAGAGCAATGTCGAAATTCTTGGCTTTTCCTTTTTTTTTTTTTTTTTTTTTTTTTTGACAGTGCTATTCTTTTAAAAAAAAAATCCTGGAACATTTTAATAGTTAAACCAATTTAAATGGGTAATCCTAATCTGTCAGAAACCTTACCTTAAATATCCTTAGCTGTAACCTCCCTGACAGCCCCAAATATGATAATTTAATGGCTACATAATACCTCGAGCATTCCCCCTCCCCCACAATGTGTTTTGGACTGAATCAAGGTCAAATACTAAATCAGGGCATAAAGTTCATTTTAATTAGGAGCCATAAAGAAGATTTTTTTTTTTAAACTGAGGAACAAAAGCCTTGATTGTTGGTGAGACACTAAAATATCCAAGTGAACCTGCTCTGCGGAGAACAGATTCCTGTAAGTGTCATTCACTGTCGCACAGATTCATTTAGTGTCACCCAGGAGTTCGAGATCATCGAATAAGAAACACAACAGCTTTACCTCCTAGTGCAGGGTGTGTTCCATCAGCAGTGTACCACAGGGGCTAAGGAAGGGTGTGTGGGCACAGTTCTCGGATGCTGGGGCGATGTGATGGAAGAGATGATCACGGAGCCGAGATCTCAGTGGTTGCCAGTGTGGACGAAGCAGGGAAGGAGGAAGAAACATGGTCAGGTAGAGGAGACCGAGCGTGCAGGGACAAGCACGTGCATTCCATGCAGAAGTGGAAGTGCACTGTATACAGTTTAGTGGGAGAAAGGAGGAGATAGTATTTCCTTCTATATCTCAGTGGTGGAAGAAGCAGGATCTGCTGCTACCATGACCCGATGGTGTACACAGCCATAGTCTCACAGACACTTTGAAGGTATTTTTGCTAGAGTTTTGATTCCTCCTTACAAGGAAGCTAAAAGCAAAGCAAGACGACAGCCTGGCATCTCAGCTTTTGTTATCCATCCCTCAGGTTCTTGCTTGGACTCTGCATAGGCCTGTTAATCACTCAAGGTGGGTCTGTCTATTTAGCGTACCTAACCCTCTTCAAGGTGGAAAGCTGTAAGGTAAGTCAGCCCCCGTCCTAAACCTGCAGTACCCTTGGATTCCAGGAAGAGCCACGCCCAGGTGACCAACCACCCTCCAGATAAACATACTCTCTCTGGGATGCTGGAGCTGCACCCTGGAGTAAACCACACCCTTCTGAGAACCAGCCTGTCCTTTCTTTCAATGAGGAGTTGCAGAATGGATGCCCTTGAAGAACTGGAGACCAGAGAACATGGTCTGACTCACATCTTGAGTAGGACCACCTAATTATGCATACCTATTCCCCCAGTTTTCCCTTCATTTAACCATAAAGCTCATGCCAGTACCCTGAAAATGAAGTGTGTGTATATGTGTGTATGTGTGCAGTGTGTGGGGGTAAGTTGACCTTTTTATTTACTCCTCTTCCCAATATATTGATTAAATATTGCAGACAGGGGGCAGGTGATGGAGAGGGGCAAGCCTGACCACTAAATGCCTTGCGGTCTCACGAAATGACTCAGAGAACTGGATTCTAGGAAAGAATAGAATTCAGTAATGAGCAAGGGTGGAGGAGGGGCGGGGCTTTAACACTCCATCCTTTTGGATATGGGGCATGTTTTTGTACCTTAAGTTGGTGAGCAGGAACTCAGAAGGTACATGATGACACCAATGTCAGAGTGTGTGAGGTGATTTAATTGTGTCTCACTGTACACTCAAAGCTTGCTGGGGGAGATGCTCATCCTTGCTGCCTGCAATAGATTAGAAACACACAGAAACGCGTCCTCCAGTGATGCAGTTTCAACCATTAGGAATAACTAGCATCCCATACATAAAGAGTAGAGCAGGGTGAAGCCCGAGATGTTTGAGGTCTTTTCCGAAGTGAAGAGAGGGTGCTGGGAGGAGAATGGGAGCCTCTAGGAGCTTTTGTTGAAGTGGAGGACACAAAGCGTAGAAACATCACACTTTAAAGCACAGAAGTACCACATTATTCCAAAGGAGACATGCCTGGCTGGGAGGGGACGGCCAAAGATGTAAGGAGGGTAACTTACAACTCTAAGCTTTAGCGCTGCTGTTTACTGACTTTTGAAATAACAGTCCACTGTGATGCTGGCAACCCATTTTAATATGGGTATAGCAGTGGTGGCACGCGCCTTTAATCCCAGCACTTGGGGGACAGAGGCAGGCAGATTTCTGAGTTTGAGATCAACCTGGCCTACAGAGTAAGTTCCTGGACAGCCAGGGCTACACAGAGAAACCCTGTCTCAAAAAACCAAACCAAACCAAATCAAACCAAACCAAACCAAACCAAACCAAACCAAACCAAACCAAACCAAACCAAACCAAACAAAAATGCCAGGTAAGTTGAGTCATCACTGATGGCTTTTCTCCATGGAAGGAGGGCAGATCACACTAGGGAGAAGCTTGTACAAGGTGGGAGCCATGGGCAAATGGGGGTGCATGTGAGGTTTTACATGAAGAAGCAGTGGTTTGAATGGTAGCAAAATCCCCCCCCCCTCAGCAAGAGCATGAGTTTGAGAGAAATCATATCTTAACAATATGTTCATTTATAGCATTTTAGCATTAAACATCTTTAATTCCTGGGATAGGGAGCAGAGTCGCTGGGTGAGACTGGAGAGCATGCTCAGCCTCCCCCCGCCCCCAGGCGCTCTCTGTGGTAGCTGTGGCCTGTGCTCAGGGCTCTGGGCTCTTTCCACCCGCCTGACAACCTCCTATGGACACGCCTGCTCTAGGAAAAGCAAACATGCAAACATACATGTGGCGGTGCTCAGATGGAGAAGTTGGACTTTAGCTCTCTCCATGGACCATTCACAAGCCACCTGTGGACAGAGGCTGTGGCTACGGGAAGGACACTGGCTTGCATTTTTTGGGGGGGGGCATTCAGCTATCAGATGTGACTTTCACCCCTGAGCTCACAACAGGGACGTAGTAGTCACTGACTCTCTTTAGCCTCCTAGTCACCTCTTCTCTGAATCATGACAGTGACAATTTTCTGGTTAGCCCCCTCGTTTTCCACCTAGCAGGAGTTAAATGGATTCTGTAAATGTGTGCTCAGCCCCAGAGCACACACAAATATGCTGTATCAGTCACATAGAAATATTATACGTTAAGGGATTTGAGGAAAGTCACAAAAATCAACAAAGTCTTTATCAGGTTCTCATCTCCTTCACTCTTAAGACCACCAAACCTAGAGGGGGTTTCTGACTTTCTTCCTAAGCATGTGATGAGGCCCTCCTGTGAGAGATGCCCTCTCTGACCCCAGAGCAAAAAGGCACACTAAATTCTAAAGGCAAAGGGAGGACTCTCGGTGGACAGAACTTGCCCATGATCCTTGCTTATCCACAGAACATTATACTCTTCACTTTATGTCAGATTTTCCCATCTTCACATTTTTAACATTAAACATCTTTAATTCCCGGGATAGGGAGCAGAGTTTTCTTTAACAATGGCTCAGAGAATGGCTGGGGCGAGACTGGAGACCATGCTCAGCTCCGCTTAACAACAGACACAGCCCTGACTTTAGGTAAACCATCCTACATAACACTTAGATTAAATAGATTACTATTCTTTCTTTCTTTCTTTTGGGTTAACAGCATTTTTGACAAAAGATTCTCAGCTATGGAGCTTGAAAGGGAAATGATAATCCCTAATCCTGCCTCCCATTTATTTGGATAGCAAACTAGAGTCAAACTATTAGCTTACTTGGTTGCTCTTGGGAAGTCTTTGAATAAAAAACTTTTCTTTCTATTCTTCTTTACTGTCTAAGCCAACTGCCATAGAATTGGAATGTCCTTCAGAGGATCCTGTGTTAAGTTGGGGGTTCCTATCTAGGAACCCTTAGAAGGTGATAGGACCTTTAAGAAGTCTGACCAGGTGGAGTAACTTTAGGTTATTGGTTATACCACCGAACTGCTCTATGGGACCAGCCTCTTCCTCTCCTTTCCATTCCCTGGTCATGAGAGAATGCTGTGCAAGGCTGTTCTCTTCCACCATAGTGTGTGACCTCACCATGGACCAGTTGACTATGGTCTGCAACTTCCAGGACTGTGAGGACTCGGGCTTCTTCTCTTCCAAGTCTGTTATCCCGGATGCTTGTTATGCTGGCTGGAAACTGGCTAGCACATTCAGTGAGCCCAATCTCCCCTCAGTGTCTCACGCCTTCCGGAATCAGCCAGTCCTCCTGTCCATGCTGGTATCTCAGGAGCCCGAGCTTTGTGCAGCCATCTCTCCTAACTTCTTGGCTTGATCTGTTCCTGTGTATTTTGTGACTGTGCTTCGCCTGGCTTGATCCATTCCTGTGCATTTTGTGACTGTGCTTCGCCTGGCTTGATCCGTTTCTGTGTATTTTGTGACTGTGCTTCGAAGGCCCCGCTTTCCATACTGCCTGCTGTTGCGCTGTACTTGCTGGTTAAACAAGAAGGGGCATCATATCAGCTCCTGCTCATTCTCCAAGTAAATGTCTTATATGTTATCAATAATCAGACTGGGCAATCTTCATTCTCATTTTGTAATTGAGGAAGCAGAGGCAGAGAGAATTTAGACGATTTGACCAGACTGAGCAGGAAAATGATGGGGCGGGCTCTCTGCCTTGCTCTCTTGGTTAGGGACTCTTCTTTCTGGCCCTTTTTTATTATTTGGGTTCTTTCTGGTCTGTGGAGGGAGAAGGCTTGCTTTTGCTGTCAGGGCTTTCTTTTATGAGTCCTGAAAGCCTAGTAAACATGACGTTCTTTGGACCTGCCCTTTAAAAATTAAAACCAGGAGATTCAGATACTATTAATGTGACAGGCATTCAGAAGCATTGCTTAAGTCACCCCACTGCAGTCTCCGGCCACATGACAGTCATATAATGGCACCTGATTATAGCCACATAAGAAACTGACAACCTGATGCCCTGCGAACAGAATCTTACAGTTAAATTCCCCCATTTTGTAGATTTATGAACATTTCTCTCATAGCATCAAAAATAAGAAATCATGTGAGCACATTATTAGATCCTTCTTTCTATTGATCACATATTGACATACAGTCCAAGCTGTCTGGGTTAAGCCAAGGATAGACCAGGAGAGAAAAGAAAAAGGAATAAAATATAGCACTTTAATTGCGTTGGTGGCCAAGGGACCTACATTATTCTGCAAGCAGCGTGTAGCCGTGTACTCCGTGTTCTGTGATTTACCTTGCTGATAATTGCTTTGCACTCCTAATAAATTAGCCCACAGAAAATCCATTCATCTGCATCTTCTTTTTATGCAGAGCTAGAGGCAAAAAGGACCAGTATAGCAATTTGAGTGGCAATCATGCACTGACTGTGGAAAGAAACTAGCATGTTGAGAGTCTTGAGCACGCTGAAAGCCTTTCTTTGTAAGAAAAGGGGAAAGAAAAAAACAAGAAGAGAGGGCTTTCACTAATTAAGTTCTGGTTTTTGTCTTATTTGCTATGGAGAATGTATTATGTTCTAGGTCGAAACCTCTCGTTTAATACGCTTCTCATCGGAAATTTTCTTTTCATATCATTAACTTATTTCCTTTAAATATTCATAGGGATTTCTCATTGTTATGCTTACAGTTCTTGGGGAGGAAAGGATGTGTAAATCTGTTATTGCGTTCCTATGAGGTTCTAGCCTTTGAAGGCTGAGTGTCCTATCCAATGCTGCCCAGGTTTGGGGGAAGGGATTGTGTAACGGGAAGCACTCTGTGTACTCTGGTCCAAATGCTTTGTGCGGTCTCCTTACTGTGGGGTCTGTATCTGCCTTGATGCTCTCAGCTGGTTTGACCCTTACAATGAACACTGCAGTTTGCAGGCATGCTTGGTGAGGCAGGACTTTAGTTTCTTCTTTACCATTAAACTTGGTTATAGTGTTTTTACTTTCCTGATCCCAAGTTTTCTTCATCCCAGTAAAAGGGGGTAGTAGCAGTTTCCCAGGCAGTTTCCAGATCCAGTCATATACAGAACAGAATTCTCTAAGTGACTCAGGTCCACAGAGGTAGGTGGTAAGACATAGGAGAAGAGGTTGTGGCAATCTACTAACTTGATACAATGACTGATCATCCTTCAGAAATCAACTAGAAAAAAAAAGCTTCAAAGGCCCCGGAGATGCACCAGAGAGCTGGCAAAAAACCACGGCTCTCTTCAGTACAGGGTTACCAGAAGAAAAAACAACAGGAAATGCAGTCAAATTTGAATTTCAAATAAGCAACAAATAATTTCTTAGTATGATTAGGACCAGACATACTTAAGACTAAAAGAACCTACATCTTTATCTGACATTCAAATGTAATGGGCATCGTGTGTTTTTCTTGCTAAACCTCACAAGTTATTCAGAGGCAGGATCTGGAGACACAAACTCCACGCACGAGGTTTGACCATGAAGGTGTTTGCTGCATACAGACAACATCCAGTTGTTTGTTTGTTTGTTTGTTTGTTTGTTTGTTTGTTTCTTTCTTTCTTTCTTTCTTTCTTTCTTTCTTTCTTTCTTTATCTTTTTATTCCCACAGAAGAGGGGAGACCCAGGAAAACTAACGGGAAACCCACTTAATACATCAAAGATCACAAAGACTGTGTTCTTATTGTATTGGTACCTAGAATTAAGCCTATCCCTTGCCCTGGACTAAATGCATATGTATAGTACTACCAATAGCAGCACAATCCTCACTCCAAGCCCAGGGCTTGCTGGGAAAAAGAGAAGACGCTAATCCCAGGACTTCATATCTGAATTTCATACCTGGATGGTCTCAATAACCTCGAGCCAATAATTTTTAAGGTGAGACTCTGTGAACAATATGATCAGGTATCAAGCAACAATGGGTTCCCTGATAAAAATCAGACATAAGACCAGATCTCAAAGCATTTCCACGCATAACACTGATGGCCGTCAGTCTTTGCACCATTATGAAAAAATACCTGATAGAAATGTTCATGGAGGAAAAAGGTATTTCCGAGTTGTAGCTTGTAGTCCTCGGCAGCATGGGCTCCTGCCCATGTGAGGGAGGTTGTAAGGTGGAGGACGCACTGAGGAAGCTCTCCTTACCTCACCACAGACGTCTATCCTCTCCTCTCTCTCCCTCTGCTTCTCTTCATCTCTTCTCCGCACCATCTTCTCCCCCTCTTTTCTCTCCTCCTCTCTCCTCCTCTCTTCTGCCCTCTCCTCTTTTCTTTTCCTCTCTTCTCTCCTTCTTTTCTCTCCTGTCTCCTCTCCCCCTCCTCTCCCCTCCCTTCTCCTCTCCTCTCTATCCTCTGTCTCTCCTCTTCCCTCTCTTCTAGTCCTCTCCTCTCCCCTTCCTACCCCTCCCTTCCCCTTCCCTCCCCTCCCTTCTCCTCTCCTTTCTCCCCTCTCCCCTCACCTCCCCTTCCCTCCCCTCCACTTTCCCTTCTTCTTCCTCTCTTCTCCTTTCTTTTCTTCCCTTCTTCCCTTCCTCCCTCCCTTCCCCTCTTCCTCAGCTTCCCTTTCTCCTGTTTTCCCTCCCTTTTCTCTCCCTCACCCCCAACACTGACTCTTGTTCTATAGAGTGGATGGCACCTGAAGAATGACATCTGGGTTGTCTTCTGAACTCTACATGCACCTGCACACATACTAACACACACACACACACACTTGGGAAAGACTTTATCTTACACACACACTTGGAAAACACTTTATCTCCATGTAGGATGTGAACTGTGGTGGTACTGATGCTTGCCCTCTGTATCGTGTCGAGCCTTTGTGAGCTCCAATAGGATCATCTTCTAATAATTTTACTTAATAAGTAGGTCATCGTGATTATAATCAAAGTACATGTCTCTGGTGTATCTTTTGCTATTTTCTGAGAACAGGCAGGCAGCTATTCCTGTTTTTTAGTGTGATTATATGACTATATTTTCATGGCCTTGTCATCACTCTTGGATCTTCAGAGATGTGATTGGTTAATGTACCACAGAGCAGCAGTCCTTCTCTCCCTAGAAACAGGACAAGGCCAGTGCCAAACTGTATCCCCACAGAGAACTAGCCAGAAGCAAGAACCAGGGACTTCTCAGACTCCTAACTTACCTGTACATCTTTCTTTGAGCCAAACCATATCCCAACAAAGCCTAACCCTGAAATGTTGTCTAAGAGAAATTCTTTCAGCCTTGCAATAACATCAGTTCAATTAAGTTCTGTCATGAAGTCTGTGCTGTATTTCACTTCAGTGTCGAAACCTGAACATGGCCAGAGTCCTCTCGGCGACTCGCATCTGTCCAAGATCAGCATTAAGCAAGAGGAATAAAATACCCTCAGGAGAAAAATCTTACCCTATGGCAATTAACTCCCCAGAATATAGGGGCACGATTTAACGGTTGGTGAGGGGTGATTTATTAAATGTGCCGAAGAGTTAATTCATCTCGTGGTGGTGACTAGTTTGCCATGAGATCTTTACCGACCCACCCAAGGTATGTTGGAGCAAATTCATTATGGGCTTACTTGTCTTAGGGCAAAAGGACCATGCTTGCTGTAATGAAGGATAATTACACATCTTGATTTCTGCATCGTTGTGTTTACCAGCTGATGGACAAAGGTTTTTAGGAGGTATTCCTTCTGTTTTGATAGGGCTTAAGAAGTTTTGAAAGCATTGAAAGGTATTCTTCAGTGAGGGCTTTATTCAATCCATTCTAAGATGCCATGCCTTGTACAAAGTACCATTGTATTGCACACCCAGTTGAAAACACGCTGCTAATTAAATGCTGACACAATGTATTCTTACCACCTAAGAAGTTTTTCTTTCACACCTGTCGACAATGCTTAGTTAACATGCTTTAATCCGGTATTATTGTGATATTTTCATAAGAAGAAAAGCAGGATGGCAAAGCTTTTCACATTCAGAGAGTGGGTCTTCTGAAATAGTTTTGATAGCTATTTTGTCCTGCAGAAAGTTTTCATCTGTCCAGAGAGGATTAACTAGTAAGTCAGTACAGTTCTAAAACTTACAAATGACACTCTCATAGACTTGTAAGCCAGAGACAAATTTGAATTAGATTTAATGTTGACTTCAATGTCATGTAAACTACCTTCTCTCTCTCCCCTTCCCTTTCCTTCAATCCTTTCCCCCTTTCCTGCCCTCCCCTCCCCTGGAATCCCCTCTCTTCCTCTCTCCTCTACTCCTCTTTCCCTTCTATTCAATCTTCTCTTCTCCCCTCTCTTTCTCTCCCCTCCTCTTTCCCTTCCCTCCTGTCTCCTCCCTTTTCCCTCCTCTCCCCTTCTCTTCAATCCCCTCCCTCAAAGCATGAGATGCACCTTATTCCTTTGTCGCCGCCAAATCTTCCACACATGCTCATTCATCCACTGGCTTCCCTACCTCCATCAGGTTACGCACCAACAAGAACAATACAGTTCAGAGCAGACACCATTACCACCATACTCACCACCTCACACTGCCCTCCAGCTGGCTACAAGGCCAAGAGGAGCCTTGTCGTTCATGCTGAGGATTCCACGATGATTAAAGTAACCATAGCTAGGATGTTTGTGACCTATGACGCGTATCCCCACCCAGTAAATGAGGACAGTGCCTACTTAGGTTTTGGAGAGAAAATGATGCATCCAGAACATGTAATATAGAATTTGACACGTGGTCATTGTATAGATCAGTACTTACTGTCATTATTACCATGTAGGCTTTGGTGGGTTATTGGAGAAAACAAGACAAACAGGTGTGGCTGAGGTTTACACACTTAGAAAGTCTTGGGAAAAAATGACGACGCAAGCATCTAAGTTGAACTGGTGGGACCACAAATGGATTTTGAGGTTTTCCCCTCAGGTGGGGCGAAAACCCACCCTTTTGTTAGTTTGCTTTGGGAATCCTCAGGCAAATCTCGCTGGGCGGGGCTGTGGCTCTGGTGAGTTCAGCAGATTGACTGTGGTCTGAGGTTCAGGGCACAGGTGATGGAATTCACCACTAGTACTTTAGAAATGCCATTTAAACATAGGGGGGTGGGGGAAGACTTGGTGCACAGCTCCTTCTAATCCCCTTGGGATCCCCGAGGAGGGTAGCATCTGTGTCTTAACTAGTGAGGTCAGCGAAACTAAAGACACTCGAGGTTTCTGTCTTGGGAGGCGGGGGTGGGTGTGGGTGTGGGTGGGGGGTGAGAGGGGTGGGGATTGGGGTGGGGGATGGGGAATGAAGGGGAAGAGGTAGCACAGAGCTAGTGTCTGCCTGGGATCTCTTGACTGAAAGGCTGGCTCTTTGTAGTTTGGCACACCTCTCTCCTCCGTGTACAGTGTCATATAAAAACTTGAGGTTCAGTCAGAACTGAAGCACATTTAATAGTCAAATGAACTACACACAGGTGTAATCTTATGCCCTCTATCGCCTGGTGTGTGCTTTAAGTAATCGGCACAAAGCTGTTCATTTTACAGCAGAGCATCTGAGTCCAAACCAAGTGAAGTTGGATGTTACCAACTTGTTCTTACTTTAGAACCGCTCTGCAAAACTGATAGAGATATAGACACTGCATACAAAAATAGAAACTATCATTTTCCTTGGAAATTTACAAATCCTCTTCAATTACATGCATTTAAACTAATCTTTGACGCTGGCTTTAAAAGGCACGGTCTTAAAGGCTTTAAAGATATATGGTATCTTTAAGCAAGATTGTGGGGGACGTATTATTATCAAAGTTCTATGACAGCAGTTTTCTTAATGACATGGTGATTACAAAGTCCTGTTGGGGCAGCTTCATTATGCTGCTAAGATGTGACCACTAACTTTCCCTGGGCACGGATCTGCTCTTGTCCCCTCCATTTAGCTGCAAACAGCTCAGTCTGGAGCCAAGCATAGCATCTTCTATTTCATCATAGGCTGTGCAGCTCATATGGTATCATTCATCCTTTGTAGTGGTGATAGAGCCTATGGCTTTGTACACAGCAGGCAGACAATCGACCACTGAGCTTTAACCTAGGCTTTTGTGAAGTATCTTACCATAATTGACCAGCTTGTGAAATATTGATTCAGAAACTAGTTGGGAGAAAAAAAAAACAGAAAAATCTTTGTTTTTGGTTTTGAATAAAAGCAATCCTAATTCCAAAGGTAGTGTTTAGAGCAGGGGCTCTCAACCTTCCTAATGCTTTGAGCCTTTAATACAGTTCCCCCAATCACCTACTAGAGACAGAAATATCTAATAAGATTCTTAGCCATTTCTTGAGACAGAAAAAAAAAAAACCATAGAATGTCTAATGAATAAGAAAACTGACCAACTAGGACCCCAAGAACCTCAAAACCATAAAGTTATTTTCATTGCTACTTCATAATAGTAATTTTGCTACTGCTCTGAATCATACTGCAAATACCTGTGTACTCCAATGGTCATGGTTGACCCCTGTGAAAGGGTCATTTAACCTAAAAGGGGTCATGGCCCACAAGTTGAGGACTATTGATCTAGAGTATAGTAAAGGATTCCAGGAGTGAATGAGCTTCAAACTGCGCCAGATCAAGACCACAGAATGCGGAGGGAGCAAGGGACTGACTGAGCACTACAGAGAGTCCCATCTCTTCCTGTGCAATAGTAGTTGGTCATTCAGAGAACGAGGACTGGTCTAGCAGAGTGTCAGGGGTGTGTGAGCCTTGCCTTGCAGATCTCTGACATACAGCCACTGATATTCATAAGGGCCCTATTTGCTGGGCTCTGCAATCCTTAGGTTTGCACACAGTTCATTTTTTGTCTACCAGTGTCTTCAAGACGCAATGCAGTAGACGTGCCAGCTTTATACCCTTAGCAACTTTGGTCCAAGGCCTCTCTCCCAGGCTTGCCCAGCTCTCTAACAGTACACGATGGCTTAGTTTGTAGCCTTCCTTCTCTTCTGCTGATTTTCTCCCCACATTTCTTCTCCACCATACATATTTTCTGTAATAAAATCCTTGCATACTTATTCTTTCTCTTTTTTCTCTTTCTCTCTCTTTCTCTTTCTCTCTCTCCCCCTCCCTTCCTTCATCCTTCCTTTTCTTTTTTTCTTTTTTTTTGATATTACTTCTTAGCAGACCTGAAATAGCATAGAGGTAGGTTGCTGGCTGGTCAATTTTCTTCTTCATTAGACATGCTATCTAATTTTTTTCCGTCCCAATAAATGGCTAAGAATCTTGTTAAATACTTCTGTCTCTAGTAGATGGCGACAGAATGCAAGTATATCAAATTTGCATAGATGCATAGAAATTTTGGAGACCATTAGAGGATCCTAGACAGCTTACTGCGTGTCAGGTCAAACATCCATGTAATACTTTCTGAAATTATTGGTGCCACAGACTTTAGCACCCCACCCACACTCCCCCCCCAGGTAGGTGGATGCTAGCCATGTATGCATTCAAAGCCAGTGTGTTGAGTTACTTAATAAGCAATCAGGTAGGATAACTGTCAGCCACTGCAACAAGACCAGGTTCCCACCCTGCTCCTTTCCATGACTGGTGTTGTATGAAATCACAATAGTTCAAAACTTAGCATAGTTTTCTCATGCTTTCAATTGGGAAGTGTTCGACTTTTATTAAATGACAACAGGGCACATGGCCTTGCCTGGGAGAAAACACCAGAAAAAGAAATAAAAAAAAAAAAAAAACCAGAAAGGGAACATAGGCACGGAGGGGTTCTTTTGCTCACAAGCTAAATGCAGGCGTAGCTTGTAGGACTTAAACTTTAAGAGTTCGCACAATGCTATTCTTCAGATAGCCAACAAAAGGTTTTCCAGGCAGCCATTTTTAATTGGCCCAATCCTCATTCATATCTTTTGAAAACCGCTAACAATTTGTGTTGAACTGCGTGTCTACCTTCTTGTGTTCGGATGCTTTGGTTCATTTTGTCTCTTGTCTTTCCCATATGGTTCAAAAAAGCACTTAGGCCCAATGCTTTTCTCTCACGCGCCTCTTTGATTCCTAACATTCTTTTGCAGGCCTTAACTCTGCAACCATTACCTGATCGTGGGCCTTTCATGTAGGATTAGGTTCTGCATTTCTATTGATCTTCTATGGGCTTGAATGTAGTAAACGAACCTCCTCGCTCCCAACACATTTGCATGTAATTGCCTGTGCAGTCCTGCACACTGAATTCCGGGGCTGGATGAACAGACTACCATGACGAGAGCCAAAAAGGGAAGAAAAAAAAAATTGGTTTTCTTTCAAAAGCTCTGTTCCTTTGTAGGAATGGCACATAGTGGGGAGAGCAGTGTGCTTTCTCAAGGTCTGAGAAAATGGTGAGGTGAGGGCCCTTCTCAGAATTATTACTAGTCTCTGGAATCATTATAAGAACAGATGAATTTTCTGGATAAAGAGCTAGAATTCCCATATTTTTCGACCATGAGAAGTTTCTGACCCACTTTTATAATACCCATAAAAAGAACGTGAAAACTTTTAAACCTTCCTTCTGTCCATTCTGGTGTCTTTAGATGAGTTTTACTATGTAGTGGTAAAAACAAAACAAAACAAAAAAACCTTCATCTACTGTGACTTTAAGGAATTTAATGATCAATCTTATCCAGAATTACTGCTGAGTTCTATGCATCAAAAAGTGCTTTAAGTCAGACAGGTATTATATTTTATGTGCTCATCTACCATCTGTCTGTCTGTCTGACTGACTGACGATTATCTATCGTCGGTAAAGATATTTATTTACCTTCTATTTATCTATCACCTATCTACTTATTTATCTACCTATCTATTTTTCTATCATCTATCTATCTATCATCTATCTATCTATCTATCTATGTATCTATCATCTATCCTCAAATTTCTTTTCTGAACTGCTACTGTGGGCAAGACATGGAATTTTAAAGGAGATATTAAGGTTTACTACAGAGAAATGTATGATTATTATGATTTTGTCACAGTTATTTACCCAAACCATATACTCAATTGTTCCCAGGCATAGCTGTTACTTTAGTTTATTTTGAAATGCCAGCATTTGTGTGGCTTTCCATTCACTCCGTCTGCCATGAAACTCTTCCGGGTAGCAAGAATCTATTTAAAATATTACATGATAGACTTAAAAGAAAAGAAAATTGCTTGATTTGCCTCGTAATCATTGGGGCACCCCTCACAGTGTCTCCTTGTCAGGAGGCTTGGAAATGAGCTCTTACGCATGAACCTTTTCTGTTCACTTCAGGAGAATGAAGGAGATCCTCATTTTAAGGGACACTTACTTGGTGTGCCTGGGAGATGGGTCAGTTTTGTTGCCCTTGTTTGCTGTGTCCAGTCTAGTGAGCTGCTGAACTCAGGTGCCCAGAGATGCTTTGCAAGGATCACGAGAGATTTCTTAGTAGGAGGTGCAGTTGTGAGGAAGTGTTGTAGTTGTGAGGAAGTGTTGTGAGGCCCTTTGCACTGCACTGGTAACTGATGAGGTTGGTGCCTCAGCCCTGTTGACAGGAATCCAGCTGAGTCTCTGGTAACATTCTCACTTTTTATTCCATTCCAGTAGAAGTGGCAACACCCACATGCATTTGAGTTACATTGTCATGCATCCTGCTTCTAATTAGTTAAAAATGTGAGCTGCTAATAAACGCCTTTGGATGGAGACAGGAAAACAGATATTTCAGTTCACATGAAGGGAAGATTCGCAACAATGAATTCTACTATTTTAGGGTAAGAATTATCCTTAGAGTGATTCCTGCTGCTGCTACTCTATTAGTGGTGCCAAAGCAGATGCCTTTTGACCTATAGCAATGCTCCTAGGCACTGTATTCAACCTTGTACACTATAAGCAATCCAGTCTGTCTTTAAAAACAGAAGCACCATTAGGCATGAAACTTTAAGAAGAAACCAAGCCTCAGGGCCGGCAGGGACCAGCCTGGAGTGACCACATTGTGAAGGATGTGTCTGACTTGGAGCATGGGTCCCTGGATACAATGTTGCTAATTTAAAATGATCCTTTTGTGGTGTGACCTATTCACTGTTCCCTCACTGAGCACCACCCCAGTGAAAGTGACAAGGTCTGAGTGAAATGTCAGATCTGTCTTCTTCTTCTTCTGATGCTAATCTCACTGTGCGAAGGATCCATGTTCTAGAAAATTACACCTAGGTAAGCTAAAGGAGGGCAAGCTTTTAAGATGGAGCCTGCATCGCTGTTGTCCTGGCTTCCTTCACGTTTGCCTGCACATTATTTAGAATTATACTTGAAATGTGTGGTTTATTTTTTTTAAACCAAATGATACTGTTTATGTAAAAAGACATGTTTTAAATTAATATGGGTTAAGATCAAATTAAAATTGTACAAAAAGTATTATTAAATTCTCTATCATTTTGGAGGACAGTAAATACATAACAAAGAAGAATATACCTAGCTGTTGGAAACGAGTTCCACACTGCATTTATTATCATTGTCTTCTTGTTGGTTTTAATTTTAAAGGTTCAGTTTTTTAAGATTTTGTCCATGCAGATGTTGCCTGTTGATTATATTATTATTGCTATTATTATTATTGTTTTTTGAAGTAGGGCCTAATTTTGTAGCCTTAAACTCAGGCTAGCCTTAAACTTAGAGCCCTTGTCTCCCAAGTGCAGGGCCTGCAGGTGTGAACCACTACATTGTTCTTAGCATGCACAAGGAAATTCTAGAATTATTGCTGGCAATGTTTTCAGACTCCACAGAGAAAGGCATAGTGCTGAAGGGAAAAATGGCTCAGTCACTACAAAGAGAAAAAATATGTAGTATTTTCAAACAGCAGAACCATAAAGCACCCATAGTAGGCTATGAAAGGGATATTTTGCGGAGGGACAGTCACTTGCAGACAGCATGGACTTGCCAACTAGTGATATTGAACAAACTCATTCTGCATTGACCTCATGGGTCAGGATATGGTCATGTGACCTCAGTTAGTTCAAGGGAACCTCAATAATGTGGTAATGTATCTGGATAGATACCTGCTGGGTAAATGAGGCTTTTCTTTTTTTTGAAACCAGCGAACAATGAGGCAGCTCTGTGTCGTGATAGCTAGAGTAGATGACTTGACCCAGGGAAGGGGTACGTGGGGAAGCTGAGAGGCCAAAGATGGAGCTTAAAGGAACTTGGAGTCTCCTGTGTTTTGCAGACATGGCCTGTAGCTTCTGCCTCATTGGTCCATCCCACAGCACGACTCTGGATTCTTCTTGCCTTGCTTCTCTTCAGCCCCTTTCTGTTCCTCCCAGCGCAGGGCTCCTGGACTGAACACATGTGACTACACTATCAGACACTCAACAGGAAGCATAAAAGGGTGCTTATTAAAACATTTAGATATTTCTCTGTTTAATACGAAAATTAAAGCATGCTTGAATCTATGAAGAGTTTCAGATTGTAGTCCTGACTATTTTTTCCAACCTTCCACCCCTTTGAGCAGACCTTTAATCCTAGCACTCAGGAGGCAGAGGTCGATGAATCTTTATGAGGTGGAGGCCAGCCTGGTCTACCTATGGAGTTCAAGGCCTGCCAAGGGTACACAGTAAGACTTTGCCTTAAAAAAACAAAGTGAAACACCCTGAGCCTTTTAACAACGATCAGACACACACTACCCTAACTTGGTGGTCACAAATTTGAAGGTGTTCTTTCTGCAAATGAAAAGGGTCTGTATCATGAACCTTAGGTGATATAGAATAAGGCATGAGCTACAGGAAAAATAAAATTTTTACTTTATAGCCCACTGACACCTATAGCTTACACATTAGAGTTTAAATGCATTCTGCCTTAGAACAAAATCATCAAATTTGTTTCATATAGAACATTTATTTTTCTTTGTTTTTGATTGGTGATAGGGTTTCTTTGAGGGCCAGGCACTTTCTTATATCTCATATGGAATTCATATGAAATCTATGGAATCCAGAAAAGGAACAATAGAAGGACTAAGAGTGAGTGAAACTTTTTTTTTATTCGTTTCGTATCGGAATTTTTATTACCACAACATCTGTTACAAATTGGCCGACAAGGGCCACAGAGGTTTTGGAGGCATTCCTAGTTCACTGATTGTAAACACTCGGTTTGGTGAACCCTGCTCCGATGGACTTCATATGGACAATACATTTACATCAGCATGCGCCATCAGGAATCTCAAAATCAGCTGCCTCCAGGCAATCCATTAACACGCCAAACCAGACAGAAAAAAAAAAAATAACGGGAACCAGTGGCATTGGGCTCCTTGCAGTGACATCTTAAAAGAAAATAGTCAATTGTATTTGTTTTAATTTCTTTAGCAGAGAGTCCAGATATATTTTCACAGTTAACTGAGAATTTAAGGCATTAAATACACGGTGGTGGTGTAAATTTCTCTCTCTCTCTCTCTCTCTCTCTCTCTCTCTCTCTCTCTCTCTCTCTTAAAAAAGCATACTATTTATGTCAGAATACTGATACTTTGGCAGACCTGTTCAGGGTTCTGGAAATATTTGTTACTATTTCACTGGTGCTACCACAGGAGAAGCTCAGAGACAGTGTTTCCTGTAGGAAAAATGGTATCTGCTTTTAGGATCATATGGCTTCTTGGTTAGTGCTGGGTATCACTGGATGCTAGCCTAACTACCTCTGTGTATTTCCAATAAATATGTTCATACAGTTAATTGTCACACACATCTTGTGCAATGCTTGTTATTTATGGATTCCCTTTTGTACCAGATTGAGTGTCATGTATAAAGTATCTTTGAAACGTGATGGGTATAACAGAGAAATGGTTCTCTATAGGGATTAGAAATAATTTAGAAGGTGCCTTTAAAGGACATATTCATAAAATGGATATTCTGGGTAGTAACACCCCAAAACTGAAGTGCTAATGAATCAAGATTTTAGAAGAAAGTAACAAAAGCCATTCAGAAAATGTCTAACACCTTCCCTGAAATCAAAGATATGCAAGAGGATAAAAGGGAATGGGGAGGGAAAGGGAGAGGGGAGAGAATGGATGTGAATTTGGGATAATACCTGCAGATATTTTGTATATTCATATTTCTCTATATCAGCCCCTAAAGAGAGACTAGCTCAGCCTACTGTAACAATTTAATAATGAGATGACACCAGCAGTGACCACACTTGCAGCGAGAAGGAGTCTTACTCCTTCCAAAGAGAAGGAGAGGTCCCCTGGCTGTCTGCCATTGCACACACAGAGCAAGAGAGCACTTCACCGTAGATACCCTGGCTGTTGGAAATGGATTTGAAGGTGTAAGGTTCTTGTGAATCAGACTTGGAACTCAGGAGGGAAAGAACATGGATTTGGGACCACCTTCGTTTCTCAGACCAGTGCATCACTGGAGGTGGGCTACTGAAGTTAGAATGTCAAGCCTCATACTGTGTCCCCAGTGGGTGCTGTTGTTTTAGAAATTGAGGAATCTCTTTTAGACATGGAGTCTAGCAGGGAGATAAAAGGCAAGGCTTGAGGGTTGTTGCCAAGTTCTTAGCTGTTGTACCTTCCTGTGGATTATGTTCTCCTAACTGTGAGCTGAAATCTACCTGTCCACACCTAAGTTAGGTATTTGATGACAGCAAGAAAAAGAATGAACTAAAATTCCAACAGACTTAAATCAGCAGACAGCATCTTTCTAGTTCCTTCACTGTATGGGCTGATGAAAATATCAGTGAGGGTGTGGGGCATAAGAGTCCTTGCAGTGCAAGTGTGAGAACCTGAGTTTGGATCCTAGCACACAAGTATAGAATAGAATAGAATAGAATAGAATAGAGTGGAATGGAATGGAATGGAATGGAATAAAACGGAACAGAACGGAATGGAATGGAATGGAATATAAATATGAATATCAATTCCAGGACTGTGGGGAACAGAGAAACGATCACCAGGGCCAGCCTAGCTCCAAGTTCAGTGAGAGACCCTGTCTCAAGGGACCAGGCAGAGAAGGATAACAGGAGAGAAGTGTGGTTTCAATAAGCTTGGCACAGGGCGAAGCACTATTTGGAGGTGTAATCTTGTTTGAGTAGGTGTGTCACTGTGGGCGTGAGCTTTAATGCCCTAGTCTTAGCTGCCTGGAAGTCAGTAGTTGAAGATGTAGAACTCTCAGATTCTCCTGCACCATGCCTGTCTGAATACTGCCATCCATGTTCCTGCCTTGATAATATTGGACCGAACCTCTGAACTTGTAAGCCAGCCCCAATTAAATGTTGTCCTTAGAAGAGTTGCCTTGGCCGTGGTGTCTGTTCACAGCAGCAAAACTCTAGGACAAGAAGGATGCTTGATGTGCACCCCCCCCCAGCCTCTGCATACACAATTATCCCCACCCCTTACACATGCAGATATATGCATACACCACAAACACAAGCACCACACTCGTACATATAAGCATAGATACATACACACATGAAATATTTTTGTTAGGATGTAATTCATGCATGATACAATTTACTCTATTTAAGTAAAACCACTTCACTAGGTTTCAGTGTAGTTGCTGATATGCACAACCATCCGTACAGTTAATTCTAGGATTTTTCCATTGCTATAATGTGAAAGAACTTCCAATCCCTTGTCTCCTGTTCTCCACCCTAATCCCATAGCTTTAAACAACCAAACCACTAATCAATTTTCTCTGTATAGATTTGCCTGTTCCCAGACATTTCATGTAAATAGTCTTTGGCACACATTGTATGCATCTGGTTTCTTCTACTTAGAACAACACTTTCATGTTTGACCTCTGCTCAAGTGTTAACCAGCACTTTGTTTCCTTTTATTGATGGAAACTATTCCATTATATGGACACACTTTATTTGTCTAACTGTTCACATGTTGATGGACATTTCGGTTGCTTCTATAATACACCTTTGTTTATACCATTATATCCCAACTGTGCAGTGCATTGGATCATGGAATTAATTTTATTTTTGAATGAAATCACTTTATCCATATACCAAACTCACCCGAGGGTGCGGTTGCCACTTAGGCAATAACCAGCCATAATGCAGAGGCCGCTATAGCCCACACTGTGCGGGGTAATCAGTTTCGAATGTTACAAAGTGAATGTGAAACCAGCCAAACTGGAGAGTGCTGGGGGCCAAGGAACCCATCCCATCCTCTTCCTGGAGTCTTGGTATCAGCTTCGTTGCTTCTGGCCGGGGCCAGAGCTAGTCGGCTCCAACACTTCTGTGGACGGCAGGATAGGCAAGAAGAACCTCCGTCAGAGTTTCAACACTGCTGATTCTTTACCTACTCTTTAGCTCAAACCAATATGTAACTCCCCGCAAACACAGGCACTTTTAAATCATTGATAAATGATCGACAGATAAGAGAGAACAGCTTCCCTTTCTTTCCCTTTGTCCTGGCACAGTGTATATAAACATACAATGCCTTGCTTAAATATTCATAGACTCCCCGCTTGCAGTACAGTAACTCAATAATAAAATATTTTGAAGAGGCAACGAGGCTGTGGAGGCTCCGTGATCTCACTAATGGGTTTGAAGAGGATGCTAATGTATTGCAGGAGGAAGCGAATCGAGCTCTCGTGTGTAAAGGAGGATTATAAAACATAATTACGGAAAGGCAAGCAGGGTAGGCTTGGAAGTCCTGTTGATGTGTGGGTACCGCCAATGACACGTTTCGTTGACGAGGAAGAATGGTTAGATGGATATTTACCGCGCTGACAATCTCCGGAAACACAGTACAGGAATAGCCATTTTGTGAATTCCAGGGTAGAAATTAAACAGCGTAAGATGGAAGTCGACAAGGCTCATGCAGCATTTCGCCGTGTATAAGAGTTGTTGGGCAGGCTAAGCTTTCCTATCTAGAGTTTCATGAAGGCGTAGGCGGGAATAGTGATGTAACTGGCAACGTAGAAAGGGAGGTAGGCTTTAGAAATCGTAGAAAACCAAACAGGTCATGATATCCTGCTGAGGCTTGAAAGAGACAGAGGTAGTTGCTAAATATAATTTATTGGGTACAGCTGTATGAATTGTGGGCCTCAGCCAGATAGTAGCTGATCTGGGGTAGACCATTAAAACTCGCCAAAGGTATCTCCTCGCCTACAGTCTGTCTCCTCAAGCACAAGGAAGAAATTATCTTAGATGTTAACCTGGTATTACCTGAGGGGCTGGGGAAGTACAATGGTTAATGCAAGAACATTGAAGAATGTGGGAGGCATGGGGAACTGAGTGTGAAGAATGTGTGTGTGTGTGTGTGTGTGTATATATATATATATATATATATATACACACAATATATATGTATATATATGTATATATATATATATATCTTAATGAAACCACTGCTTTGTACACTAACAACTAACTAACTAATCAACCAACCAGCTAAGAGAATATTGAAGAGATATATCCTAATTCATACAGCTGTGCTGTCAGCCCATAACGACTTCTCTTCCTAGGAAATTCTCAACAATAAGACTTAACATTCAGGGTTTTGCTCCAATCTTTACGAAATAGCAATAAATCGTAGTTTTTAGAAGCACTTAACTAAAGGAACGCTGCCTTTAAAGGGAGCTACTGGGGAGGATAAATGGGTGTCCTAGTGGCTTTGACGTTGTTTAAAACATTTATTCAGTGCTGTGTTTCTGTAGAGAAACTGTTTAAAATTATGAAAAATTCAAACACACAGAAAATACTCGCAACAGTGACTTTAAATAGATGCCGCCATTTGCCATGTTTAGTTTGGCTCCTCGCTCTCCTTCTTGTTTTATATAAATAGCATTCTATTGATATTTCCAAATTCTCGCCTTCTTTCTCTCTCCTCGGAAGAAGCCACTTTGCAGAAATTGTTGTGAACTTTTCCATGCGGCCTGATGCTATTGGCACTCATGAATGTATAATACCTTATTTATTTAAATGTGATATCAAATATGTAAATGTATGTCCATCTTTTCAAACTGCTGTGTAGTATTCAATTGTATTAATAAGCTGCATTTCCCCATCAATTTCCCCGCTGAAAGATGAAGTATAAATACAAATATATTTCACAACTTAAAAATAATCTTTTTTAATCTTGTGCTTTTGGTTTGTTAACATTTAAAAAAGAAATTACTTTTATGTTCTTGAGAATATGCAAGTTACATGTACTATAAAAATCTACTCGTTTTTCTTGTTACTTCTTTGCTTTAGGTATTCTTTTACAGTCACGTTTTAAATGGTGGTGTTTTCTGATTTGACATCTTTTCTACACTAGTAACAAGGGATCTCTTCTTTCATATACTATTTTGAGAACTGCAAAGTAAACTTCCACATTTAGGTTTTTATATTTCAGATTCTAGAGTGACAGAATTTATAGAATGAATCTCTCTCTCCTAATCTTTTAAAGTAAGTGGTCAGGTTTTGTTTTTTCCCCAGATGTATCTTTCTCTCACTTTTAAGTAGTTTGGTTGGCCACACATTTCTGAGGTCAGTTACTTCCTTACGGACCTCTGCTGTTGAGGGCGTGTGATGGCTTTATTTTTCCTTATGTCTGTGTGTGTGTCTGTGTCTGTGTGTGCATGCATACATAGAAGTCAGAGGATGACTTGCAGAGGTCGATTCTCCTTTTCTACTGTGAGGGTCTCAGGGATTGAACTCAGGCGCCCTTACCCAGTGGTCCATCTAGCTAGCCATGTATATTTCTGTTTTGGTAATTTTAGCATGATGTCCTGTATGGTTTCCTCAGGTAAATATTTCAGTTAAAAGTGTTCTTTAATCTAATTCTAACCTATTCTTTAACTTAGTCATGGAGTTTTAAGTGTTCAGTGACATGGTTTTTTCTTTTAATTGAAAGTAGATTTTTCCCCCTCATGTACTATATCCTGATTGTGGTTTCCCCTCCTTGGACTTCCTCCCTGCCTCCCCTCATATCTAGGTTCACTCCCTTTCTGTCTTTCATTAGAAAACAAACAGGCTTCTAAGAGATACAAATAAAATAAAATAAAAAGATAAAACAAAAGTCAAGACATCACAATTGGATAAAACTAAAGAGCCCAAGGAAAGGAACAAGACTCAGAGACACTTGTTTGCACACTCAGGAATTTGCACGCTCAGGAATTCCATAAAAATGCTCAGGTGGAGGGCATAGCATCTACACAGGGTACCTGGTGCAGACCTGCACAGGCCCTGTGTGCTGCCTTAGGGGCTGTATGTTTGTATGAGTTTGACCACGTTGATTTAGATGGCTTTGTTTTCTTGGTGTCCTCTGTCCCTTTTGGCTCTTACACTGCTTCTTCCTCCTCTTCCAAAATGTCCCCTGAACCCTGAGGGGAGGAATCTGATGAGACATTCCATTTCTGGCTGAGGGTTCTAAGCCCTCTCACCCTCTCCATGTCTGACTGTGGGTCTGATTTTGTTCCATCTTTGGCAGGAGAGAAGCATCTCCAATGATGACCTGCTCAGATCTGAATGAAGCACTGTTCTACTTCCCTGGCTTCTGTCCAGAAATGTGTGTGTGTGTGTGTACACACACACACACACACACACACACACACACACACACACATATATATGTATGTATATATATGTATAAATATATATATATATATATATATATATATATATATGTATATAAAATTTATAAACATTTTTCTTGGATTACTTACATCTTCTTCCAAGGCCTGAACAAATTGGTAAGTGGAATTTTTATATATTCAATTATTTTATTTTTTTCCTTATCTACTTGTTTCATTGTTGTTTTATTGTCTTAACATTTTGCAGATCAAACCTCACTGGGCTTCGCATATGTTGGGTTAATCGCTGTTTATGTTTGGTAATTTTTCACTGTGACCACATATTTAGGGAGGCTCATAGCTTTCCATGTAAAGGCTTTGTCTTGAGTTTTGGAATTCTTTAGGTTCCCCCAAGGCTGTCACAGGCTCATGATGGAGTTCTGTATCAATTTTCAGTTTAGATTTGCTCAGGCAAGGAGATAGCTGTTGAGCATGAAGAAAACATATGAGGGTCTCATGTTTTTAAGAGGGCTGTGTTTGTACTGCCTCTGGAGCAGAGACAGCCAAGGGGAGGGGCTTTCTTTGGACTTCCTTGTCTTCCTGTTGGCAGACATTCCTCCTGTGTTGTCTGTCACATATACATTCTCCGAGGATCTCAGTATTACGATCTGGTCTCTTACTGACATCGTCCTTGAGGAGACAGCCTTACTCTGTCATCCTGTGGATTTTAAAATCCAGTCTACAGTGTGATCAAGACACAATTTCTGTTTTCACCACTGTACCAAGGCAGGCTCAAGGACTCTTCCCTCTTCTCACACCCGACTCGAGTTTTATTCTTTTTATTCTTCTCACACCCGACTCGAGTCTTTATTCTAGACTTTGAAGATTCCCTTCCAAAACTTGAAAGCCCAGCTAAGCCTCCAAAATGACATCTGACTCATTTCCCATTTACTGTTTTTTAGAGCTGCTCAGAGGCCTAGAGTGAGAGAATATTCAGGCTTATCGGGTCTATTCCTAGGTCTGAGACTGCTGTGGTAATTCTTTAAAATAGAGTACAGAATGCTACCAACAATCTGCAGAATAAACAACCTCGCTATTAAAGAGTCACGGGTTTCATGGCTAGGCTGCAGAGGTCTGTATATCAGCCCATAGGGATGATGCTACTGAATTTGTCTCCACTCGAAGGTCGGATTAGAGTAAAGTGACGGGAGTGTGCATTTTCCCACTGTACATCATGCTGTGATGTCACATTATACAGAGCTGGTGGCATAAATCAGACCAAACATCAAAATGTGACACATGCATGTTTTCCTCTGTGTCTAAGGGTACTGCTGCATGTCAGAGCCTCCACAGAGAGAGGGGACCCAGTCAATTTTAACGTTCACTTTCTGCTGACCTTGGGCTTGGGGCGGATCTTGTCTTTCTTTTCCTTTATTGTTTCCTACGTCTCCTCTATGTCAGGTGGGCGACAGTGATTCGAATAGGACTTAATCCAGTCAGCAGTAAGAGTGTAGACACTCACCTCACTCAGAGGCTGAGCTTTGAGTCATGATGGTGACACATACCAGGCTTGTGACACGTGAAGCAGGATCTCAGTGGTGGGCTAGTTGGCAGAAATTGCGAACAAAACCAAATCCAGTTGCATCCAATGAGTTATGCAGAATGGAAAAGGCCTTAGCTCCCTTTCTTGTCACTATTACCAGATACATGGCAGAAGCAACTCAGGAGGGGAAGGATTGGTTTGGGGTCACAGTTTTGGGTGGCATCCATCCACCATGCTCGGCAAAGCCTGGCTCTGGCCATGGTGGCAGGAGTTTGTAGCATGGCTGTCCCCATTTTGGTGAATATCAGAAAGAAAGGAGAGAGCTTGGGATGGAAACTGTCTTAGGGTTCCATTGCTGTGAACAGACATCATAGCCACAGCATCTCTTTTAACGGGCAACATTCAATTGGGGTTGTCTTACTGGTTCAGAGGTTCAGTCCATTATCATCATGGCAGGAAACAGGGGAGTGTCCAGGCAGGCATGGCGCTGGAGATGCTGAAAGTTCCACCTCTTGTTCCGAAGGCAGCTGGGAGAAGACTGCTTTCCAGGAAGCTTGGAGGAAAGTCTCAAAGCCTGATCTCACAGTGACACACCTCCTCCAACAAGGCCACACCTCCTAATAGTGCGACTCCCTGGGCTTAGCACATTCAAATCACCACAGAACCCAAAACTCACCTCATCTTCAAACCTTCTCCCAGTCATGCCTGTCTACTAGCTGGGCTGTGGTCCCTAAAGCTTAACAGACTCCTAAATCAGCACCACCAGCTGGGGACCGAGTGTGACTCATGAATCTGTTACAGCACTTCAGATATAAACTATAATAACCGCAATCGTTATAACTATTCTTGAAATGAAACGCAAACCTCTCTGATGGGTTAGGAGACAGTCAGTTGCTAGGCTATCAAGTATGTCAGCCCTGTTGAGTTCAGTGTGATGTTGGTGACCTGGAGGAGACCTTCCATGGGGAAGTCATCCCTTAAGACCTGGGAGTGCTTCAGCCCATGGAGGGAATGAAGTTCACGGGCAGGGCGAGTCCCTCTGGGGCTGTTCTTCTTTCTCAACCTGGTGTGAGTTGTAGAGGTAGAGTAATAGGGAAAGCAGCAAAAAGCTTCCTACCTCAAATGTGAAGAGAATCCTATAAGGCCCTACAAAGGCAGGAAGGATAAGACAAAACCAAATTGGGGCAAAGCACTAAGGCATTAAAGGAGAGAAGATGGACAGAGCCCGCCCAGTAGATTCTGCTGCTTCAGCTGCTCTGACGACAATCAAGGGTATTTGCTCCCAGGTACGTATATTGAGCACCAACTGAATACTGTGCTTGATAGTGTAGTCACAATGATGAGCAGAAGCCTGCTTGCTGCCCCTGAGGCCTTTAGTAATTACATCCCACTGTAGTGGTTAGGCAGACTAAACAATATAAACTCCTTGAAGACAGACTCTGTTTAATTGACTTCCGAGTTCCCCTGTGTGTGCAGAGGAAGACTTTAAGCAACAACTTAGTAAATATGCTTAATAAAACAACAACAGAAAATGTGTAGAAACAGTGACCCACTGTGCAGTTCTTAGGCCCTGCCGCTGACTATTGATTGGTCTATACTTTATACAGGTGACCAGGTGTGTCGCTATTTTAAAATTACCTGGGATATTATACTTTACTTTTTATTTTAATTAAGCATAAATGTCTAGATGGTCATCACTACTCTTTTCTTCTCCTAATGATCTACAACTGGAGGGAATCTCATTGTTAAAATGGTACTATTATAAATCAGCATCAACACTGACCTGATAGAAACCTGAATTACAAGTAGGGCATATTTAAAACTCAGCTGCGTGTCAGTGCCCAGTGGCTTACACTGATGTGGAACCTGAGTTTTAAATTATTATTTTAAAGACATACCTTTTATTTCACAACAACACAAAGAGAATCAGCATTGTCTGTAGGCTGAGTAGCCTGTGTGGGAGTGACTCAGGCTCAGACTCAGAGAGCTACAGAGCCCCTGAGGCCAGCCTCCTTGGTCAGGTACTCCTAGACTTCTCAGTTGGATAGGAAGCCATTAGTTCACCATTTACTAATTTCCAATGTTTCCATTGGGTGAAAATTGCTATGGTTCACCCTACTTATTCTTATATACAATTACCTTGAATAGATTCTCCCCAACAATTTTGCCTAGTTTGTAGCAAGTGTCTGGCCAGCATTTAAGGAAGCAGCAGATAACTTCCAAAGGTCATTATGCACTAACGAATCTTCTCTCCATCTTCCACCCCATTTCCCCTATATTCCCCATGACCATATATTCCTTCAAGTTTATTATGCAAATGTCACAGTTCGTCATTATCCTCAAAACTTTGAGTTATCTACTGACCTTTTCTATGCACTGTATGCAGTGATGTAGGAAGCCAAAATATAAATACAAGTTGACAGTGACGATAAACATTAAAAAGAAAAAAAAAACCACTAGACGTTATCAAAGATGAATGAATAGGAGAAACTGAGGAGGAGGAGCCTGTGATTTAGTTTCCAAAGCTGACACAACACAGGGCTCTGTTTCATGAGGACAACACAGTCTAGGCATAAAAGCAAGATAGGAAACCCAGTGGGTTAGATGGTATTTATTGAACAGTAATTAGGGAGGCTACAAGTTATTCTGGAAGACACTTGCTATAAATTCTGGACTGAATCCATCATTTGGATCTCTGAGCAAGGGATATTGAGTAACACAATAAATAACGTGTTAGGTTATTTAGTTAAAAAAAAAATCACATAGTGGGAGCCAGCATGAATTGACTATAAAAGCTGAGGTTAAACCCTGCAACTGAGTCCTAGAGAAGTTAGTTTTACAGGATCTCATCACTAGACTGCATGTGGGCTGGTTTTAATGACCAAACAATTCATGATGAGTGGAGCCCGTTGAGTGGTCTGGGTTGCTCATAGGTCCTTGTACGCACAAAGGAAATGGACAATCAAGGAGGAGCTTAGATCTGTGAGAATTTACAAAGCACAGGATGTCCTATGGTGTCAACATTGTACAACCTCAAGATGTACCACACAATAAGACCAAGAAGAAGAATCAATCCGTGTGGGAAAATAGCTCTTGAGGTTCCCACTGAACCCAAACCCTCATCTCCACGGACTCACACGTGTGTAAGAAGCCCTTACTGTAGCTCACACAGACCACAGAGAAGCCATGATTTTTATCTCTGGCCTGTGTCCTACACTCTAGCCCAGTCTGTATGGAGCAAGCAAGAAACAAGGCATGGAGGGGAGGGAAGGAGGAGGGAAAGGGGAAGAAGAGGGAGGGGGAAGAAGGGGAAGGGGGGAGAAGGGGAAGAGGGAAGAATGGGAAAGGCATGTTACACTTGCGGTGCAGACAGTCCTACCTGGGTTCCTTCTAATGAGTCTTCCTTTAAGCCCGGGTCTGTCGGGCGAGCGGCGAGGCAGCTGTCTGCAGTGGAGTGCTTTGACACATTATTGCACTGTACACTAGGTCGCTCATTCAATCAGCCGCGGCGCTGCTCTTCGCATAGAGCATGTCACATTTGACAGATTTATCACTAGACTGTGGGCTCTATTTTCCACAGCGCTGGGGAACCCTTTCCCATTAGTGATAGCAGGAGTGATGTTTATGCATGAAGAGAGGCTGTTCGATTGGGCAATCGGAGGCCTCCTCTGCAGGCGCGAGCCAGCTCCCACTTATCAAGTGGGGCTAATAGGGGATATTCATATGCACCGGAGAATCAATTCTCCGTACATGGGCCTCTACCACAAAAATAATTGCTACTCACTGGTGGTAAAGATCTCAGCAATGTCAGAGCCTTAATGGCGAGATTAATGTTCTACTGCTCCCAGGCTGGGCCATTTCTCTCCAACTAGAGAAAAAAAAAATCCAGGGCTTGGAGCTTGGTGAGATGGTTTTTGGGGGTGAAATGCAGAGCTATACTGACTTGCTATGGTATTATGCAAACCTTGTATCTGTAGTTTTATCTTTCTATAGACTTTAATTAGGTTGAAGCCATCAATGGGTCATGTGGAGTTTAGGCCCAAGGCCTATTACCTAAATATTTGCTGTTCTGTGCTTCAGTATTTCTGTTTGTAAAATTAGGAAGCTGTTTCAGATGATTTTTGCACAAAAAAGTGATTGTATCTTTATATAGATAGCATGTTACATTGAAAACACATTTGATTTTTTTGTCTTCTATTAGGTTACAGTCTGTCATTTTAAGAGCCCAGTGCAACATTAGATGTGCAATATACATATAACATATATACCTGTATATATAGTATGTAAAATTATATTAATTATATGCATAAAGTTATAGTAATATACCTGAACTTAATGAATCCCCATAAATATTTTTAATTGAAAATAAAATTTTATGACCCTATAACTGTATCATTTGTAACCCAGTCAATAATCATGCAACCCCTTAAATGAAATATTTATGGGCTCCCATTCTTGCATCAGCAAAATTTTGGAAAGAACTCAGTGAAACTACATTGTCGTGACTACGTCATTAGCACATATTGCTCCGATTTATTGAAGGCCTCTAACAAAGAAAGGCTTACCGAGCAGAGTAGAGTTACCGTGGGCAAGAGTAGACAGGTAAAAGCCTCGCCACAGATGACCTTGATTTAATGGATTAAGTAGAGCCTGACTAGGTCCACAAAGGACAGCTATGCTTACTGCATAGGCAGAAGGAGGTGGGAACACCACCGTAGTGTGAAAGAAAAGAAAGGCCACATAGGACTAACAGAGAGTATTAAGCTAGGAGTAGTGCAACTGATTGTGGGTCCTGATGAATTTGACAAGAACTAAAAGATCTGCAATGATCAACAGCCGAAAATCAATTCAAACTAAACTTGATGAATCTCCATTGTGGCTTACCTGTGTCAGGTCATGTGACTTCACTGTCATCTTTCTTATGAACGCAATATGTTCGGTGCTCAAGCTTCACTGATAATGACTCAGTTGTAGAAAACATACATCTCATGTATTCAGAGTTCCACTCTTCGGCTCGGAAGTACTGAATTAACATGACATTGGACCGTATTGTGTCAGAATGTTTGAATTGTAAATACTGATATCTGATTGCTAACTTGAGTTTCATTAAAAAAAATCATGCATTCTGATTTGTGATTAAGGCAGAGTTTTGAAATGACTCTAAATACATGTTGGACTTTTGTACTATGTTTCTGCAAAGAACCATGTTCTCAACACTGACAATGATAAAATAAAAGTAGCGAATGACCCTGAAGATATGTAATATGCTGTGTCCTACCGAATCAAATATTCAGCTAAGGTTTAATTCTTCTATCAGTATACAAATTTGCTTTTACTTTAGTAAATGTTAAAATTATATGTATACTAGAGAATTATTTTAGTAAATATACTTCCTTTGACTTAATATCAGTAAATATTTGATCTGTACACCTATTTTTATAAATCTTGATTTGTGGGAGTCCCATAACCCTTTCTTAAAGGTAAAAGGGTCGTGAGTGGGAACAGCTGAAGAAGCCTTGGTCTACAGAGTCTGTAGAAGGTGTGGCCTGTTGGCTGCAGCTCTGGAGTTGAAGAAACCAGACCCCACGTCTACTCCCTCAGCTCTTCCCAGGTCTGTGACCTGTGGGGGAATGAGCCTCACCACCGTGGCAGGGCCATCTCGCTATATTTCCCCACGTTTCTTTTTCCTGAAATCAAGGTGTTCCGACAGAATATTCTTTAGAGTCATTTGAACATTGCCGAGTTGTGTTTTCCTCTTTGCTCCCCTATCACTGTTCTTTATCCTCAGGGGACTGGCGAAGCAGTGTGTATTTCTTCTACACCAATCTTCATAGATATTCTGCCCCTGTAGGTTAGAATACTGTTATTATATCACTACAACAATACCCTTTTCTTCTTTTCCTTCCTTATTGTTTTTCTCTATTTAATGTGTGCAAGCATGCATTTGTGCATGTGTACGCTTCCTTAGTCTGGCCTCAGACTTGCTCTGTATTCAAGGAGGTCCTTGACTATGTGACTTATTGCTCCAAAGTGCTGGGACTACAGGTATGGGCCACTAATGCCTGATTTCTTTCTAAAAACAGTATTTTGACAGACTCCCTTCCCATTGCCCTTAACTTCCTTCTTCCCTCCATCTAGAATTCACGGGACCCAGAGACATAAAAATAAAACAAATACTGTTTAAAATGTTCTTTTATTCTGCAGAGATATAGAAAGCTTAACTTAACTGATGGCAACAGTGATAAACACATTCCTGGAATGTGTTACAGATAAATCTCTTTCCTTTTGCAGAGAGCAGAAACAGATAGTGAGCACAGTGAAGTCAAAGTTGCATGCTCTCTGCCAGTCTCTGTAAACACCAGGCAGCACCTTCTCCTCTTTGGGGAAAACTTGGCTTCAGTGTTCCTTTTCTGGTTTTGACTTTATAAACTCATTCCTCGGAGTTTGCTTCGAGCTATGTGTCTGATTGTAGATCAAAGGTGTCACTGCAGAGGGGGATGCACTGGTGTCACTGCAGAGGGGATGCACTTGGTGCATTTTTTTTTGTTTGTCTTCTAATTAGGCTTTGTTTTCCTCTTTATTTTTTGTGATTTTTGAAGTTGGTGCATATTAGCTGTAAGACATCTCAGAATGGATGTCAATCATTATTAACAAGATACAGATAATGGTCATTAATTATTATAGCACATTTTCTTTCTGTGGAGAGGAGAAATGGAATGGGGAAGAGAGGGAGAGGACAGAGAGGGGACAAGAAGGGCAAGAAAGGCTAGAGGGGACATAGAGAGGAGGGGAGAGGGAGAGGGAAAGGGAGGGGAGAGGGAGAGAGGAGGGGAAAGGGAGAAGGAGAGGAGGGGAAGGGGATAGGAATAGGGACAGGGAGGAGAAGAGAGAGAGAAAGAGAGAGACAGAGACAGAGAGACAGGGAGGGCAGAGGGAGAGGGAGACAGCAAGGGAGAGAGGGAGGGAGGAGGAGGGGGGAAGGGAGAGGGAAGGGGTGTTACTGGAGAATGAGTCATCCAAACTGCTTTTCAGCTAAATCACGCAGCGTTCCTCTCTGTATGAATCCATTTCATCTGACTCATTCTTACGCATCAGTGTTGAAGTTCAACCTTAGATCTTTTCATGCCTCTTTCCTCTTTTCCTGGGCTTAAAACCTGTGGCTGTTCTTCTCCAATGCAAGAACGTGGGAATGGATAACACCCTTGAGTTTCATTTAGAGCTGGTGTCTCCTGGGGGCCTTGCTGGGTTCCATGTCAGTAACTGCTATGGCTTACGGAGCATATCTCTGTGTACCCCTGTTTGAGTTCATACCACTTCTGGGTATGTCTAGAGTACTAGAACTTTCCACCTAGACTCTGACAGTAGAGATGCACACAGCTTTTGAATTCTTTCCAGGTATCCCTGAGGTATCCTCCACTCTACTATCTGTGGTGTGGTGGTTTGAATATGCTTGGCCCAGGGAGTGGCACTATTTGGAGGTGTGGCCTTGTGGAGTAGGAGTGCCATGGTGGGCGTGGGCTTTCAGACCCTCAGTCGAGCTGTCTGGAAGTCAGTCTCTTCCTGGTTGCCTTAAGATCAAGATGTGGAACTCTCAGCTCCTCCTGAGCCATGCCTGCCTGCATGCTGCCATGATTCCTGTTATGATGATGATGGATTGAACCTCTGAAATTGTAAGCCTGCCCCAACTAAATGTTTGCCTTTAGAAGAATTTCCATCTCCCTATCAGGTCATGCTTTTTCCTAGCCCTTAGCCTATTTTGTCTCATTCATTTGGATCAGCCGGATACTAGGCTCTTGGACCAGTTAACTTTCCAGGAACTAAGAAGGTTCCAGTCTTGAAATGTAGCTGGTCACTCATCCTATGATTTTGCACAGGAAGCTGCAAGAAGACAATGCATTTGAGCTTACATACACTATTTACATGGTCTCATGTGCATTAAAGACTGCATTGCAGCAAGGTTACTGAAAGATCCAGTACCCTTTTATTTGTGGTTTTTAGAATTTAGAAATGAAATCGGCATTTTATTTTAGGCGATGGTGTTGGTTTTTATAGTATGGGAACAAAGGGACAGAAATAGGAAAAGGTAGATTGGCTAACATCAAGTTACTTACATTTTATTTTATAAAAATGAGTTTACAAATCAATAGCTTGCTCTGTGGCATTTTCAAATGCACTACATTTCAATTGATTCCTCATTGGCACATCCTTTCTCTTCCATTTTCATTTCTCCTGTGGTCTATTCCCCTCTCTCTATGCCTCCCTCAAAGCCCTTTTTTCTGTCCATATGGGCCCCTTTCTATTCTGGCCTTTCTCCCATCTTTCCTTTTCTTGGATACCCGTGTTTAACAGCTGGAGGTCAGAATCTGCAAGTCATAGAGTGAGTACGTGTCGTGTTTGCCTTTCTGAGCCTGTGTTACTTTCATTAATGTTTCCAATTCCAACCATTTTGTTGTAAATTTTATTTCTCTCTACAGCTGAATAATATTCCATTGTGAATGCCACCATATTCTCATTATCCACTTTTCTGTCAAAAGATACACAGGCTGATTCCATTTCTTTATTATAGTGAAAAGGGCAATAGCCAACTTGTCTGTGAGTCTGTCTCTACAGTGGGATATAGAGTCTTCTCAGTAGATGCCTACAAGTAGAACAACTGGATGTTTTAATGTTTTTGTTTGTTTGCTTGCTTGCTTGTTTTTTTTTAAAGAAACCTCCACACAGCCTGCCTTAACGACTATACCAGCTCCAACTCCTGCCTACAGTTATTAGGAATCCATCTTTTTTGTCAGGGCTACAACAGAAGGAACTTTCTTCGTGCACTGATTCAAGTTGATTGGACCCTTTGAGGGTGCTTTGTGGGATTGCTTGGTCTGTTTGAATCTAGTTGCTTCCTTAAGGCTCACTTGATCATCTGGCATTTAGCATTTGCTATTTCATCTTTGCTTGGTCTGATCTGCTTGCAGGTATTATAAAAGGTTGTGGGAGACCAAACTGTGGAAAACCAGACTCTCAACAGCTCTCACCTTGAGAATCCACTGACCTTGCAGTTTACAGCTGAACCACCCCCTTCTTCACACAAGGCTGATCAACTGGTTCTTATCCTGGCGGAACACCTGTGGTTGTCTAGACAGAACCAGCATTTCAGAAAAGCTGCTATAAGCCGCAGTCTACCATGCCCCAGATGACCTTTCCTCTTTCTGTGCCTTTAGCATTTCCCTCAGCCCCTCCCTACTTCCTCTTTCGGTGCTTTCAAAACCAGGCTTTGAATTTTTTATTAGAGAGGCCTTGACAAGACACCCCTTTTGCTTGGCTTCACTTTTCTTTCCCGCCCATTTCTCTTAACAGGCTTGGTCCTCCTCGACTCCCAGAATAACTAGGTCCTGCGGGACGGGATAAAAGGTCATCTCAAAATGATGATTTCTCATTAATAAGTACACATCAACTTATCCTATGTAGGGAAATCCACATTTGAGATGATGTCATCACGAATACAAATTTGTCATCGTCTTCTTTCTTTCTTTCTTTCTTTCTTTCTTTCTTTCTTTCTTTCTTTCTTTCTTTCTTTCTCTCTCTCTCTCTCTCTCTCTCTCTCTCTCTCTCTCTCTCTCTCTCTCTTCCTTACTACTTCCTTCCTTCTTTTCTAATTTACACTGAAAATTGACTAAAATAAATAGGCAAAGGTTTAGAGTCTTCCTCACTGACATGTTCATCAGCAGAACTCCCTCAAGGGACTTCTGAGGAAGGGGAGACCCAGCTGTCAGCCACATTGACTCTCCCTTCTGAAGGAAGGTGAAATGTTTTTTCTGAGCTCTGCAGGCGTAGCTGTGGAATCCTTCCCCCCAGCCATGCTTATCCCATGTGTGTATGGTGTCTCACTGACTCAGATCTTTACAAACTGAAGTTGTCTCAAAGTAGTAGCCATGATTTCTTATTTTTCTTGTTATCTGGTGATTTTAGAATGAGCATCTATTCTTGGCCACTACTCTGTGAGAATCCAACTTGCATCCCAGTGATGTGACCACTTAGTTAGAGAAGACTATGGATTGGTGACACTGAGGCATCTCAAGTCTGGCTTTTCTGAAAACTGCCATTTTCATGTCTTTCTTGGAATGTTTCCTATAGGTGCATCTTAGAATGGTTCGCAGTCTGTGAGATGTTCATGAGTTTTGAATTTTAAGAGTCTTCATGCATGTCTCTGTTGAAGTTTTGATCTTTTGTTATCTATTGTAATCTAAGTGCAGGCAAGTTATTTCTGATTGGTAAATAAAGAAGCCAACAGTCAATAGTTGGCAGAAGAGACCTATATGGGGTTTAGGTTTCCTGGGCTTGGGCTTGAAGAACATCTATCAGGGAGAAGGTGCAGGAGGAGGAAGGGGAAGCTGCCAGGGGTTAGGGGTCAAGAGAACATGGCCCTGCAGGCTGGCCAATTGGAGTTAAGAGCAGCCCAGATGAAACATGGTAAGTGATAACTCATGGTTATCAAAAGGAAAGAAGATTCTAATATCATAGAGGGTAGGCAGCTACCCAACTTTTGTGCTGTTTAAGGCTTATTGTAAATATAAAAGTTGTGTGTGTTTGTTATCCAGGAACTATATAGTCTAAGGCAGGGTAGAAACACCAGGTCAGGATTAAATAATTTCTACAATTTACTTCTCAGTTGGCCACTAATCTGTTCTGCTTGACAGTTGGTGTTTTCTCCCATCCAGATCAGTCTGCAGATAGCACTGGCCATCTAATATCAGAACTTCTTGGTTAATGAGCAGAATCCTGACTGATCTCAAAATATGTATTGTTTATATGACACCATGTAAAAGAGAAATCTATTCTTTTTGGTCTTTATTACTATATGTCCACAAATGCAGCTAATTATCTTTAACTTTACTCTAGGATTATAAGTGGTTTCCAGGTAGTACGTTATTTTTCAAAACAATCCACAAAGTATAGGCCAGGAATACATGTTGGATATTTTCTGTGTGCCAGACAGAGTGGTAAGTTTAAAGGACAAACGAGGCAAAGCCCAAGTTAGCAAGAAGCCAAGAGTTGAATGGAGTAAAAATATTTAAGTAAGCAATCACTGCCACGTGGTAAATCCTGTGACAGGGATGATTTGTATGTCACAGAGCATCTGTTGCATGCCAGAAACTTGCAAGGTAGTGAAAACAAAATAGATTCCTTATTTTAGAGGAATTTACAAACTAGTAGAAGAAACACAATTAAAAACAGGCATTTCTTGAGCCTGGAGAGATGGCTTAGTGATCAAGAGCACTTGCTACTTTTCCAGAGGACCCAGGTTCAATCCCCAGCACCCACACAGCAGCTCACAACTTTCTGTCAGTCCATTTCCAGAGATGTGATATTCTCACAGACATACAGACAGACAAAACACCAATGCATATGAAATAAAAATAAAAAGAAGCAAACAACAACAACAACAAAAAAAAAACAAACCAAGAACCCAGGTGTTTCTGATGTGTCATCTCCAGTGCTAGGATGAAAGGGCGAAGTTTACACTGCCTCAGTGCAAGTGTAGGTTAAATCCCTGACATTGCATGGTATACAAAAGATGCATTTTGATTTCTCTTCTCCCTTTTTGGTGTGGCACATGATATATGTTAATCCCACCAGGTGAGTATAAGATCACTACCACAATCTTTGAGCCAAATTTAAAGCAAAATTTTATTTGAAGCAATAAAAACCAAAGCAATTTGGTTTTATTGGAGATGCACCAGAGAGCTGGCTAGCTAGTCTTGTAGTTTGGGTTAGAGTGAGCAGTCCTGAGTCTGTTTCTAAGGCCCTTCTAAGGAGTAAACTTGCAAGCAGTTGCAAAGCAAGTCTGGAGAAGCAAAACCATGGAGCAGTAAGGAAGTGCAGAAAAAGCTACAGATAAAACAAAGCAAAACCCAACAAACCCCACAAAACACAACACAAAACAAACAAACAAATAAGCAAACCAGTCAGCATCATGTGTCACTGATTAGGGAGGTTAGAGTGTTCTCAAAAACAAGTCAAGGTCATGGTTTGGGTCAGGTCAGGTTCCAGGAAACAGACTTTTAAACAGAAATTCATCTCTTATAGTAAATGGAAACTTATTTTTAACAATACAACACAATGGCTCCTGCCTTCAAAATGGAGTCAGGCAGATTCCTCAGTATATTTCAAAGATGGATCAACTATTATCTTCCAAGTCAGTGCCATTTGACACCATGCCATGTTTCTTCATGAAGAAGAGTTTCAGTGCACACCCCTAGACATGAGGGTGGTTTCAGGACTCAACCAAAAGACCACGGTGGAAATCACAATGCATGCTTTCTGAGGCTGGGCTGCGAGACACCGAGATTTGTCAGCTGGGTCTCTAGAATACTCTCTTTCTAGTGGTCTTAGCTCTAGCTTTTTCTAGAAACCAGCTGTCTGGCTCTGATAATACCAAGCCACGTGGTGAGATCAGACACATGGAGGGAGTGGAGGAAGCCCCCAGTCAGGCAAGTCCTGAGCGAATGTGTATTTTCACACAGGCTTGTCGTGCCAAGGACTACAAGGTCTAGGACCCATGCAAAATTGGTAAGGCTGTTTGTTACTCATATAGCTGAAAAAGGGTGGCAACGCTCTCCTTAGATACCTTGGTATGAGTATTTATGAGCACTGATCAGCGTGAGCAAGGGCTTCCTTTCCGGGGATGTTTATAGCCGGAGACTGCTTGTCAGCAGAGACCTTCTTCTGAATCTAGGCTGCTCCCCACGTAGCATTGTTCACAGTAAACAAGCTGAGGTTCCAGGGCGCAGCACAACATTAAATCCCAGCTCCACTGTCTGTGCGTCTGTGTATCCAGCATACATTTTCACTCCTGCCATCCCTAGTGAGGGTTCCAGGATGCCACCAGACATGGAAAGGTACAGAATTGCTGGCTAATTGTCTTGGCTTAGCCTTTGTGTTTTTCTAGTGAAGTCACTCCACACAAAGTCTGCAGATGATTCCAGCCTCAATATTGTCTGAGTGATGCTCAACCTTTGAGCCTTCTAAGCTGAGGGTCTGGGTGCCCCATTCCAGAAAGGAGTCTATTTTTATTCTCTTTAAAACTGTGTGTGTGTATGTGTGTGTGTATATGTGTGTACATACACACATACACATACACATACACATACACATACACATACACATACACATACATACTCAGAATGGATGGCATCTGAGAGGAAACCACTTTATAATGAATTATATCATTTTGGAATATTGTCTTCAAGGAAGCTCACATTTCTGTATGCAAGTTTTTCAGTTAACTTAGGAAAAAATTAGTCATTAATTTTTTTGAATCCTGTCACAGGGTCTTGGGAGCCCATCCCTGACTAAAATGATTTTCCATCGTGTGTGAAATTATGAGTCTGCTTGCTTGAGAAACAGTTCACTCCTCTGATAAAGGGCCACTTGTCTTCTTCCAGATTTAGTGCAAATACAACCAGGGAAAGAGCTGATTTATTTAGTATTCCTGTCATAAAGCTGCAAGACACAACATTTTGTAAATGATTAGTGGGAGAGAGTGCCTTGGTATATTAAGAGACACTGGCTACCTCAAATATAGTATTTCATCAGGATTTTTTGTTTTTTAACCACTGATTAGCATTTAGAGGAAGGATTTGTTTCTGTGAAGCAGATTTAGAAAAAGATTGATATTAAACTAAAAATTCTCTTTCGTTTCAGTCATCTGACCCTTCCACTTATTAACAGCTGAACTGTGTATATTTCCAAGACTGGCAACTTAGAAATTGTCTAAGGAAGAGATTCATTTTAATTATGCGAGCTGAAAGCTCTCCCCCCATTTTTCTTCTATTTTTCTATCTTGCAGTAATTGAGAAATCATTAAAAATTAGAATACAATTTCATTAAATTTGGAGGGGGAAAAAGAGACTATGTTAATATCCAAAATATTTCTTTTCTTAGACTGTAGTCTTGACAGATGAGATAATTAACTCTGAGTCTCTGTGGTGGTAAAATAGGTGACGTGGAAGGAAAACAGGGAGATGTGGTATATGGTTAATTAATGGATGCCAATTATAGCTCAGGTAGAATTAAATAAATATCCCAAGAAAGTGGGGAACTCATTAATAGTGGCCATAGGTTAGGCCTCAGGACCATATCCATTTAGACTACTATCGCACCTTCCAGGTAGCCAGAAGCTGGTAAGTGGGCATGGGGCAACTCCCATCCTCCATGCAGAAATACCATGGGCTTAAGACACTCTTGTATCCAGAAAATTCTGACCATGTCTGCAGAAAAAGCATGCTTCTCGATGGTTGGCTCCCCAGTTCTTTGCAAACGTAGTCAAATGAAAAGACAGGACACACTTACCCGGACGTCTTGCTAGCACCACCTGACTGTTCTGCCTTTCAGTTCTCAAAACTTTCATGTATTTTCTTGCAGAATTTCTATGTGCAAGTTTATAGAACCTCTCCAATTTCACAGTCTAATTGCTCCTTTAAACACACACACACACACACACACACACACACACACACACACACACAAAAGAAGAGAAAAGGTAAAATTAGCTCCAAGATTGTTCCTCCAGCACCTGTTTGGGTGGTTCATAGCAGACCCGTCTCAGCTCTTTTCTGAGTGCTCTTGCTGAGTGGATGTGAATGCAGAGTTTGGCC
The DNA here is from genome assembly GCF_947179515.1 of Apodemus sylvaticus. Classification (NCBI taxonomy): domain Eukaryota; kingdom Metazoa; phylum Chordata; class Mammalia; order Rodentia; family Muridae; genus Apodemus; species Apodemus sylvaticus. The sequence goes on from NC_067485.1 coordinate 18,801,189, forward strand.
CGAGGCAAGACAAAGCAACATCTTGAAGATGTAGGCCATGCAGAAAGCCAACCGGAGAATGTTGACACCTTTCTGTGCATCTTTGGGCTATATACCTGCATTAAAAGTAATAATTATTCTCAGGGTTATTTTCTACCCCATCAAGAGAGATTTTCAGTTAATGTTTTTTAGATTGTTTCAGAGGAAGCCATGTGCCCCTAAGTTTTTGTGCAATTGCAATATTTTATTCTAATATATATATATATATATATATATTAGCTTGCTTGTTGGCTCAGTAGCTGAGCCTCAATAAGCCTTGCTAATTTCTCGAAATTTGGAACAGTGTTTTGCCACTTTAGAGATAATCCCTTAAAGCCTCCTTAGCGCTGACGGTAATAAATCATGCCCTCCACTAAAAGCCTCGCTGTCATTTGATATTTATGACACGGAGTGAGTAGTGGACTTAAAAGCCATTTCACGTGTCTTATTACTTCAATCACCTAATTTATGGGTTTCAGTTGCGGTCTTGGCCAGGAAAAGTACCTTCCCTTCCCTGATCAATACAAGTCTGCCTTCGGATTCTACCTCCCCTGTACCGCTCCACCACGGCCTCTCCTGGAGTTTACAGGTCCTACCCTCTTCCTTCAGGCTCCATCATTCAAGGAAATGGCGGTCTGAAATGGAAAGGAAGTGTCAAGGCTGATGTTATAGGTCTTAGCTGATGTTACAGGTCTTAGCTGAACTTGTCAAAAGGTATCTTAGTTATTTTTAGTTGAACTATCTTGCCCTAGGGAAGGAAAAGCTGTCAAAAATCTCCCATGTTTAATATGTACATCTCTGGCTTCTTGGAGAGAGTATGAAGGGAGCATTAAATATGGAGTGGGTAAGGCAGAGCAAAGGATACTTAGCCTCAAGAAGAAGAAGAAGAAGAAGAAGAAGAAGAAGAAGAAGAAGAAGAAGAAGAAGGAAGAAGGAAGAAGAAGAAGAGAAGGAGGAGGAGCAGGAGGAGGAGGAGAAGGAGGAGGAGGAGGAAGAAGAAGAGGAGGAAGAAGAAGAAGAGGAAGAAGAGGAAGAAGAAGAGGAAGAAGAGGAAGAGGAAGAAGAGGAAGAAGAGGAAGAAGAGGAAAAAGAAGAAGAAGAAGGAGAAGGAGAAGGAGAAGGAGAAGGAGAAGGAGAAGGAGAAGAAGACAAGAAGACTTGCTATTCTTTGTTGCTGTGTTGGGCGCCAGATTCTCTCCCTTCCACAGTGAGAATTAATCTCTGTCTCCATATGCCACTCATTCTCGGCCTCATGGCAGAAGAGTATGAATGCAGAAGGAAAGAGTGAAAACAGCAGAGACATGTAAGAGAGCGCTGGCTAGCTCTGCTGGGTCTCAGCCATGAGACTGATGGGAAAGACAGCTGTTGGATTCCTTGATTTCAACATCAAATAAGATGTGCATACAGAGATACGCCCCGCCTTTCCTGACCTTAGCTCTGGATCCTCATGGGAGAATTGAAAATGTATGCAAAGACTGTCACATGTAAGGCACTAAAAGGCAAGGTCTTCCTATGGTCTCGGCTATAGAGTTCTTGGCCACTTGTGTGCAAGGACCAAGGTTTTTCTTTCACACTCACCTTTGTTTCACCCCCCAGGGTCTTACCTGCATGCCCCTCCTCCTCTATTCTGGGTAGATCCTTTGGTCACCTATAGGATGAGTTTCTCATTCTCCTCTTGCTGCCTCGGAGATAGACATAGGAAACCCCTGTGCACATGTTCTCCCCCCCCCCCCCACACACACGCCTATGATGTGAACATGAAACTTAATGCAAGCAAAAGGGGCTGGTAGTGCCATCTGCTAAGGGATTCGGGAACTACTTACCTTACCAAGTAGATTCACTGGAAGAAAGAACTCCCTTCTCCAGACATGGCAACATCAGCTTGTCACCTCTTAGCCTGCTGGATCACCTTTCTCACCTGAGGACTGTACAGATGGAATCAGGGCAACCCCTGCATCCTGGGCAGTCCCATTCCTGATGTTTTTCCGCAAATGAAAACTTGTGTATTTTTACGGAAGGTGTATTTAGCACTGTGGCTGAATAGCTTGGATCTCTAGCAGTGAGAGGATTAGACTCTGAGAGAAACCATTCTCTTTTTGATATTCAATCCTTTGCATAACATTGATGCTTCCACCAGGCGGTGGTGGCACACGCCTGTAATCCCAGCACTCTGGGAGGCAGAGGCAGGCAGATTTCTGAGTTCGAGGCCAGCCTGGTCTACAGAGTGAGTTCCAGGATAGCCAGGACTATACAGAGAAACGCTGTCTCGAAAAAACCAAATCCAACCCCCCCCCCCCAAAAAAAAAAAAACCTGATGCTTCCTTTCAGGTTGAGAGGTTAAGATAGGAGTTCCACAATCCAGGCGTATTTGTAGGTTTTCTCAGTAAAGGCAGCTGTGGTGACTAATGAGGACACCTGTACTCTTTAGAGTATAAAAATGCTACTTAAGTATTTTATTATGTTATGCACCCCCCCCCGTGTGTGTGTGTGTGTGTGTGTGTGTGTGTGTGTGTGTGTGTGTGTGTACATGTCTGTGGGAGTCTCAGAAGAGGACATCAGATCCCCTGGAGCTGGAGTTGCACGGGGTTGTGAGCTGTCCAATGAGAATTCTGGGAACTGAACTCAGGTCCTCTGTAAGAACAATGAGAGCTCTGAACCACTGAGCCATCTCTGGCTACATTTAAGCAATATGGATATATTTTTATTTGTGATGTGATTATATTATTAAAAAATCCCACAATAAATTATAAATGTAAGTAAAATGGATGAAGTATATTTAATATATTAGGTGTTCTTTCACACATGAGAGAGAGAGAGAGAGAGAGAGAGAGAGAGAGAACAAAATGTTGATTCTTACCCTTATGATTGTAAGGTTGACCAGAAGGCTTTCTGAAACCATCCAGCATTGTGTGAAGAAGTGGAGGGCATGTGACTTTCAATGGTGTCAAAGACGAAGGTTCAATCTATGACACCTACTGCAGTTAAAGACCAACTCTACTTGATCTGTCATATAAATTCAAAGTAGGACCATTGTTTTCCTTTGTCACTGATGTTACTTTAAGTACATGACTGAGAGAAGAGAGGAATGGATGAATTTTGGCTCTAACCTAGTCCATGCTGAATATGGACAACTGACAGCTTGCTAAAAACAAATCATTTACCTTCACATTCTGTGAGGGAGAACTTCCTGTTTTCCATCCCTCCCTGCCTGCCTGTCTTCCTTCCTCCCTCCCCCCCCCCCCTTCTACATTTTGGGAAGTCTCATGTTGTAGTCCATGCTGACCTTGAACCCTCATTCTCCTCTTTATTCCTACAAGTCACCTCTCCTGACAATTGTTTTAATTCATTATGTCCATACACCTTGTTATATCAACAGGCATCTTTGAAAGACAACAGACACCCACAGGACAGGGCCTCTGAGATTCTCAGTCTAAAAGGTCTCCATCTGAGGAACTTTAGAATCTTCAACAGATTTCTACAACTTGATCTTAATTCCTGTCGACGAAGGCCCCTGTTCCACTTCATTTTTTTTCTAAGTATTTTTAAAGCAACCATCAGTTCATGTTGCTCACCTGTAGACCACAGCAAGCCACAAATAGGTCCCGAGTAACTTGCAATCTCTTGCTGTGTACTGAGCACGTCAACCTTCCCTTGTGACCCAAAGATATTTTTTTCTTTTTTGTGCTAGGTGCCCCATCTGGGGCGCGTGAATTTAGCTTTTCTATATTTAAATCAAACTTCTCATATTTCTTGCGCACAGGCACTTGGGCCACAGATGCTCTCTTGTAGGCTAAAATTATTTAAAATTATTTCTTGCTAAAAATTGTGAGCAGACCACATCCAGGGGACTATTAGTAGAAACAAATTAGTGCTATCAAAATATCTTTTTTTTTTTCTGATTGTATATAGTCAGAAACTTTGGGAGTCTAAAAAATGTATAGGATAAAATACTTTTTGTTGTTCTGTCAGGGTAACAACCATGGGCAACTTTTTTTCACTTGCTTCCCATCTCTGCAGTGTCCATATTTGGGGTATATGTATAACATACTTATAATACCTGCTTATTTATAGAGTGAGTTAGGGGGTCAGGGAGCAGCCTTAGTTTTCCCTCAAACAGTAAAATTTATATAGCTATGTTCTCCACCAATTTATAGGAACACTTTAGTTTGATTTAGCAAGTTTCTAATTATTATTTTATTGTATTCACTTTGTTAATATTTACTAAGACTTTAGAAAGTCTTAGGAATCTGCTCAATAATCTACAGTGTTAATCACCCACTTAATTCTTCAAGGAACATAGGGAAGCCACATGCCTAAATTATAAACTCCCTGCGTAAAAAAGTATGAAACACTTGGGGCTGAAGAGATGGCTCAGTGGGTAAGATTATTTGCTGTGCAAGAAGAGGACATGAGTTTAGATCACAGAACCCACATACAAAGCTGGGTATGGCTGCCCGAGCTCCTGTAACCCCTGAGGAGGTCAGGCCAGAGGATTGTGGGGCCTGCTGGATGCCAGTTTACTTGCAAATTCAGCTGGAGATCCTGTTTTCAGGGAATGTGGCATAGATAGAGCAGGATACCTGATACCCTCCTCTAGCCTCCATACTCACAAAGGTGTACATGCCTCCCATCCCCATGTAGAAAAGAAGCACTCCTGCTATCAAGATGACAGTGTCTTATCTAATCCTTGATCCTGAAGACTTCAAACATCTCAGAGCTGATCTTTAAAGATGATAAAGCCCTTCTTTCCGGGTTTAGAAATGGAATCCTTGTGTACAAAGTCAATTTCTAATCAGTGTGTCTATGGTTATCTCATAGAAGTGGCTAGGACAACAGGAGTGGCCAACACTGTAGCAGTGGCCAAGACAGTAAGAGTGGCCAAGACAGTAGGAGTGACTTAGACAGCAGGAGTGGCCAAGACAGTAGGAGTGACTTAGACAGTAAGAGTAGTCAAGACAGCAGGAGTGGCTAAGACAGCACCTATTTTATGGAGTTAAAATGGATCTAGGAAGAGTCATTGGTTAACAAGTTAGTTTGTTTTCCAAGGGCCTTTCTTTGTTTATATCTTTGTTTCTTTTAAAGATATAGCTGTTTATTATATGTATTACTGCTTTGTTATATGTTTGTCTCTCTTTCTGTCTCTCTTTCTCTCTGTCTCTCTTTCTCTCTGTCTGTCTCTCGTTCTCTCTCTGTCTCTCTCTGTCTCTCTGTCACACACACACACACACACACACACACACACATGATGGGTATGCCTGGTACTTCTGGGGCCAGAGAGTGTGTAACATCCCCTTGGAACTGAAATTATTGATGGTTGTATGTTGCCATATGGGTGCTGGGAACTGAATCTGGGTCTTCCCAAGAGGCTTTAAGTTATACATTCAGTTGTCCAGCCTTTGAACTCTCTTGCCTACCAAATTGCTCAGCTGTAGTTTCTGAGAACATTGAATGAGGATCAGAACAAACACAGAAAACATTAGGCAATAGTCTACCCATCAGAGAGAGTGCAGGTGGGGAAATACAAACACAGATTCACAAGTTTTTCACTCTTCTCACTTGACAACATGGTGGTGTGTATATTTATATAACAGTGCATAAAGATTTCCTTTAGGATATTAAAAAAATAATGAAATTTGTTTAAGATGGATGAGTTTTTGATAGCTGCTACTCCTTTGCTACACAAAGTTAATAAAATTTTACTTAAAAATTCCTTTACAAAATATGGACCAAAGTTGGAGAGTCATCTTTGCAGTTAAGAACACTGACTGCTCTTCCAGAAGACCCAGTTTAACTGTTGCGTGGTGGCTCACAAATGTGTGTAACTCCCATTCCAAGGGATCTAAGGCCCTTTTCTGGCCTCTAAGTAGTCTTCATGTACACTCTTACACAACACACACACACACACACACACACACACACACAAATGATATAGGCCTTTTATTCCATTAGGAGTAAAATTTTGTTTTTAATTTTAGAAAATCATGCATAGCATCCCATCAGATGAACAAACTATATCCTTAGATTGTCCTTTAGTCTTTAAAAAGCCACTTTTACATATTGTCATACATTTGAAACATTTAAATATTGTTAAAAGTTACAATAGGTGGATGTCCTTTTCAGATTTCTAGATTTTTGTTGGAAATATGGGTAGTAAAAGTGTCTTTATGATGATCATGTTGTTTGGTTCACACTGTAGGGGGGATGGATGTCCTCATTAAATTGTGGGTAGTAAAGGGATTCCAAATAGAGGGTGCATTTATTAATTTTCTTATAAATGTTGCCAAATTCTTAACAAGAAACAGCTTAAGAGAGGAAGGGGTTTTAGCTCATAAGCTCTGAGTACAGTCCATCATGGTGAGGAAGGCATGGCAGTACTAGTAGCTGGTCACACTGGATTTGCATTCAGGAAGCTGAGAATGGACAGGAAGTGGGGCAAGATTTTATCAAACCTCAAGTCCCACCTCCCAGTGACCCACTTCCTCCAGTGAGGCCCCATTTCATAAAGATCGTATAGTCTCCTAATATAGTGCTGCCAACTAAGTGTTAGGTGTTCAAAACAGGAGACCTTTCTGCACATTTCACACTAAAGACACAAGGGCTAACCCACCACATTCTTGGTCTTCTTTGTTAAGCAAAACTACTAGGACCAGAGCAGAGCATTATATGACCAGGTAAGAATTTCATGAATGCTCTAGTAAAAGGAGATTTTGATGTTATTCTCCCCTAATGTTTATTTCAGAGAAGTACCTTTATTATCAAATTTGGTCTCATTTCCCTATATACCAGACTATGTGTTCAGCAGTTTGTAAAAGAATGCTCTCCTGTGAGTATTAGTATTCATGACAATGCACTTCATTCTGGAAGCCCATTATTGGGGAATTTATTAAGATTTGCATTAAAATTCCATTCCAAATGATAACATAGCAGTAAAAAGTAAATCGTGCAAGTGAGCTTTCACCTTTACTATTTATTTCTACCTTTTTATTTTTCAGATGCTCAGATTGTCTTGGATCTTGATGCCTCCTAATTTAGCCCTCAAGTGTCAGGGTTTCAAGTGTATAGCATGACAAATGGCTCACAAACAGAACTTTCTGTGACATGAATTTCTCTAAATAATGGACTGTTCTTTCTGTTAATGCACTTTGCTTTGACTCTGCGACATTTGGCACAGGGCATCATAAATATCTTTCTCTAGCCCTCCTTGTCACCCATATAGAGCTTCTTAGGGTAGGGGCAATCTCTCACTAATTGCTTTGTTATAGTGCCCAACAAAAAGCAAACATGAATTTGTGTGAATTAAGCAACTGTTTTCAATATCTTAGAAAACAACATAATTGTGCAAGCAGAGACCAACTCTCTTGGTTGATATTTTGCTATGTTCATTTAAAACAGTTCTATCCATTGTCTGAGTTAAGGTTACTATTGAAGTAACCTTGACGAATCACCATCATGCAAAGCAATGTGGGGAGGGGGCAGTTTATTTCACTCACAGTTCCATATAACAGTTCTTCATCAAAGCAGCAAGGGCAGGATCCTGTACTTAGGAGCTGATGCAGAGGCTACGGAGGGGCGCTGCTTACTGGCTTGCTCCTCATGGCTTGCTCATCCTGCTTTCTTAGAACCCAGGAGGACCACCAGCCCAGGATGGCATCACCCAGAATGGACTGGGTGCTCTCCCATCAATCACCAATTAAAACAATGTCTTATGCTGGATATTATAGAGGTATTTTCTCAATTGAGGCTCTGTATATAGGAATACGCATATAAAATTTGTCAATATACTAGAGTATGCTTTGTGAAGTATGCTTGGAGGCTTCAATTGTTCAAAGCCTACTTTATTTAGGGTTCTTGAATGCTTTAGGCTCCCTTCTAGCCCACTGACCAGAGGAATGGGAAAAAGAAGGTTTATAGGGAAAGGGGGTCAGCCTACACACCTGTGCACCACAAAGGAGAGAATTTGGTGTCTAGAAAGATCTGTAATCCTCTTTGACATTTATTGTTGGTATTATCAGCTAACCTAACTTTACTCTTTTTGCACATTGTTACTAATGGTGCCTTACAGACTTATAATGGTTAAAAATGTTAATATATGAAAACAGAACACAATACATATCAGAGTATAAAGCCTAGTAAGTGTTACCAGTATTCTTGTATGCATGCACTGGCTCATTCTGGCTTCTTTTTCTTTAACACGTATTTGCAGGCAAAGATTCATGACTGAAATGTTTATATTCCATGTTAAAATCCTCTTCACGGGATAAAAAGAGACAGTTCAGTGAATGTGTAAGATTCTTACCGCTCTGGTATGAGGACTAGGATGCTAACTCTGCAGAACCCAG